>NC_065430.1:40000-640000 GCF_024362695.1 Pectinophora gossypiella | reverse complement strand
TTTCTGTGACGTCACAGTGTGCTTTTTCATACAAATTCCATAGTAATTTCGTTTTTAGACGTTTAGTAACAAGTATTATTTGTTTTATCCTGCACTTTTTTGATCTTTCGTTTAGTATTCTATAAAATTAAATGTAGTTCCGCTACTCGAAAACAGATGTCGCCAGCGATACATGTGTTTATTCTAATAAACACATGAAACGAACGACCCTTTTTCTTGCCAAAGTACTGCGTTTCGATGTTAATGTATAATTAATTACACATCCCTTCTTAGAAGAGTACGTACTTTATTACGAATATTAATGTATTTATTTTTTAAATTGATAAAAAAATATATATGTAATATAAAAACCTATGACACGTTATAAAATATCGTAGTTTTAAAACATTTTTTTTACTAATACCAAGAATGCAATATCAAAACGCAAACAGAATTGCCAAACAGTACTCTGTTGTACGAAGTACTATTTCACTATTTTTACAACAAAATATCATTATTTACTCAAAATTTATATATTAAAATCATTTAATATTATTTATTTAACGTATTTAAGTTATAAATAATGAGTTCATATCCATGGAACGTTTGTAGGACGTGTTTAAGTGTACAGAATATATACCCCATATTTAACATGAGAGAACATCATGAGAAATATACAGATGTTATATTGACCACTACAGGAGTCAAGGTAAGAAACCTATTCACAGTTCTATCTGCAATTCACGAGAAAAAGCAAAGAATATTTACACTAAAAATATTAGTAACAATATTGAGTACAATTATGACTTGTGCTACACAAAAGAAACTCATAACATAAAGATCACATGAAATAAACAACGACATGTGTCTACACTCAGCGGGATCCCTGTCTGGGAGACATAAGAGTGATGCAGAGAATTAGATCTGGATTTTTTTTACTGAATTATGCTGAAAACAGAATTTGTTCCGTTAAAAAAACAGAAATACAAAGTTTTCTAACCGACCTCCAGCCAGCGGGATATTTACTCTGCGCAAATGGCTATAGTGTACAAATATAACCAAAAGAATATGTTTGTTAACTCAAATAGTATGGAGAACTATCAACATTTAGGAACACTCAACAATGTCACATAAACTCTTTATGTTTCACTTTCCTTCCACCGACTGTAATTGGAATACCATTGTATTTAAGTCTATAAATTATGTAATACAAACTGGATTAAAAGAAAAGAAAGGAAAACATGACACAGTAGGACTAGGGCCCTGTGCTGGGAGGTTTTCTGGCCACGTCTTTCCCTCAGCGTTACAGATTCCGATGTGGTAGTAGTTTTACAGCTAGTTACATAATATGTAATTTAATTATGTTTGACGTTCAAAAAGCGCTAACTTTGTAAGCCAATTTTGAAAAATAAATATTTTTTTGAATTTTTTTGAATGCTGCTGCCTTCTCGTTTTTATCCACATTAATGAAGATGTCCATAATTCACATTAAAACATGAAATTTGATAATCGCATGTTTATTGAGCTGTGTGAATGTTTTGGCGGGAAGAAGAGAGGAATGGCGATTACTCCACCGACAAGAGCGCAGCTCTTAAATAGAGAGATTGAGCTGTGTAGCAAAATACAATGTGTCAGTCCAAAACTCATCATCATTGGCCTTATCCTCCTAAGACCGAATATTCTTTATTACCAACCCCCATTGTTTAACTATTGTGTCTGGAAATCTCAGTCTTAAGAGGATATACGTCTGTTTCAGACGATTTATGACAAAACTACCCACTACTTAACCAATCTTATTTGACAATAAGAGAGTATGAGTATAGGTATGACTATTTATTTGCATAACAATTACAAGAATTGTGTTCGAAATACTGAAATAAAATTGTAAAAAATAAGTTTAACAAGCAATCAAAAAATAAATGAACTTAACATAATAAAAATTTTAGTTTTTTTTTTCTTTTGTTGTTTTATCTTGCGATCAGTCTCATTGACTATAAACAGATGAGTTGGGTTTATACGTATATTTGTTTACGAGACATTTTCGATAAGGACAGCCAGGCCGAATGACTACTTCCTCCTCCAGCATCCTCCATGCCATTTATAAGAATATAAAATAAAAATGCCACAAAATAGTCATAAGTAATTTTACAATTTTAAGTCACATTATTAACAAGTATCTACCCACAAATTCAATTCAAATTCAAAAATATTTTTATTCAGTAGGTAACATAGTTACACTTTGAATCGACAATTTTTACATAACGAATGTCTCATCCGCCTAAAACTATTGCAGCTTCTCACAACCTGTATAGCCGGGGAAAAGAAGCTGGAAGAAAAACCTCGGCACAGGGACAATACCTACCACATACCTAACCTCATGTATAGCCTCGTAAGGCCCGGATTTCCAGACACAATAGTTAAACAATGGGATTTGGATTTTAAAAGGCATCTGGGTCTTACGACCATAATATAAATAAATAAATAAATGACAATGATGAAATAATTGAATAACTTTTCTGTTTTCAGGTGGAATTAAATGACAACCTTCCACAACAAATGTGTTTATTCTGCATCACATTTATCAACGACTCGGTGAAATTTAGAAAAAAATGCGAAGACTCAAACATGGAACTCTTAAGCAGGCTTATTGATAAACAGACCGAGGCAATCAAAGTGGAAACCTCACCTGAATTCAAAACTGAAAATGACAAGTCTGTAACAATAGACATAACTCATCTGTTACCAGACTTGGACGAAGATTTCAAAGATTATGATGACAATATCACTTTAGACTCCTTGCAATGTAACAATTCAGTTGAGAAAACTTGCATTGCTGTAGAATTTGACGGTCAAGACAAGAACTCAACGGAGAAACCAGTATTATTAGAAGAAAATAACGAACAAACAGAAGTTGAGAAACCGAAAAGGAAATTAAGAAGCAGTAAAAAGGAGAATGTAGGTGTGAAGAAGAAGGCAAAGGCGAAAGAAGAGAAAGTAAGAGAGGAAGTGGAGTGCGAATATTGTCACAAGATATTGACGTCACGACTGTCTTTACGCAACCATTATAAAATACATACTGGCTTCGACGTAGTTTGTGAGGTGAGTTGTTGGTAGATGGAGGTACAAATATGCCGTAAAAATAAAAATTGTTTATTCATAAAAACATAACAAAGTTCGTTGACGAGACTCGCAACCTGCCTTTGGATGACACAATCCGAGAATAATAACAAAATAATAACCAACTTAAAGCTACCAAGAAGAAAAAATGCATGCAAAAATGAGAGAGCGTGGGGTTTGTGTGTGTGTGCGCGTGCGCGTCCGCGTGTGTGTGTGTGTTTAATAATAAATAACAAAAAATGGTTGAAAAATTAGTGGTAGGGCTGGCAGAGGAAGACCTAGAAGGACGTACATTGACCAGAGATGTCCTTAGAAAAGGTACGATCTACACTGAACCGGCGTGCGTGTATGAAACGATTGATGAATGTGGAGGAAGCAAGAGAAGTGTGTCAGGATCAAAGCAATAGGAATTCCATAGTCTCTGCTCACCCCGGTGGGAAATAGGCTAGAGTTTATGTAAATAATCTGAATCTGAATAGAACTATAGTAAATAGGCATTTAGTAGTTAAGCGTGTATCATCAATATTAAGTGTGTGTGTAAAACACTTCGTTTTACACAGACACTACACATTGACGTTATCGTACACGCTCATTTGTGTGTGCGACGTCTGACGCCATACGATTGAAGACTAAAGTTAAACGAGGGGGAGTGAGGTAAACCAAGCTCAGCCGCAGGTGGGGAGCGGAAAGTTGCCGTTCTTTTTTCTTTTTTTTTACTTATTGTAGAAAGGCTCTCACCCGGTACAACGTTTAAGACAACAGGCCTAGCGGGTCGATAGCGATAAGCGCTGAATGAGGGAAATCCGTTCTATGCGTAGTTTTATTCCTTATGAGGCTAGGTTTTTTTTTTATCAAAAATCAATTTGAATGTTTTAATTCCAGCATTGTGGTAAGAAGTTTATCACGCGGAGGTTGTTACTGATGCACTGCAGAGCCAAGCATGGATACGAGAAGACGGACAAGTGTTCCTACTGCGACTACAGAGCCTCCAACGCTGAACAAGTCAAGGTAACTTTAATATAAATGACTGTGACCAGTTATGTGTCTTTTTTATCTTTATTTACGAGCTTAGTCACAAACAGAAACTATCTAAGGCATCAAAAATGAGTACTAAAAACAAATTACATTACTTATATTAATTTTAAAAAAAAAGTTTACGCCTATATTGACCGATTTATATTGATCCGTGCTTCGGAAGGCACGTTAAGCCGTTGGTCCCGGCTAACGGCTGCATTAGCAGTCGTTAATAACCATCAATCCGCACTGGGCCCGCGTGATGGTTTAAGGCCTGATTTCCCTATCCATCCATAGGGAAGGCCCGTGCCCCAGCAGTGGGGACGTTAATGGGCAGGTGATGATGAAAGTACTTACCATTGCCTTTTGGCCAATTGGCCTTTGTCAATTCAGATCCATGAGCGGCTTCATACAGGGGAAAAGCCGTATGTGTGCGCGGAGTGCGGCGCTGGCTTCCACCGAAAGAGCAGCTACCTGCAACATGTGGCAATACACCTGCCTGAGAAGACTGTTCAGGTAACACTGCGACATAGAATAGAAAACGTTCAGAGGGGTTAAAATGGCCCCATCGAAGCAATTCATCTAAGAAAGCAATATGACATTTGCGCATATAAAAGTAAGTGCGCAATGCAAACAACAGAGATGATATCAACAAAAAAAAATGTAAAATTTTCATGTAAAATTTTCCGTCGCAAAAATATGAAATTAAAAATAATTATTAATAAAAAATAATTATAAAAAAAAACATGAATTTGCGACGGAAAATTCCACATGATATTAACTCAGAATCATCCGTCTCAGTATTCGTTACGTCACTAACACCCTGTATGTTACCCAGTGCGAGCAGTGCCCAGCGCGGTTCAAGTCGGCGACGTTGATGCGCATCCACTCGCACCGGCACCGCGCGCCTGCGTACAGCTTCCACTGCCGGCTGTGCGGCAACATGTTCGCGCGGCGCCGCAACGTGGCGCGGCACCTGCAGCGGGTGCACGCCGCGCCGCCCGACCCGCACATCGACCGCCGCAGGATCGCACACAATATAAACTGATTCCATACACTATCCCAGCGTTTCATTTTGGTTTCATTGCAAACCGCGTCGCCAATTAACAAGTGAACTGTCAGTACTGTCATGTTTTGGTTTTCCCCGAAGGGTAAGGCAAAGGGAACTATGCCCATACAGCCATGTCTTGCGTATTTTTTTCTTGATGATTGATGAAATGATGAAAGATGATGATGATGAAACCTAAGCCCCCACCCTCGGAGTAGACTCCTACTCCGAACTCCAGACGAATTAACTCAAAAGTCCGCATAAACTTTCGAGTTATAAAACGGCTTCTTGGCACGAAGCGAAAATAGGCAGATACACTTTGTTTATACACTCCGATATAATAACACTCGCGAATGTCTTCCGACTAACTTAATGCGATCATTAACCACAAAACACCACTTCGTATTAATTATTTAGATTATTCAATGAAGAAAGCAACTGTCCCGTTTCCCGCCAAAAAGCCCATTGCAAACCACGTCGCCAATTAACCAGTGAACTGTCAGTACTGTCATTTTTTTTTATAAAGGTTATAGCCTGGAATCAATCTCAATCAGCGCTTATCGCTATCGACCCACTAGGGTCCCCTGACACGACTCATGTAACGACTACTTACTACTATGTACTTACTTACATCAGTAATTAGTAACCGGGACCAACGGCTTAACGTGCCTTCCGAAGCACGGATCATCTTCGGACAATCGGTGATCGGCCTATATTGTCCTAACCTAACCTAACTAGGGATCACAAAGTAATTTATGTGATTCTCCCTCATCCAGATTCGTACCCGGGACCTCCGGATCGTGAGCCTAACTCTCAACCACTGGATCACAGAGGCCGTATGAATTCATACACTTTCGTAAAATATCTATATTATTACAAGGCGGACTATGTTTCATAGGTCCCGCCAACAAAAAGTGTCGTAAAAACCGACTAAGGAATTTTAGTCGCTGCTTATCATCCGAAGAAACCGGCGAACTATCGGCTATTGATGCTATCTTGAGAAATCTTTTAAACCGCGTTTTAAAATACAACTAGCGCCATCTAGTACGGAACATACAGAACTGTATTAAATAACTGTTTGTTTAGAACTCTTCAGCGGGCCTAGCACCGTAAGCACGCGACTCTTTCTCCGCGACAGAGATCGTCTGTCTCTTTCTGTGCATTACTGTTAGAGAGTGACGGGTAACACAAAGAGTGGCGTGCTTACAGTGCTAAGCCCACTCATCAAAAGTTGAATAGGGTCATAAAAGACAACGGTATAATCGTTAAATATATTGTATTAAGTACAAATAAGTCTGTGATAAAATTACAATTATAGCTCAACTACCGCCATCTCGTATCAAGTAGTAGTACCGAATAGAAAAAACGCGCCAAAAACCAGCAAGTAATGTCATGTTTTCCCCGAAGGGCAAGGCAAAGGGAACTATGCCCATACAGCCATGTCTTACGTATTTTTTTTTCTTGATGATTGATGAAAGATGATGATGATAAAACCTAAGCCCCCACCCTCGGAGTAGACTCTTACTCCGAACCCCAAACGAATTAACTCAAAAGTCCGCATAAACTTTCGAGTTATGAAGCGGCTTCCTGCCACGAAGCGAAAATAGGCAGATACACTTTGTTTATTGAATACTCCCATATAATAACACTCGCGAATGTCTTCCGACTAACTTAATGCGATCATTAACCACAAAACACCACTTCGTATTAATTATTTAGATTATTCAATGAAGAAAGCAACTGTCCCGTGCCCGTTTCCCGCCAAAAAGCCTCCCTCCCACTCTTCAGTTTTTACTGGTTAACTCGAGGTTTAGCTCTCTACCTACAGTTTAAAATTAATCAACCTGTCAATTTTTTTCAGTTTGTTTTCTGATCACTTCGACACTGGCAGAATGGTCGTACTCCTAAGCGACCCATTGCCATAATAAAAAAAAAGTGTTACAAAAACAAAAATCTTTTTTATTTCATTTTTATATATTTACAAGAATATAAAGGACCGCGGCAAAATTAAACACGACATAATTCGATTTGTTTATTTATAAATCGTATTAATCACTTATATTATACAGTAGATAAACAACTTTATGTACAATCTAGTGTTGTAATCGGCTGAATGTCGATTAATAATCGATTATTTTCCAAGCACTGGAATAATCTAAATGTTTAGGGGCTTATATTTAGATTATTTAGGGGTAATTAATCGATTATTCGACGAAACAACTATCAATAGTTGAAAAAGAAGAAAAGTATCGATAGGCTCACGATAAGTACGGTTTGTGGGTCAGCTTTACCGAGGGGGGTGAGGTAAACATAGCTCAGCCGCTGGTGGGGAGCAGTGTAGCCGGTCTATACGTAGTATTATTCCTTATTCTATGACAATAGGCTACTTGAGAACCTAGTCAAATCGAACGTTTCATCTCATAATGACAACTTCGCAAAATGCCAACCACTCGCAAAATGCCAACTTCTCAATATGACAACTTCTCAAAATGAGATGAAACGAAATCGAGATACTTTTTACAAAACGTCACATTTACTTATTTTTTTATTTTTTTTTATTAAAATTCATAAATAAGTGCAATAGAAAATATATATTTTTTTAACTTATTAATTTTATTAAATAAAAACGTAATAATGAGTCCGACTTTTATCACGTTTTTCTATGACGTCACAGTGTGCTTTTTCATGCAAATTCCATAGTAATTTCGTGTTTTGACGTTTAGTAAAAAGTAACTGATTTGACTAGTTGGAAACTAGCCTATTGGCTCGACCATTATAGACGGCGATACGGCTCACCTATCACGTTGATCTAACAGAAAGCTCGGTGAGGTGTGGGTACAGTCACGAGCAATATAATGTACCCACTTTAGGACTCTGTCGCACTATCATATTTGACATTTAGTGAGACTTACAGTTCAATTTGTCAAAAAAGTTAATGTGACATGGTACCAAAGTGTATACAAATTAATGCTCGTGACCGTACTTAGTTCATCTTGCGATGGATGTACCTCTACCCGAAAGGGATACAGTCGTGGGCTCATGTTACGTAATTTTATTTAGTGCTACATAATATATTGTTGTTGTACATGTGTTGACTGGTGTACTTCTTCACTCAAGATCGGCAGCGTGATCTGAAATAAGAAAATATCAAATACCTTGACCCCTATTCAGAAATCAGAATCATTTATTCAATGTAATTATCATGAAATAAACTTTTTGAAGGTCAATGGCCCCGATTCCTGCAGACACCTCCTAATTTTATTTTAAGTTATACCTGTCATTTTCTTATCCGCCGAAAAGGAAAGGGACGGATGATTGACAATTGTTAATTTTAAAACGAATGAATAACCCGGGAAAATAAAAAAAGTATCTCGCTGGTATGCAAACCCCTTGACGTGTGCTGTTAACCTAATTCTATCGGGTGATTAGCCAATGCAAAATGTTTATAGGTTGTTTTCGATTTGTGCTTAAAATTGACGTGTGTTCCATAAATTTTATGCTTGTCGATTACCCGTCCCTTTCCTTTTCGGCGGATAAGAAAATGACAGGTATAACTTGAAATAAAATTAGGAGGTGTCTACAGGAATTAGCACCAATGTAACATTTTTTTGAATTTACGTCATTTCGCAATGTGTTATGGCTGAGGAGAAGAAATGACAAGAAACTGCAACAGCAACACATCTTTTAAATCAATGAGGGTACATTACAAGTCATTTAATAACTAGAAGAACACATTCAATACCAGACATTTTTATCATTTAGGTAATCATTAATATTATGATAAGCTTTTTTACATAAAATGCAGATGGTATTCACTACTATGCCACGGACAAGTGTGCGCCGCCGACACCGCCAGAAGCGGGTGGTTGCGCGGCCGCAGGTTGTGTGTGGGCACGTGAAATTAGTGATGATGATGTGTCTATCTCACCTCTAGCCTGTCGATGACCCCCTGGTGATCCCGGGGCACGCGGTGAGTCCTGGCCAAGTGTTGCCGCACGCTGCCAGACCTTGCCAAATAATAACAAACATCAATTGGGTCGTGTACAGTCATGAGCAATATAATGTACCCACTTTAGGACTCTGTCGCACTAACATATTCGACATTTAGTGAGACTTACAGTTCTATTTGTCAAAAAAGTTAATGTGACATGGTACCAAAGTGTATGTATACATATTAATGCTCGTGACCGTACTACGCTCAAGATAAATATTAAAATTCTGATTACTAAATAAAGACACGACGGGCTCCGTGGTCCAGTGGTTGAGCGTTGGGCTCACGCTCCGGAAGTCCAGGCTTCGAATCCCGGTGGGGATATATCACAAAAATCACTTCGTGATCCCTAGTTTGGTTAGGACATTACTAGCTGATCACCTGATTATCCGAAAGATCCAAGATGATCCGTGCTTCGGAAGGCACGTTAAGCCGTTGGTCCCGGCTGCATTAGCAGTCGTTAATAACCACCAATCCGCACTGGGCCCGCGTGGTGGTTTAAGGCCCGATCTCCCTATCCATCCATAGGGAAGGCCCGTGCCCCAGCAGTGGGGACGTTAATGGGCTGATGATGATGATGATGATGTATTGAATGTTTACCTGGTAAAGGAGTCCTGGCAGATGGGGCAGATGTATCTGTATCTATTGACGCGGTGGTATTTGTATTCATGTATCGCCAGCAGTTTCCGGGACTTCTCCTTTTTAGGACACACCGGACACTGGAATGATAAGGTGACTGGATTAGAACCACGGAACAGAAAGACGCTGAATCATCCGCCTCAGTATTAGGTGTCTGCAGGAATCGGGGCCATGAATGCATGGGATTAACTGTCTGGAGACATCCGCCTAAAACTACTGCAGCTTCTCACAACCTGTATAGCCGGGGAAAAGAAGCTGCAAGAAAAACGTCGACACAGGGCCCTAGACGTTCTTTAAAAAAAATAAACAAAATATTTTTATACAATTGTGTAATTTAGCTGCCTAATGGTGCTAATTCCTGTAAATACAATCTAATTTTATTTTAAGTTATATCTGTCATTTTCTTATCCGCCGAAAAGGAAAGGGACGGGTAATCGACAAGCATAAAATTTATGGAACACACGACAATTTTAAGCACAAATCTACACCAACCGTCTAAAAATTTTACATCCGTCAATAACCCGACACAGTTAAGTAGACAAACGGATTGCATACCAGCGACGTAACTTTTGATTCGCCCGGGTTATTCATTCATTTACTCATTCTTCCTAAAATTAAGAGCTGTGAATCATCCGTCCCTTTCCTTTTCGACGGATATGAAAATGACGGATATAACTTAAAATAAAACTAGGCGGTGTCTGCAGAAATCGGGGCCAATATCAGTTCTCAGACAGTTAATCCCATGCTATTCAAATTCCAATTGCAGACGGTGTAAGAAAAGTGAAAATAAAAATGGGAAGGTAAAGGCACCAGTGCTTGACGTTGTATTTTTTAAAAATGGACCGAAACTGGCCACTAGTAGTTGACAATCAAATAATTAATATTTTTTTAAACAACAAACACACATATTCACGCCGGCGATTGAGAAAGCTATGCTCCGAAGATTCGGACACGTAGAGAGAGTGAATGAAAGCAGAATGTAGAAAATAATAATTTATTTATTAGCAAAGAGATTTGTACAGGTGTGCGCTTAAGTTAAGTACCTGTATAGAAAGTGTACAAGTTATTTGTATCGGAAGGCACGTTAAGCCGTTGGTCCCGATTACTACTTAATGATGTAAGTAGTCGTTACATGAGCCATGTCAGGGGCCTATGGCGGCTCAATAATAACCCTGACACCAGGGTTGATGGGGTTGGTAATCCACCTCACAACTCAAACCATAGAAGATCGACAGGCAAAAAATGTATGGAACACACGCCAATTTAAGGCAGAAATCTAAAACAATGTTCTAAAGATGTTACATTGGTCAATAACCCGACGGAATCAAGTTAACAGTACAGTCATGAGCAATATAATGTACCCACTTTAGGACTCTGTCGCACTAACATATTTGACATTTAGTGAGACTTACAGTTCAATTTGTCAAAAAAGTCAATGTGACATGGTACCAAAGTGTATATACATATTAATGCTCGTGACCGTACACGTCAAACGGCTTGCATATCAGCGAGGTGCCTCACTGATTCGTCTGGGTTATTCATTCATTTTAAAATTAACAGTAGTCAATCATCCGTCCCTTTCCTTTTCGGCGGATAAGAAAATGACGGGTATAACTTAAAATAAAATTAAGTGTCTGCAGGAATCGGGGCCAATAGTCATTCCGGGCATGAACTTTTGTATGTATGTATGGTATGTGTCTGTTCGTATGAAAGTATATTTTATACAAGAATCTCAAGTGCAAAATACAGTAGGTATTAAAAAAACAACTCAGTCAACCACTAGTGCCGAAAATAAATAATTAAAAAATAATTGTTGATGTTATAAGTCGTAAAGGCAAAGACGTTAAACCATACAGCCTCATATTAATATAACTTTTAAAGTGTATTTCGCTAAAGCTTTTCAGGCAATTCGATTTTTTTTAATAATAAAATAATAAAAAAGCAAGAAACGTCAAATCATAGTGCCTATACCTTACCTTTTTAAAATCCTCGTAGTAAGCAGGGGGCCCTTTCGTCAGACATGACAAACTTTTTTGAATTTACTACTAAATGAGGGTTACTAATGAAGAAGTGCTAGTAAGAGTAAGGGAGAGGCAATATTGAGAGTTATTGAGGACAGAAGAGGCAAGATGATTGGACACTTAATAAGACACGACGAGTTTATTAAAAACATCATAGAAGAGTCATTGGAGACGTCCTTAGAAAAGATTTAGTACGATCTACTCTGAACCGGCGTGCGTGTATGAAGCGATTGATGAATGTAGAGGAAGCAAGAGAAGTGTGTCAGGATCGAAAGTATCGAAACAAACAGAATTTCATAGTCTCTGACGTGAGTTTATGTATGTATCATAGAAGGGAAGCTACAAGGAAAGAGAGGAAGGGGAAGACCAAGAAGAGCTTACATGGAACAAATCAAAGAGAAGGCGAACGTCGTGTCTTATAAGGAAGTGAAGGAATTGGTCTTTGATATACAAGAATTAAGAACGCTACACCGACAAGAGCGTGGCTCTTAAATTAGTGATGTGATTACCACTAATATATCTGTGAATAAAATGAGTAAAATGAGATGGTGTCTACAGTAACCCTGACAGAATGATTGATAAGGTCGGACATTGACCCCACAACCCACAAGAAAAAGTTTGTCATGATACTAGATGAACCCTAGTTTGGGAGTGCGATATCAAACATACTGGCGAGCAGTGGTTGTATAAACTATACATTTCTGCCTACCCTTTCGGGGATACAGACGTGATGCTATGCTGTGTACAGTCATGAGCAATATAATGTACCCACTTTAGGACTCTGTCGCACTAACATATTTGACATTTAGTGAGATTTACAGTTCATCATCATCATCAGCCCATTAACGTCCCCACTGCTGGGGCCCGGACCTTCCCTATGGATGGATAGGGAGATCGGGCCATAAACCATCAACTGCTAATGCAGCCGGGACCAACGGCTTAACGTGCCTTCCGAAGCACGGAAGAGCTCTAGATGAAAACTTTTTTTTTGTGGACACCCATCCTACGACCGGCGTTTGCGAAAGTTGCTTAACTTCAACAATCGCAGACCGAGCGCGATTACCGCTGCGCCACCGAGCTCCTCTTACAGTTCAATTTGTCAAAAAAGTAAATGTGATATGGTACCAAAGTGTATACATATTAATGCTCGTGACCGTATATGCCGTGGCCAGATCGTAGAATTGATCATTTCATGATGTGTTCGACCATTTCATGAAATAGTCATATTTCATAAAAAAAAAGTTATTTATTTCAACAAAAGAAAAAAAAACCAACTTTATCGTTGAAACGTCAACGTTTAATGATATTTCAATCAACGTTTGGCCATATCGTTAATGTAGGCGGTGTCCATGCTATGTGGTGTAATAAAAACGCGAATAGTCGATTAATTTCTTAGGTTCAAAATTGTGTACCTATTCGATAAAATTTATTTATTGCACCTACTTATATGTATTTTTTAGAAAATAAATATACTAAAATACACAGGTGTTAGTGACACCGCAACGAACACTTTGAGGGATGATTCAGACCGTAATTCTGAGTTAGCATCAAGTGAAAATTTCCATCGCAAAAGTATGGAACTGAAAATAATTTAAAAAAGCACTACATTTTTCATTAATTTTCCGACAGGAAATTCCACTTGATATCAACTCAGAATCATGGTTTGAACCATCCCCCTGAGTACTCGTTACGATGTCACTAACACACTGTATTATAAATAATTGAGTTCGATTATATTTATTCCTTAACTATTAGTGCTAATAAATTCTTATGAACACCATCTAATTTTAGTATTTTCTTATCCGCCGAAAAGAAAAGGGACGGGTAATCGACAGGCATAAAATTTATGGAACACACGTCAATTTAACGCATATTTATGAAACGCGACGTTCGTGCGTCACCCAACAGGGTCCACATAATACCAGCGTCGTGGTTCACGCCGCGACTTGTGCTGAGTGAGGCCCTTTTATCTCAGGACGTCCACCACCACCTTATGATCATTGTAACTAACATCCTCCTATGCTTTTTGTAATTGTTTTGTGAAATTTTTAAGTGATGTTATTGTCTTGTCTTTGTATGTGGCGTCCTTTTATAATAAACAATTTCTATTCTATATTCTTATTCTTTTCTAATTTTATGCAGTTTTTTTTTTTCAAAATTTTATATTACCCGACAGAATTAAGTTGACAGCACGCGTCAAACGGATTGCATATGATCGACATGCCTACTTTATTCGACCGGGTTATTCTTTCATTCCAAAAGGAACAGTTGACAATCATCCGTCCCTTTTCTTTTCGGCGGATATGAAAGTGATGGGTATAACTTCTAATTATATGGTGTGTTCGGAATTAGCACCAATGTAGTATTACAACTATTTTACATTTAAATAATACTTTCACATTGGAGATCATAAAATATTATGGCGCATATAATGTCTACGTTCTAAGTAAAATTAGTCTTTTTACAATTGTCATATGATAATTTTATTACTTAATATAATCATTATTAATATTTTCCATTTTAAATGCTGGACCAATTTGGATAAAAACTGTCACAGGGAAGGTGGCCAGGATTGGTACTAAGTGTCAAAGTGTTCATAATAATACGACACACCATCACTAGATGGCGTTTGTTTCATTAATTTGCTTGTTTCGAATTCAACGTAACATAAACAGCCTATATACGGTGTTAGTGACATCGTAACGTATACTCAGGGGGATGACTCAGACTATGATTCTGAGTTGATATCAAATGGATTTTTCCTTCGCAAAATTCCTGATTATTTTTAGTTTCTTTAAATTATTATCAATTCTATACTTTTGCCATAGAAAATTCCACTTGATATTAACTCGGAATAATGAGCTGAATCATCCCTCTCAGTATTCGTTACGATGTCACTTACACCTCTGATACGACACGATTCAAACCAAACAACATAGAAGGAAAAATTTAAGTGAAGAGAGGAAGGGGTAGACCTAGGAGAACATTTATGAAACAAAAGAAAAGGTGCAAATCGTGTCGTATGAGGTGAAGGATTTAGCGGGAAGAAGAGAGGAATGGCGATTACTCCACCGACATGAGCGCAGCTCTTAAAGAGAGAGAGAAATCTAGCTACGAATTATCACACTCCCAGCGCTAGAGCTGCACCCGAACGATGGGCCCCTGCTGCTCGTCGGGCACGCCGTGCACGCGTCTGACATGCGCGCGCACTTTGTTCGGCTTCTCGAACCGATGCTTGCACACCGGACAGAGGTAGCCGTAGCGGCGGCCCGTGTGGGCGTTGTGGACGTGGATTTGGAGAAACTTGCGCGACTTCAGCCGCTTCGGGCACATGTCGCACTACAATCATGACAATAGATCAGTGAGTGAGTGAGTCAATCAGTCAGTGAGTCAGTCGGTGAGTGAGTCAGTCGGTGAGTGAGTCAGTCAGTGAGTCAGTCGGTGAGTGAGTCAGTCAGTGAGTCAGTCGGTGAGTGAGTCAGTCAGTGAGTCAGTCGGTGAGTGAGTCGGTCAGTGAGTCAGTCGGTAAGAGTGAGTGAGTCAGTCTATGAGTGACTCAGACGGTGAGTGAGTCAATCTACTGGGTGAGTACAAGATGCTCGTAGTTCAGAACCGATGCTTGCACACCGGACAGAGGTAGCCGTAGCGGCGGCCCGTGTGGGCGTTGTGGACGTGGATTTGGAGGAACTTGCGCGACTTCAGCCGCTTCGGGCACATGTCGCACTACAATCATGATAATAGATCAGTGAGTGAGTGAGTCAGATGGTTAATGAGTCAGACGGTGAGTGTGTCAGTCGGTGAGTGTGTCAGTCGGTGAGTGAGTCAGTCGGTGCACTCACCGACTCACTAGTCAGTCGGTGAGTGAGTCAGTCGGTGAGTTAGTCGGTGAGTCAGTGAGTTAGTCGGTGAGTGAGTCAGTCGGTGAATGAGTCAGTCGGTGAGTGAGTCAGTCGGTGAGTGAGTCAGTCAGTAAGTGAGTCAGCCAGTGAGTCAGTGAGTCAGTCCGCTGAGTGAGTATAAGTGAGTGACAGCCTATAGAAATCTTTCAATAACGTAGTATAGAATAGACCTAATGGCGGGAAAAAAACGTTTTAATTTTTTATAACGATTTGACGCAACCGACAAATCTGAAACATTTTTATTTTCATGAAAAAGGTTATTCCTACTTATAGAAAAATATTCAAAGTACTACTCCCCATTGAATTGAACCACAAATCCGCTGCAAAACTTACCTGGAAGTTCTTCTCCGGCAGGTGTATGGCTATGTGCTGCACCAGGTTGGAGCGCCGGTGGAAGGTGGCGCCGCAGTGGTCGCATATGTATGGCCGCTCACCAGTATGGCGCCTCTCGTGAATCTACAATTTTTTTTTACATAATATAGGCTTGCCTTTGACCATAATCCTTTTTTTTTGTTTTGGTTTTCCCCGAAGGATAAGGCAAAGGGAACTATGCATACAGCCATGTCTTACGTATTTTTTTTCTTGATGATTAATGAAATGATGAAAGGTGATGATGATGAAACCTAAGCCCCCACCCTCGGAGTAGACTCCTTCTCCGAACCCCAAACGAATTAACTCAAAAGTCCGCATAAACTTTCGAGTTATGAAGCGGCTTCCTGCCACGAAGCGAAAATAGGCAGATACACGTTGTTTATTGAATACTCCGATATAATAACACTCGCGAATGTCTTCCGACTAACTTAATGCGATCATTAACCACAAAACACCACTTCGTATTAATTATTTAGATTATTCAATGAAGAAAGCAACTGTCCCGTTTCCCGCCAAAAAGTCTGACCATAATCCACCCGATTACTCTAGCCATAGAGGCGGCCAATCTGCTCGCGACACCAAACACTTATTACTAGTTATACCTAAATAAGTGTTTGGTGTCGCGAGCTGATTGGCCACCCGGGTCCTCCGGATCGAGAGTCCAACGCTCAACCACTGGACCAAGGAGATCGTTATGTTTTTGTTGGGATCTTTTTTTGTTAACACTTTCAAGGACAGATCGTCTACGGACGGCTTTTTGGCGGGAAACGGGAACGGGACAGTTGCTTTCTTCATTGAATGATCTAAATAATTAATACGAAGTGGTGTTTTGTGGTTAATGATCGCATTAAGTTAGTCGGAAGACATTCGCGACAGTGTTATTATATCGGAGTATTCAATAAACAAAGTGTATCTGCCTATTTTCGCTTCGTGCCAGGAAGCCGCTTCATAACTCGAAAGTTTATGCGGACTTTTGAGTTAATTCGTTTGGGGTTCGGAGTCTACTCCGAGGGTGGGGGCTTAGGTTTCATTATCATCATCTTTCATCATTTCATCAATCATCAAGAAAAAAAATACGTAAGACATGGCTGTATGGGCATAGTTCCCTTTGCCTTACCCTTCGGGGAAAATCAAAACAAAAACAAAAAACGTCTACGGACATTCCGATTCCAAGTTGTCACACTACCTATTATGAACCGTCAATAACCCATGGTCTCTGTCCGTGAAAGGGTTAACACGGTCGTCCCGGCTTGAGAAGAGCTGCGGGTTTGAGTCCCGTTGCGTTATACTTACAGTGAGCGCCTCCTTAGTGGCGGAGCTGTACTCACAGTACGCGCACTTATGTATCCGGCCAAGACCGTGTCGGGCACGCTTGTGTTCCTGTAGCTGGTTGTTATTCCGACACCGCTTGCCGCAAGACTGCAACGTGAATTCAAATGATAGGGAACTCCGTAACCGGAACTAAATTTAAATCCAAAAATATCTTTATTCAGTAGGTAACATAGTTACACTTTGAATCGTCAATTTTTACATAACGAACGTCTCATCCGCCTAAAACTACTGCAGCTTCTCACAACCTGTATAGCCAGAGAAAAGAAGCTGCAAGAAAAACCTCGGCACAGGGCCCTAGACGTTCTTTTAAAAAAAAATAAACAAAATATTGTTATACAATTGAGTAATTTAGCTGCCTACTATCAGTTGCCAGACAGTTAATCCCATGCATTAATGGCCCCGATTCCCGCAGACACTTCCTAATTTTATTTTAAGTTATACCTGTCATTTTCTTATTCGCCGAAAAGGAAAGGATTGACAGCTTTTAATTTTAAGAAGAATGAGTAAATGAATGAATAACCCGGGCGAATCAAAAAGGTATCTCGCTGGTATGCAAACCGTTTTGACGTGTGCTGTCAACTAAATTCTGTCGGGTTATTGGCCAATGTAAATTTTTTAGACGGTTGTTTTAGATTTGTTCTTAAAATTGACGTGCGTTCCATAAATTTTATGCTTGTCGATTACCCGTCCCCTTCCTATTCGGCGGATAAGAAAATGACAGGTATAACTTAAAATAAAATTAGATGGTGTTTACAGGAATTAGCATTAGCACCAATGGCTTATATTTTTATTAAAGTAAAATTAGGAGATGTCTGCAGGAATCGGGGCCTTTGTATATCAATAACCTCATGGCAACTGTTATGTTGACATGAATATGAACTGCCTATATACGTCCCACTGCTGGGCACAGGCCTCCCCTCAATCAACTGGAGGGGGTATGGAGCATACTCCACCACGCTGCTCTACTGCGGGTTGGTGGAGGTGCTTTTACGGCTAATAGCCGGGACCAACGGCTTAACGTGCCCTCCGAAGCACGGAATCATCTTACTTTTTCGGACAATCAGGTGATTCAAGCCTGAAAAGTCCTTACCAAACAAAGGACAGTCTCACAAAGTGATTTCGACAATGTCCCCATCGGGAATCGAACCCGGACCTCCAGATCGTGAGCCTAACGCTCTAACCACTAGACCACGGAGGCTGTTATGACTGAAATTTGTTATTAATATTTATAACTGTTATTGGAGATGTCCTTAGAAAAGGTTCAATACGATCTACTCTGAACTGGCGTGCGTGTATGAAGCGATTGATGAATGTGGAGGAAGCAAGAGAAGTGTGTCAGGATCGAAGCAAATGGAATTCTATAGTCTCTGCTTAACCCGGTGGGAAATAGGCTTGAGTTTATGTATGTATGTATTCTATGTATAACTGTTAAGTTATAAATAATAAATAAATTAATGAATAAATAAATAAATGTAAATACACTTACCTCACAAACACAGTAATTCGTATGAAACCGCATGTGTGCTTTGTATGTGGCTTTCATCTTAAACTCTTTACTGCAAGTGGCGCATTTGTAAGTAGTTGCGTTTGGTAGCACCGCACGCTTCTTTCGAGTAGTGACTGCTTTCTGAAAATTTGAGGGGAAAATATACATATATATGTGATAATATCTCCCTATACATCCATAGGGAAGGCCCGTGCCCCAGCAGTGGGGACGTTAATGGGCTGGTGATGATGATGATGATGATCCAATATACTTTTTTATTAAGATCGTTGATACATAAATATTTTATTTTTACAAAATAAGAATGCGTTTTTTTTGTCTGTGTATTACAAGACCCGAAACACGGGCGGCCATGATTGAGCTTCGTGTGACGTCACATTTCACAAAATAAAAAAAAAATATCTGTCAGGTTTCAAGATACTGTTTGACAGTTTCTTTGTTTATTCAAATCTGACATCCCTGGGCAAAATGTGTTGTATTTATTCGCATAACAATTACAAGAATTGTGTCGAAATAGTGAAATAGAATGGTAATAAAAAACAAGTTTAACAAGTAATCAAAAATAAATGAAAAAAAACAAAAGAAAATAAAATAAAAATTTAAAAGAATATAAAAATAAAAATGTCACGTGACCAACCGTTTTCGAACCAAATTAGAACCTAATGAAGAAAAATATGTTTTTTTTTTCTATTATATAAAGCTTTTTCGAGAAAATAAAATATTCTAAGAGGTAAAAATAAGCGTTTGTAATTTTTAAAATACTTATCCGAAAATTGGAACCATGTCACATTAACTTTTTTGACAAATCGAACCGTAAGTCTCACTAAATGTCAAATATGATAGTGCGACAGGGTTCTAGAGTGGGTACGGTCACGAGCATTAATATGTATATACACTTTGGTACCATGTCACATTAGCTTTTTTGACAAATCGAACCGTAACTCTCACTAAATGTCAAATATGATAGTGTGACAGGGTTCTAGAGTGGGTACGGTCACGAGCATTAATATGTATATACACTTTGGTACCATGTCACATTAGCTTTTTTGACAAATTGAACATTAAGTCTCACTAAATGTCAAATATGATAGTGCGACAGGGTTCTAGAGTGGGTACGGTCACGAGCATTAATATGTATATACACTTTGGTACCATGTCACATTAGCTTTTTTGACAAATTGAACCGTAAGTCTCACTAAATGTCAAATATGATAGTGTGACAGGGTTCTAGAGTGGGTACATGATATTGCTCATGACTACATTCTTCTTACATACATACATACATAAACTCACGCCCGCAATCCCAAATGGGGTGGGCAGAGCCACAAGCAATCAAAGACAACTTGCAGCCACCGTTGATACGAAGTCCAAAGATGGATATGATGAACCCTATGGTGATAAGGGATCAGCCTATCGCCCATAACATTAGTCCATCATGTTAGAGGACGCAATCCCTCTGTCGGTTTTTACGACATGCCCGGGAAGACAAGCAGCTGAACGTGTTCTATGTTTTTTATTTGCTCCCAGAACAGCATACTACATTCTTCTTACATACATAACATACATAAACAGCCTATATACGTCCCACTGCTGGCCACAGGCCTCCCCTCGATCAACCGGACGGGGTATGGAGCATACTCCACCACGCTGCTCCACTGCGGTTTGGTGGAGACATTCTTCTTACCTGCTTAATTTTGGGCTTGGGGGCCTCTTCTTTGACATTGGCGTAGTCGAAGTCATTCTGGAAGTCATCAGCGAACATGTCGTCATAATTATAATTGTAATCTTCGAACTCCACTTTCTCTTCCTTTGCTTTTGACAACGAGGGTTTGAGTGCCTTCTGGAGTTTTGAAGATTTCTTCTTCTGTTTAGTACCTGCAAGGAGTTTAGGAAAGAAACAAATGAAAGTGTTGGGTTTTGGGATAATAATCTAACTACAACATTGGTTGTAGTAAACAGCGTCAGGATTAGCAGAACGTAGTGGGTAGCTCACTGGGACGGGCTAACCTATAAAATGCTACTTAGGTTCTATGACGATCTTGTGACGTAGCGAGTAGGCGCCGCTACTTCAAAAGCGCACCCCTGATGCCGGGCAGCAGCGGTATCAGTACTGGTTGGAGGCCGCGGAAATGGATTCTGGTAGGGCTCTAGCTAGAACATCACCGATTGAGAAATTGGTCGGTGTACTGCGGAACGGAAGGCGATTGGGGCAACCACCGTTCTACACGCCCTATCTATGGAGTAATGAAGGCGATTACTCCACCGACAAGAGCGCAGCTCTTAAATAAAGAGAAAGAGAGAGAACACTACTAGGTTACTACTTACTGATATAAGTATGTAGTTGTTACATGAGCCATGAGAGGGGCCTTTGGCGGCTCATTAATAACCCTGACACCTCGATGAGGTTGGTATTCCACCTCATAACCCACACGATAAGAAGACCATTTAAATGCCGCGCGGTTCTCAAATCCGCCGCAACGCGTCGCCACCGTCAGCTTGGAAAAAACCATGGTATAAGAAAACCAGGTATGCTCAAAAGTGACAGCTAACATTTAAAGGTTAGCCCAGCTGACGTCATCCCACCCTGCGTTGCCATTTCGTAAAAAATAAATTACCCACAATTAAAACACATAATGGCCCCGATTCCTGCAGACATCTCTTAATTTTACTTTAAGTTATACCTGTCATTTTCTTATCCGCCGAAAAGGAAAGGGACGGATGATTGACAGCTCTTAATTTTAGGAAGAATGAGTAAATAAATGAATAACCCGGGCGAATTTTTAGACGGTTGTTTTAGATTTGTGCTTAAAATTGACGTGTGTTCCATAAATTTTATGCTTGTCGATTACCCGTCCCTTTCCTTTTCGGCGGATAAGAAAATGACAGATATAACCTAAAATAAAATTAGATAGTATTTACAGGAATTAGCATCAATAACGGGTTCTTACCGCGTTTAAAATAGGGATATGAGACTCCCGATATTTCGACACTGTTGCAAGTGCCATGATCACGGGATGACTGATGAGATTGGAGTGGAGTAGGTCATAGGATTGAGCATACCTGGTCTTCTTATACCATGGAAAATACTATCGCCCGCCGCGCTCTCGTCGACTAATTAAAGATAATTACTGTTCTTGTGTTAAACAAGGTTTGAATGCAGTGTGGAGTGGGCTACTTCTTAGAAATAGTGGCAACGTACCTCCAAGCATGCCGAGCAGTGTCTTCTCCGCTTTCCTGCTCGTCCGTCTGAACTGCAGTGCCTGGTTCATCATCTCTATACATTGCGTGCAGATTTTTTGCGACAGACCGTCGTTCATTTTTATCTGAAAACGTGAACAGACTGTCAAATATCTCGCGAAATCTCGTCGTAAGGATCAATTCAGGTTCCCGAAGCATAATATAACGAGATCCCATTCGAGCTTGCACTCGGTACCTATTGTGGCGCGTAGTGGGTATCAGTATTGTTAATGTACATTAGTTAAATAAATACTCGGGACAGGACAAACCTCTTTGGGGTTTATTGATGAGATTTATTGTTGCAGTGGCTGCAAGTTGTCTTTGATTACTTGTGGCTCTGCCCACCCCATTAGGGATTACGGGCGTGAGTTTATGTATGTATGTTATTGTTTTTAGTTTATAAGTTTGTATAAGTTTAAAATAAATAAATAAAATATTTAAATAAATAAATTAAAATAAATAAATAATAGATTGACGGGACTGGCGAATCTCCTTGAGTTATACTTTTGGTTTTGATTATGCTGATTTCCAAAGAAAACTTATTTAGTTAGTAAAACAAGTTGCGATGGAAAATTCCACTTAATATCAGCTCAGAATCATGGTCTGAATCATCCCTCAAAGTTTTCGTTACGATTTCACTAACATCCTGTATAATATAGCAGGATAATGCGGGATAGGAATACCTACTTGTGTGTATAAAAATGAAATACAATCTGTATAGGTGATAAGTGGTATTAATGTAGGTTTTCAAATTCAAATTCAAAATAATTCAAAATATTTATTTCGAAATCTAGTCCATATTTAGTTGGATGGTGATGTCAACATTTTTTATATTTTTTTCTTTTATTTAAAAAAAAAATAATAATAAAAAAGTTTATTAAGGTAAAACCTACGACACACATATACATTTACAACATTAAAATATAGATTATTATATTATGTTTTATTATATGGATATTATATTTATTTACTTTTTTTGGTGCTCATTATTATTAATCTACTTCAAAAAATTATCTAACCACATTTATTATGTGTTCTATTTTTTGTGTTATAGACAGTAGGTACTATTTATATTATATTATGTTATACAGTTATATTTATAATAATATCATTATTAACATTGTAATTATTGGGATTTTACCTTTAATAAAAACATTTTATTAAATTATTTTTAATATTTGCTGTTTATAAGAGACGCAACCCACTGCCCAACACATTTTAGACAAAATGTGTATAATCTACGTTATGGTTATCGGTGTTGGTTTCACAATTACTTAATATTAATGTATATTAGTTTAAGTTACAATTATTTATTGTGTTACTGTTTGATAACCCAAATAAAGCGAAAAAAAAGCATCAAGTGAAAATATGTGAGTGTATGTAGTCATTACATGAGCCATGTCAGGGGCCTTTGGGGGTTCAATAGTAACCCTGACACCAGGGTTGATGGGGTTGGTAATACACCTCACAACCCACACAACAGAAGAAGAGTGTAAAATTATCTCATTTGCATTTTTAATTTTAATTATTTTGTTTCCAACAATACTTATTTTTGTCCTATATGTATGTACCTTTTATGTTATATTTTTAATTCTTATGTTTGTTAAGAAGATTTATGGCTGTTTTCATTAGAATATAATTGCTGTTTAAGTTTTTTACATAGATATTTATATATAATTATGTACACTGTTGTACATAATTATATATAATGTTATGTGTATTGTTGGTATACCTATCTAAATAAATAAATTAAAAAAATTACGAACTTCCAAGCCAGTAACCAGCCTCAAATCCTCCGTTCTCTTCGTTTCTGTGTCTTTGTTGTAAAATATCGCCACAAGGTCCTCAGTACTCAAGCAAGTGCGGCAATGGTCTATCGACACTTTCTTCTCCGTTTTCACTGATTTTATCACTTGTTTCTTCTTAGCAGTCCTTCTCGTCGTACTCATACGGTTCAGGAGCAGCATCGCCAACATTTTGGATGGCGGTTTGTGTCAGATTTCATAAGAAAATTGTAAATTTATTGCCATCATTTGTGACGGAGATAAAGGGAAACTTTAGTGCAAATTATTTCATGATTTTAAAGAATGATTATTCACTAACTATGCTAAAATGAACCTATATCTCTTGTTGCGATTGCAAAACTACTTTTCATAATAAATCGAAGTAAATTGCGTGAAAAATATAGAAAATTTCGTTAAAAGCAGCCACTATCAGCTTCCTTTTTTTTTTGTTTTGGTTTTCCCCGAAGGGTAAGGCAAAGGGAACTATGCCCATACAGCCAAGTCTGACGAATTTTTTTTCTTGATGATTAATGAAATGATGAAAGGTGATGATGATGAAACCTAAGCCCCCACCCTCGGAGTAGACTCCTACTCCGAACCCCAAACGAATTAACTCAAAAGTCCGCATAAACTTTTGAGTTATGAAGCGGCTTCCCGGCACGAAGCGAAAATAGGCAGATACACTTTGTTTATTGAATACTCCAATATAATAACACTTGCGAATGTCTTCCGACTAACTTAATGCGATCATTAACCACAAAACACCACTTCGTATTAATTATTTAGATTACTCAATGAAGAAAGCAACTGTCCCGTTCCCGTTTCCCGCCGAAAAGCCCTATCAGCTTCCATTTTGTTTTGAATATTTATGTTTGATTTATGTTGTCAAGTTTGTTTTTTTTTTTTTTCATATTAAGCAATGGTATGGTATTATTCAGCCACTTGTGATGTCGGCAGAAAAATATATATTTTATATTAGCATTTATGTTAAATTCAACCACAGCGCACCCTGAACACTCCGTAAGCGTTCTACTTTGCACCAAGCGTGTAAGGGAGACAGTCAGCCCACGCGCGCTTTCTTACACTTTAAAGTGGCCCCTATCGGAGGAGTTAAGTCAAGGTCACTCCAAGTTCGTATGCGGGAGCGAAGCGGAGAGTGCGTGTCTATAGATAGTATATACATAATATTTATTCTATGCAATTTTCAATAAATAAGACAAGAATGAATTAAAGGTAATTCTCCCAGATTTCCACTAGATGACGCCAGTTGTATATTAGAACGCGGTATAGAAATTATCACAACCAAATATCACAATATGATAACCTGGCGGTTTTAATTAACCCTTACTCCTTAATCGTTAATTGATAACGATCATTTTTTTATGGCAGGCCCTATGTTATCACATAATATAGGTAACTCCGCCCTAAGCAACTGAAGCTGATCTTTGAACTATCAATAGATACCAAATAGATACATTCTTACCCTTATAGATTGTTGACCTTGTAAAACCATATTGTCGATAGCTCGTAGTGTTGGCTAATAATCGATAATTTACCGCACCGATTTGCATCGATTTAATCGATATACACTACAAGGTGCGGTTGTGGTCAAATGCAGGTTCCTACCATACAATCTAAAAAAACGAAGTTCCATATTTAAAAGTAAGTATGTTTTTATTTTCATATAATATAATCATACATAATTCATTTTGTGGTATACAAATAATTAAAAGCTTTCGTCACACTGCTCACGTGACGTCATTCCGTCACTGTATGTACTTGCGCGTGTTATTTACTTATACGATGCGTCGTTCGAAGTCTAGCTAATAAAGCTCTACATAACTTTTACGCCTTTTTACTGCGTTAGTCGTCACGTCAGTAGTGTGACGTCTTACTTTCGTCACATGGTGGGCGTTTGTCGTCACGCCAGTAGACTTTCGTCACATTGTGGGCGTTTGTCGTCACGCCAATAGTGTGACGAGAGCTCTAAACTATCAACGCTACTATAAAACATGTTGGTCATATAACACAGAGATCTTCAGCTTGTATCGCGGCCAGGTCAATGTGAGCGGCAGCGAAGGCGGTTGTCTGTCTCCCTCTTCGTCACTGTCAGGCTCCGAATCTGTGTCAGCTAGAGCTTCCAGTTTCGCGACGACCTTGAAATAAAAATAAACATGTTTTTATTGTACGGTTCACATGTGAGGTTCGTTGTCTAAGTAAATCAAGCTCGCGGCGCGGGTCGGTGCCTTGCGTATACGTAGTATTACGTTATTATATGCCCACAGTGTGACGAAAGATTCTTACCGTCGTCTTATACTGAACATATAAGGTGTTAGTGACACTGTGACGAATATTGAGGGGGATGATTCAGACCATGATTCTGAATTAATATCAAGTGAAATTTTCCGTCGCTAGTTTTTTTTTTTTAATTATTAAGCTTAGCTTCTATCGCGGGCCTTGAGCGTGGAGACTGAATCCAGAAATTCCGTAACGAAAATAACCTAACACCGACCGGCTCCGACCGGCACAGCGGTGATACTTTTTAGTTTCGCCATCTATCGATGAATAGCAGAACTTTTAATGACTTTTGAAATATCACGCTTCTCTTTAGTTCAGCAACTCGCCTCTAGGTGGCAGCTGTATCGGCGTTAATTTTTAATTCTTTTGCGATGGAAAATTTCACTTGATATCAACTCACAATAATGAACTGAGCCATCCCCCTCAGAATTCGTTATGAAGTCACTAACACCCAGTATAAGTACGTACTGGTAGCCATACAAGTGAGTGTGGGTGTTAGTGACACCGTAACAAATAATGAGGGGGATGATTCAAACCATGAATATGAACATTTTAGTGTTTTTTTTAACTATTTTCAGTTCCATACTAACTCGAAAATTCCACTTAATATCAACTCAGAATCATGGCCTGAATCATCCCTTAAAGCTTTCGTTACGATGTCACTAACACCCTGTATATTTAAAGCGAATAATAATTTCATTTCATTTTTAATTATTATTTCTTTTGCTTTCTTTTTTTTTAAGTTAATTTCAAAAAAAGAACTTATCGAATCGAGTAGCTGAAACGTAGATACGATAGAGATGCTGTAACACTGCTTTAAACCATATTGTGACTCTGTCCCTACCTATCCTAAGCGAATAAATGATTTCTGATTATTTATGTACCTTAGCCATATCTTCGGCCAGCTCCCTGGGTATGAGCACCTGCAGCCAGCCGCCCTTGACGACGTAGGGCGCCGCGGGCGTGGCCAGCGCGCCGCCCACCGCGGGCGACAGCACCGTGAGCGCGCGCCCGCTGCAGCGCCACGTGAAGTGGTGGTCGTGGAGCACGCGGCCTCTGCCACCACAACAGACAAAATCAGAAAAAAGAGAAAAAAAAGAGAAAGAAGGAAAAGAGAGAGAGAGAGAAAAAAAAACAACAACTATAATGATATTTCGATATGTTCGGAGTAGGAGTCTGCTCCGAGGGTGGGGGCTTAGGTTTCATCATCATCACCTTTCATCATTTCTTGTGCTGAGCGAGACCCTTTTATCTCAGGACGTCCACCACCACCTTATGGTCATTTCGACAAACATCCGTCTTGCTTTTTTGTAATTGTTTTAGTGGAAATTTGATATGATGTTGTCTTTTTTTTGTGTGTGTGACGTCCTTTTATAATAAACTTTTTCTATTCTATTCTATTTCATTAATCATCAAGAAAAAAAATACTTTAGACATGGCTGTACGGGCATAGTTCCCTTTGCCTTACCCTTCGGGGTAAACCAAAACGAGATATTTCGATATTTTTAACGATTCCCCTCGATGCTACAAAAATAAAGTGCTAAATCACTTTGGTTGTCGTTATAAGCGTTAAACAGTGCTTACATTTATATTAAAATTAAAATAAAATTGTTCATAAACATAAATAATAAAAAAAAATAATTGAAAAATAATAATAATTGATTTATTGCTTAATAATTGATTTATAATTGTTCATGTGTTAGTATATATTTAAAGTTTATAATTTACTATTAATATAGTTTCTTTTCATTTACGGTGAATGCTGTGTGTGTACGCATGTAATTGGCAAGCATTTAAATCAAGTCTTTCTATATTATTTTTTTTGTCTTTTTATTTATTTTGTATGCAGTCTATAAAAGTTTAATATGTGTTGCTGTATGTGTACCTAAATAAATAAATAATAAACAACTAATATAATACAATGGCCCCGATTCCTGTAAACACCTCCTAATTTTATTTTAAACTAGCTTTTGCCCGCGACTTCGTCCGCGTGGCGTGTTATAAAAGAGAGATCTTTGTGTGTGTGGGAGTGCATGTCAAATTTCAAGCATCTAACTTATGCAGTTTAGATTTTTTCATACAATTTTTTTCATCCCGCTAACTCCCATTTTTCAAAATACAGCCATAACTAAACTTTATATTTACTAAGGTATGCATGCATGCTAGATTGAAAACATGTATCTTACGCGGTTTCGATTTTTTCATACAAATGTTTTTTCCCGCTAACTCCCGTTTCCGTGGGAATTTTGTAATGTCCTGTTGCAACTAAGTTTTAAGTTTACTAAGGTACCTGCATGCCAAATTTCAAGCGTCTAACTTAAGCGGTTTAGATTTTTCCTACAAAAGGATTTTCCCGCTAATTCCCGTTCCCGTAGGAATTCCGGGAATTCCTTTCTTAGTGCAACTCTACGGTACCTAAGCTACGTCCCTTCCAAATTTCAAGTGCCTACGTTTAGTCGTTTAGGCTGTGCGTTGATATGTCAGTCAGTCAGTTTCTCCTTTTATATATTTAGATTATACCTATCCGCCGAAAAGGAAAGGCAACTCACTGTATGGCCAGCGGCAGTAAACTGGCGCCTTCAGGGTTGAGAACCACATGCACCCCCTCCAAGTATTCCACGGTGTCTTCTCTCCAGGAGCCGTGCATCAGCTCTGGTATTTGAGGCAGCGCCCGCTCCAAGCTCGACATCCCTAAACTATCTGTTGACATGCCCGTATGACCTGAAAACATTTTAATAGATTAAATATAAGGTTCCACTGCGGTTCCCGCAGTGGAGCAGCGTGGTGGAGTATGCTCCATACCCCCTCCGGTTGATTGAGGGGAGGCCTGTGCCCAGCAGTGGGACGTATATAGGCAGTTTATGTTATGTAAATATAAGGTTAGGTTAGGTTATATTATATTGTTTGATGACTTATGTACCATTCTTTGTTAAATCAGATGTTAGGAGCTTTAACCGGGCGTCTTGTTCCTGTACTCATTCAGCGCTTATCGCTATCGACCCACTAGGGTCGATTAATTCTTTCAAATATTTTTCCTCTCAGACGACGCCCTGAGCCGAGGTTCGCGCCCAACTGGGCACCCTCAAGCCTGTTGTCTTAAACGTTGTATCGGGTGAGAGCCTTCAGCGCTCCCCATTTGTCCGGCCAAGTAGTTAATGCCATCTGCGGCAAATCTACAATAAGTCACGTCAAAAAAAAAAAGGGCGTCTTGTACAAATTCATACTCATGGTAAACAAGCTGTGCTTAGTGCGGCGACCATTGGTTTTCTACCCACATTAACGATGCTACAAAATGTATTTGCCTAGATTGCTATCAACTTTAATATATTTGTTTTGCATGTATGGTAAATAAATAAAGAATTAAATTAAATTAATTTAACATGTGCGGGACCCAACTAGTAGACGAGCTAGTTCCGCCCGTAACCAACAGATGGCGCGCACAACATTCCCTGCAGTCCTAGAACGCGCTATCGAAGTTTTCACAGCGCGACGCATATATACAACTTCCAACATGACACCGTCATTGTTCGGGCTCACGGAGGGGCGACCATCGCCCGCCGTGTCCCACCCCCGAGCCACGCCCGTTTTTGCGGGCGGCGAGCGCCGCCACGTTAAAGGGGCCACGCCCCGAGAACGTCTCCCCGTCGCGGGCTTAAGCCCGCGACGTGAAGAAACCCAACGACCGTCATTGTTGATGGTTTCGACCTTGACGTCAGGTCACCTACCTTCAGGGCCACTTCTATCTGTGCTCATGGAGCTAAGACCCCGTTGCAGCGTCTCCTTGATCTGCCGCTGGACTTGAGGAGACAGCGAGGGGGGGGACGGCTCTTCTGGCGCCTGCAATAAAAATAATAATTCAGTCCGGGAGTCCATATTCCCGAGATATGGAAACTGCATACAACAAGTTCAAAATTAACCTAACGAAATGGCTTATGAACTAATGTTATTATAATTTGAAGGAATAATAATATTTTGAACATAAAAATAATTAAAGTAATTTTTTTTAATAATAAGTATAATTTTCAATAATTTTCTTTTCAATGTACCATTTCTTTATTTTTTATTTTTTTATGTATATTTGTACGCCTGCATGCTATGCAGACCGAACACATCACAACATTGTTATTTGAATAATTTTACCTCCTTTTTTGTATTCTATGTGTTCTCGCAAATATATTGATTTGATTTGTTTTCTTTCTAAAAAATATTTTGTTTTACCTCCTCGCAAACAAACGGTTTTCGTCGTTTTCCAGCCATCCTAACTTTACATTTTTTTGTGAACTAGATGAGATCCCGAATATTTCAAGATCCCTCGGGATCTCGAATTCGCGATCTCGAGTTGCGTTCCCTATTCGTGGGTATACTAACCGGGTTCCAAGCCTCCCAACGCATCCTGGCTGATACTCCTGCCAGGTGAGCGGCGCCCGATGTCGCCCCTCGACGCACACATCTTAAACAACATAAGTTATCATACACGCGCATCTGTGACGTAGATTCTGACCGTCAGAAAGCTCACTTCATCAAACTCACTCCGAATTCAAATATATCTTTATTCAGTAGGTAACATATAATAACTTATTAAATCTACCAACGTAATTTATTCTACGTAACAAGCATGTTTTATGATATAAAAATAGTGTATGTTTAGTGTTGAAATGTGTTATAAAGGTGTTTACAACCTGCAAAACATATGTAAGTCTCATTTATCTGTTTATTCTAGGCTAGTACTAGATCTAAACTATTTGTATACCTTACTTTCTATGAATAAAGATATTTTTAAACAAACAAACAAGTAGGTAACATATGTCAAAATTTACGTCTCATCCGCCTAAAACTACTGCAGCTTCTCCCAACCTGTATAACCGGGGAAAAGAAGCTGTTAGAAAAACTTCGGCACAGGGCCCTAGACGTTCTTTAAAAATAAATAAACATAAAATATTGGTATACAATTGAATAATTTAGCTGCCCAATATCAGTATTAATACCTGATATAAGGTGTATTACCTAGCGGAGACTCTCCTCTGCACTCTGGTCACCAGCCAGGCGCCTCCACAGTGAGGGTCGTCAGCTATCAGCTTCAAGACATCGAACCCGGACCCACGTTGTGCAGCGCGGAGTTCTCTGCCCGTGCACCCTACAATCTGAAAGCGATCAAAATTGGCTAATTTCCAACTGCAGTGAGTGCGGTTTGTCGTAGTGAGTTTGGTGCGAGTTCAGATGGTTCCGAACATTCCGATATCAAAAACATAAACAAGCGGCAAAGAAAGAGGGTAGACAGATATGTCTGCCCGTAGAAAATTATGGATCTACCTACTCCACTCCAATCTCATCAGTCATCCCGTGATCATGGCACTTGCAACAGTGTCGAAATATCGGAAGTCTCATATCCCCATTTAAACGCGGTAAGAACCCGTTTTTATGTGCTTTAATTATAATTTCCAACTAGTCAAATTAGTTACTTTTTACAAAATTATTTATTTTATTTTATTTATTGGTTACAGTCATCTTACACAGTATTTTCTTAAGGTAACATCAACTGTATATAAAGCTAAGTGTAGAGACTAATTATAAGTAAACACAGCATGCAAAATAGCAAAGACAAGATTAATAAGTAGGTAGGTAGGTACAAAGTGACTAACCTAACCTAAGATAAAGACAGATCTGTTTTCGCATGATCTAAAACTTAAACATTACAAAAAAATATTTCTAAATCTAAAAATTTTGCCGTAAAAACACCTCCACCAACCCGCATTGGAGCAGCGTGGTGAAGTATGCTCCATACCCCCTCCGGTTGATTGAGGCCTGTGCCTAGCAGTGGGACGTATATAAGCTGTTTATGTATTTCTAAATCTATGAATACTGTCGACATGAAATTACTATGGACTTTTGTAAAAAACCTGTCAAATCTTCACGCATAAAATAAGGAATAATACATATAGAACGGCGACTCTCCGCTCCCCACCAGCCGCTGAGCTTGGTTTACCTCACCCCCTCGGTCTTATATCTTACGTCAGACGTCACACACACAGATGCGCGTGTACGACAACGTCAATGGGCCTAATTCCTGTAGACACCATCTAATTTTATTGTAAGTTATGACTGTCATTTTCTTATCCTCCGAAAAGGAAAGGGACGGATAATCGACATGCATAAAAATGGAACACACGTCAATTTTAAACACAAATCTAAAACAACCCTATAAAAAAATTACATTGGCTAATAACCCAACAGAATTAAGTTGGCAGCACACGTCAAACGGTTCATTAATTAACTCATTTTTCCTAAAATTAAGAGCTGTCAATCATCCGTCCCTTTCCTTTTCGGCGGAGAAGAAAATGACAGGTATAACTTTAAAGTAGAATTAGGAGGTGTCTGCAGGAATCGGGGCCAATGTAGTGTCTGTGTAAAACGAGGTGTTTTGTATGAAGTATCGTGTGGGTTGTGAGGTGAATTACCAAGTTCATCAACCCTGGTGTCAGGGCTATTATTGAGCCGCCAAAGGCTCCTGACATGGCTCATGTAATGACTGCTTACTTACTTCAGTAAGTAATAACCGGGACCAACGGCTTAATGTGCCAAGCACCGACCTGTAGGAAGGCGAGGGTGCCATGGCTGGTGTGTATGGCGGGGAGCTGCGGGTCCTCCGCGATGAGAAGGTGCCGCAACCGGGACTCCGCCCCGCCGTCCAGGGGCGCGTGCCACGATATGTGGTCGCCCGCACAGAATTTGTTGCCTGGGAATTTAAAAGAGAATCAATAAGAAGAAGGTCTAGGTCTGCGTCTTACCTGGTCCAACGCCTATCAGTGGCTGGGCAACGGGGCAATGCCGCTAGTGTATTGGGTTCGTTTGGACCAGGGGCCTGTTTAATAAAACTTACAATTGTAAATTACAACGACAATTTGATGTTAATTACGTAGCTAATATGAAACTGCAAAATATTCGTGATCACACACTCCGCAATTGCTCCGCAATCAAATTGTCATTGTAATTTACAATTGTAAGTTTTATTAAACAGGCTCCTGGTCAGATTCAGAACACTTAAACGCCTAGTTGGACGTGACGAAGTTACGTGTGTTTCTGATTCTCTACATAGTTTACTTTTTAATTTCGAAATTGTAATGTGTCTTTTAATAAATATGATTTTAATAAGAAGAAGAAGAAAAGGAGAATCTATAATTAATTTACACTGGCGACCCGTCCACGGGTGGACATTTATTTTTTAAAAGAAAATATTGGGATCCCTTTTTTTCTAGTATTTATTGTATTTGTTACAGGGTGTTAGTGACACCGTAACGAACACTGAGGGGGACGCTTCGACCATGATTCAGAGTTAATATCAAGTGGAATTTTCCGTCGCAAATTCATGTTTCTTTTTGTATTTTATTAAATTATTTTTCAATTTTATGCTTTTGCGACGGAACATATCAAACAACTCAGAATCATGGTCTGAATAATCCCTCAAAGTTTTCGTTACGATGTCAGGAATAATGTAGCTAGAATGTACTAGAATGCACGCGAGAGAAGAAGAGAAGATAGCATAATAGATAGAAAATCAATCCAATCAATCAATTCAATCCTGCAATCTTTCAATTTTTACATTTTTCCTCACCTTATGGTTGTCTGGAAGAGATCGCTTGCAATCTTCCAATTTTTACATTTACACTTATCTCTTCCAGACGGAAGAGATCGCTTTAAGCGATAAGGCCGCCATCTGCCATGTACTTAGTTAAGTCTTTTTTGTAATTATTTCTTTTATTATTTATTTTGGTGCAATAAAGTGTGTTTGTATAGATATTTTTTTGCAAAATTGATTTATTTATTATTAGATAAATAACATAACATAAGCAGCCTATATACACGTCCCACTGCTGGGCACAGGCCTCCCCTCAATCAACCGGAGGGGGTATGGAGCATACTCCACCACGCTGCTCCAATGCGGGTTGGTGGAGGTGTTTTTACGGCTAATAGCCGGGACCAACGGCTTAACGTGCCCTCCGAAGCACGGAATCATCTTACTTATTCGGACAATCAGGTGATTCAAGCCTGAAAAGTCCTTACCAAACAAAGGACAGTCTCACAAAGTGATTTCGACAATGTCCCCATCGGGAATCGAACCCGGACCTCCAGATCGTGAGCCTAACGCTCTAACCACTAGACAACGGAGGCTGTTAGATGAATAAATAAAAGATATGATGTGGTGATGAGGTAGGTCCAAAGCATCTCTCACCAGTAGTGAACACGTATCTAGCGAGAGCCTGTAGCAGCGCCGCGGGCCACAGCGGCGGCGCCTCGTGGGTCGCTGCGAGGCGGAGCGTCAGCTCGAAGCCGCAGCCTGACGGGGGCGGAGCGCCCGCGGAGACCAGCACGCGGTCCGCCGGCGGGTGCACGCGCCCGTCTCCATGCAGGTCGGACAGACCGAAGCTGAGGACATGAACGATCGAATAAACGCATTCTGTTAGGGTTCGTAATGTTTATTTTATTATTCAATTATTATTAGATTTTATAACTTAATAACAGACGGAATAAAGTCGTGAATCTGTGTCACGACTTTATTATTTTTAATTTGGAACTGGCATATTATTTCATTTGTTTTTATTTTGATTTCTTCTTTTTCGAACGGGAACGTTTTCCCGCCTTTTTAAAAGGCGGTGACGTGGAATTTTGTTCGGTTGCGGTAATCTGTTATGAAGAGTTGGAGAGTTAACATTGTTTATGAAAATATAACATTATTCAAGAGAATTGCTGAATTGTTTGATTACGACGAGTACCTCCCCACCTGAGAGCAGTAGTATTATTACAATTCCATCTATTATCTTTTGACATTTTGATTTAATTTATTACCTTCTTTGTTGACATTCTTTTATTATCATTTTTGACGATCATATTTATGTTGTTACCGTTTTCAATTGTGTCTAAAATGTGTTGTACTTATAACTAAATGTGAAATAAATGAATCTAATCTAATCATCTCCCTACATTCACCAGAGGAAAACTTCTAACTTCATGGATAACAGACATAATATGCATCTTTTATCTTTGTTTTTGGGTATAAATGATGACCCTTTTTATTACACAGAAGTACAATTACAACTTCCACCCATTAATATTCTGATCAAAATAAAGAGAAGCAATATAGGTAGCAACATCATTCTATACATAATGTGATCCAAATATCAAGCAGCCACTGTTGATACGAAGTCCAAAGATGGATATGATGAACCTTATGGTGATAAGGGATCAGCCTATCGCCCATAACATTAGTCCATCATGTTAGAGGACACAATCCCTCTGTCGGTTTTTACGACATGCCCGGGAAGAGAAGCAGCTGAACGTGTTCTATGTCTTTGATTACTTGTGGCTCTGCCCACCCCATTAGGGATTACGGGCGTGAGTTTATGTATGTATGTATGTATGTAAATATCAAGCAACGATTAGTTTTATATATGCTTCTGCAATTACATTACATTTTTGAATAATTATGTAGGTACCCCAGCAATGAGAAAATAGGTAATTATCACGTTAAAAGTGAACAACGCCATCTATCGCGTGTTTGGGGAACGTCGATTGGAAAATCCGTCATTGTATTCACCTGACATAATGCCAATGAGGCGGGATGTTCTCATCAGGTTTTCCAGGGTTCCAGTACATGCTGATGTAGTCCAAAGGGTCATGGCCGCCCAGCCTATGGAGGAAAGAGTAAGATACACGAATCGTCAGGAGTCTTCAGGGGAGTTCAATAACGAATTCGTCTAAAAAAGCAATTTGACATTTCGCAATGCCAACGAATGACAAATAGTAATGCTTTTTTAGATGAATTGCTTTGATGTGCCCTTTTTAAGTTTTCAGATGAGGTACAGGATCTCAATAACTGGCTGGAAATTAATACAATCGATATAAAGTTCCGTAGATAAAATATAAGTTTTCTTCTTTCCAATCTTTATGTAGTACAGGCAGAGACTGTAGTATACAGGGAGTTAGTGACACCATAAAGAATACTAAGGTGGATGACTCATGATTCTGAGTTAATATCAAGTGGAACCGTCGCAAAAGTATGGAATTGAAATAATTTAAAAAAGCATTAATTTTGTTACTGCTTATAGTCAATGACACTGATCGCAAGATACATACATACATAAACTCACGCCTATTTCCCACCGGGGTAAGCAGAGACTATAGAATTCCATTTCCATCGCAAGATACAATCACAAAAAAATAAAAACATTTGTGACTGAATCATGAGTTGAATCACCCCCTGATCATTTTCGGTACGGCATCACTCTTTATGTTTTTTGTGTTATATTAAATCATAACTTTTTACCTTTTCTTTTTTAATCCAGGATGTTTTGGAGAAATGCCAGGTTAACAGTACTCTATACCGGTGCGCATGCATGAAAATTGATGACAGTGGGAGAAGCAAAAGTCAATCAGATTGTAGTAAGTGGAATTTCTTACCAATACTTGAGTCTTGTAGTGACTTGCAGAGGATTTGGCTGGTCGGGGTACAAAGTGGAATATGCCTCACACAGTGCCTTCAACCCGGCCGGCACTAATCTATCTGCTAAGGTAAAGAACATTATTAAGAATAAGAATAAAGCCCAGCCGTTTACATTATGTTTTTTATACTCCAGGAGCCGAGGGGTACGGAGCCCGCTCCACCATTCTGCTCCACTGTTGCATACTGGAGAAACAGCTAGAGCCGTGTAATATTATTATTTGTCTATATCTGCGCATTTCTGTACAAAAATGGTCATAAATGACCCACATAAGGCTTTCAAATTATGATTTCGATCCTTAATAACTTTTTACCTGACTGTCCCATGTCTCTGGCATCCTGAGAACTTGATTCGCTCTCAGCTGGGTTGGTCTGCGCAGACGCAAGAAACGATAACGCACTGTTGCGGACCACCCCGCCGCCTGACGGTCCAGCCCCACTTGGGCTCGACATTGTTCTTTCTTATTAAATAACCCCACACGTTCTTCGACAGTGATTCACTGGTATTTTAATAAAAAAATGGAAAATTGGAAAAAGTATCACCGCTTTGACACCATTTTTGATTTTATTTACAACGTTCTTGTAGTACGAATTTGTGTAGTGCTATCTTTGTTTTGCAAGTTAAGAAATTAGCTTTATCTCTTTCTAATATGGCGAAAGCAATCAAAATGCTAGTGGAACGCTAAACATTTTTGAACGAAATTGTAATTACTAAAATAAAACCTAATAATTATGACACATTTTTTTAAAAGAAAATTTGTTCATATATACATATAAATTGAATAGTTTTTTTCTGGAAATAACATAAAATTCACACACAAAATGTGAATTTGTAAAAATATTGACAGCTGAAAATGACACTTCATTTTTGTGACGAAAATTTCAGAACGATACGTCCGTCCGGCCTCCCGCATATAATTTTGTTTGTTTAATATTTCTCGATTCTTATTTATTATACGGTGTTTATAAATATAAATTACACGTAACTGCTTTAAAAATAACTTATACAATCGCTTTTGAATCATATCCTCTTGTGCCGATCGACAGGAAGTGGTCAAATCAACAAAAATGCGATATCTATTTTTGTCTACTATTTTTAGTGTAGTTTTCGCTTATGAAAAGGATTTAACATTCTCTGTCCAAGCCGGAAGGACTGATTGCTTCTTTCAAAAAGTTCTCCCCAACGAAGTAATCGACATGGAATACCAGGTAATAATTATTTCATATTTATTTTGGTTCGTCATAACCTTAAAAAAAATTGACGATTTCGGTTTCTCACGGATTAAAACCGTGAAATAACGCGTTTTTATTGATTTTCATCGGTAATTTGACGGTTAAATATGCCGGGAATAATTGAAACGGCTATAATTTTTCATAAAAAGCAGTAATGTTTGAAGGTGTAACCGATTTCGTTTATTCATTATTTATCACCCACATAAAACCTCGCGCTTATCAGGACCTAGTTTTTATTGCTATGGTTATCGCAATAATTGAAAGTACTAAAATTTTCGATTTATTATTAGATAAATGACTAAAAACCTCATTAAGAAGATTTTATATCACCTATTTTGATAAGGAATGTTTAAGGTTTTAATAAGTAGATTAAAGATAAAACACAAACTCACGTATGTAAACTCCCGTCTGTAATTTCTAATGGGGTGGGCAGATCGTCAAATGAGGAAGGCTTTGCAAATCAAATCAATTTATTTACGAGAACACTTAGAAATACAAATTGATGGTAAAGTTATTTATGTAACAAAGTTATGATGCGTTTAGCCTGCATGCAGACGTACAAATATTAAAAAAAATATATATCAAAATATATTTAAAAAAAAAGTACATTGAAAAGAAGATTTTATGTAAAATTAAATAATTTTCAAAAATTTTTTGTATTTAAATAAACCTTGTTCCAATCAATCCACGAAAAGCGATGGTGTGAAGCAACACTGTACAACCAATATTGCACTTTATTTGAACTGACTTAACATCGTAATTTGAGGAAACAAACTTATGCTATCTACACAACTTAACTTGCGTTTTAGCTACAAACAAGAAAATAGAAATAGAATAGAACTACCAGTTTGGTTGCTTTTTTAAAAAAAAACTCCTTTGCGAATACAAAAAACTCCTTAATAAATGTGAGTCTATTTGTTTATAGTATGTTAATGGTTCCAGGTGATAGACGCGACCCACGGAGAGCTGGACATATCGTTCCAGTTGGCTGACCCAGTGGGGCGCGTGATCGTCGCGGACTACAAGAAACCGGAGAACGCTCATCGGCACACTGCATCTCTGGAGGGAGATTATAGATTCTGCTTCGACAACAGCTTTAGCACCTTCAGCGAGAAGACGGTATGTGCCTGACCGTGTAATGGACAGACAAGAAATTAAAAATTCCAAAATCGAATATTCAATTTCGGTTATAATTTATTATGATAATGGCCCAGATTCCTGCAGACATCTCCATAATTTTACTTTAAGTTATAGCTGTCATTTTCTTATCCGCCGAAAAGGAAAGGCATGTATGATTGACAGCCCTTAATTTTAGGAAAAAAGAGAAAATGAACAAATAAATGAATTGTGTACAAATAAATAAATAAATAAATAAATGAATGAATAACCCAGGCGAATCAAAAGGTACCTCGCTGGTATGCAAACCGTTTGACGTGTGCTGTGAACATAATTCTGTCGGGTTATTGGTCGATGTAAAATTTTTTGATGGTTGTTTTTTATTTGTGCTTAAAATTGGACGTGTGTTCCATAAATTTTATGCTTGTCGATTACCCGTCCCTTTCCTTTTCGGCGGATAAGAAAATGACAGATATAACTTAAAATAAAATTAGATGGTGTTTACAGGAATTAGCACCATTGGCAGAATTGTGTTCACACAAAAGCCATTCATCAAGAATTTAATTGATCACCACATTTGTTACAGGTGTTCTTTGACCTGGTGATAGATACAGAGGACAACCAGGAGAAAGACTATGATGATGACAAGGAGATGGAACTGGGTGAGTCATGAGCTCCGATGTGATCCACTTTTTTTTAAGTTACTTTGGGGGGGTTGGTCTGGTTGCAAAGACCATAAGGCCACGTCTTTATTTTGGTGCTGGTTGGAGAATATAAGTTGCTTTCCAGTATGGCAATGCAGGACGGAAGGGAAGGGGCAAGTCACAGGGACTGTACCCTGGAACCTGACAGAGGGCAGCAGTAACTGTCAGTACTAGACAGGAGTCCTAGTACGGCTTTGAAACAGACTACTCTGGGCGCCATCCCACTCGCGTCAGACAGAGTACTGCGGGGCGGATGGCAAGAGGGAAACCACTGCGCTATTTTTCCCTAAAAAAGTAGCATGGTCAATGCTACACTGACAAGCGCGTGGCTCTTAAATTAGTTACTTTTAAATGTCCGTGCTTCGGAAGGCACGATAAGCAGTTGGTCCCGGCTATTAGTCATAAAACACCAACCCGCAGTGGAGCAGCGTGGTGGATGGTCCATACTCCCTCCGGTTGATTGAGGGAAGGCCTGTGCCCAGCAGTGGGACGTGTATAGGCTATTTATGTTGTGTATGTTTTTATGTGAATTATAAGTAGCTGTCCTCGCTGGAAGACACACTCAACCTGACACTACTTATAACAAATCTGCTCATTGTAAACAGAAAAAAAAGATAAGATTAAATAGATAACAAAAAAAAAAAAAAAATAAAAAAAAAAATAGATTAAATAGATTGATTAGATTAGATTAGATTTAGATTTTTTGATAAGATTGCAGATGTAGCCAGGAAAAAAAAATGTTTTTTTTTTTTATTCTTATTTTTAACGAGGTTTTGAACACCCTGTGTGATCATGCCAGCCTCATAGGTGCTTCCGTGTACCTATCCCTTAGACAAGGGATTGGTCAACCAGATAGTATAAACTAAAAGCCTTACTTGATATTGGCTCTGCCAACTAGCAATTGACTTCTCCGTGTGGGGAATGTGGCCTGAGAAGTACCTCATGGAAGAGTTTCGTGTTTTCCGCCAGGTAACACAGCTGAGACGTACATGATGAAGGTGCGTGACATTTCGGAGTCGGTCTCCCGCGTCAGGGACAAGGTGTCAGCAGCCCGCCGGCTGCAGGAGCTGCACTCGGCGCACGAGGCGCGCGACAGGAACCTCGCCGAAGAAATGTGTGACAGGTACTCCACCAACATACATAAACTCACCCTGGAGTGGAATTCTCTGCCGTCTTCTGTATTTCCGAATGCATATAACCCGGATGCATTCAATACCAGACTTTTTTATCATCTAGGTAATCATTAATCTTATAATAAGCTTTTTTACATAAAGTAATCTTCACAAAGCTTCGAAATCAAAGGTAAAAAACCCATATTTCTAGGTAAGCAAAGACTAACTTAATATAATTCCGTTTGCTCATATCCTGACACACTTCTCTTGCTTCCTTCACATTCATCAAACGTTTCATACACCTGGGCCTGTCATATATCTTTCTTCTATTCCGTGATGAATATAATACTTAAAATCAGAATATTTGGCAACAGGCTCAGTTGGTTAACACGCTCGTCCCGCCTTGACAAGAGCTGCGGTTCAAGTCCCGTCCGTTCTCTAGCCATAGAGGCAGCCAATCAGCTCGCGACACCAAACACTTCAGGACCCCGATACCGACCCCGCCGGCGTGGTCGACGATTTACCTCATTCAGCACTTATCGCTATCGACCCACTAGGGTCGATTAATTCTTTCAAATATTTTTCCTCTCAGACGACGCCCTGAGCCGAGGTTCGCGCCCAACTGGGCACCCTCAGGCCTGTTGTCTTAAACGTTGTACCGTTGTACCGGGTGAGAGCCTTCAGCGCTCCCCATTTGTCCGGCCAAGTAGTTAATGCCATCTGCGGCAAATCTACAATAAGTCACGTCAAAAAAAAAAAACAAGTCCCGTCCGAGTCAGATTTTTTTCGATTTATTTTTGACCCTGTGTGATGTTCTAACATTATATTTCTTGCTTCCAGGGTGATGTCATGGTCCATGTGGCAGATAGTTTTAATGCTCATAGTTGGATTTACTCAAGTAAGTTATACTGGTTTTTTTTTGACGTATCTTAAGGTGATGTGTTTCAGTCAGCTAGGTAACGCTGCGTCAGTAGATGGCGTTACTTCTGCAGTTTTCGTATTTTTTTCCATTTATTCGTTTAGTGTTGAGTTCTGACCCAGTGAAATGTTAGGTGGCGAAATCTTACATACATTATCTTTAAGTTAAGCTACAATTTTGAAGTATTTACTGAAGATATCATATTGAAACATTGCATCAAAAGTTGGTGTCATTTCAATTTGTGTACAAACACGAAGCTGTCACACACACATGCGAACTAGGTTAGCTATTAAAAGAGATGCATAATTTGAAGTCTACTTCTAACTTCTAAATGGCGCATTTGGTAAAGCAGTAGCCGCCATTCTTAAGGTTCACGGTTCAAACCCAACTGCATGTTTTAATTGTTTTTACTTTTTGTATTTTTTTTTTACAATTGAATTTGGCGAACCCGTCTATTTGTTACGGAATTTTCAAAAAGTATCACTTTTACCAATAATATTATAATTAAGTATACAATAATTTACTTTGCACTAAAGTACCTTCCGTAATTTCCGTATTTTTTATTTTGTAAAATTCTAACAGGCATTAATCGCATCAGTGAACATGCGGCTAACTAATAAACTACTGAACGGATTTTCATACGGTTTTCACCAATGAGTAGAGTGATTCATGGGCGTGCTTTAGGGTTTATAATTTATACAAGTATTTTTTTTTTGTATAAAATGGTTCAAAAATGATGATGAATGTCAAACATAATTATTGTTACAAATATAGCCGACTTGGAGCTTTCGGCGAAAACGCTGCCTGAGCCCATTGAGATATAACAAAACAACGTTCCTTTTTTGTAGGTATACCGAAAAGTCCACAGTGGCCCCGATTCCTGCAGACACCGCCTAATTTTATTTTAGGTTATATCCGTCATTTTCGTATCCGTCGAAAAGGAAAGGGACGGATGATTCACAGCTCTTAATTTTAGGAAGAATGAGTAAATTAATGAGTCGAGTTATTGACTGACGTAAAATTTTTAGACGGTTGGTTTAGATTTGTGCTTAAAATTGACGTGTGTTCCATAAATTTTATGCTTGTCGATTACCCGTCCCTTTCCTTTTCGGCGGATAAGAAAAGGACAGATATAACTTAAAATAAAATTAGATGGTATTTACAGGAATTAGCACCAATATGTCATAATAATTATATTGTGTATAAAGAATTGTGTATATGTATTGTATGATTTTACAAATAACGATCACAGTACAGTAATAATAAGGTAGATTTTTCCTAAATTGCGTAGGTTCAAACTTTGTCGCATCGCGTTTGAAAGATGTAATAGCGCTTCAGGACGTCCCGCAAGCACGGCGCTGATGTCGCAGTATTCGCATATAATTATTATGACTTGTCATTTAGTTCCAATAAAATCCGCGGGACTTCATACGTATGTCAGTGACAGCTGGTGATAGCATGCGGGACACTTAGCACCTAATCGAATTCTATGTTGTTTTCGCGCCCAGTCCAGACGACTCACAGCGCATTTCTGGACATATATTTACGCGTGGTGTTTATTGTTAGGTTAGTTAGTTCAGGTTAGGACGTCTTTTTATAACGAGGACGTTAAAAAAAGACGAGGCTGGGACGTATTGAAGTAGTATTTCCATATATACGCGGCCTGAAATGGGCTGTTTCGGGGACCTGAACTGGTTGCTGTCGAACTTATTATCACGTTTTCTTGATTAAAATTCATAAATAAGTCACATAGAAAAAAGAAAAAAGATTTTATTTAGTTTTAGATCTGTCATGATGTCTGTGATGTTTGTTTATTATACATAAGAATTTCAAAATTTATCTTATTTTTTTTCCCAAAGGGCAAGGCAAAGGCAAACTATGCCCATACAGCCATGTCTTGTGTTTTTTTTTCTTGATGATGATTAATGAAATGATGAAACCTAAGCCCCCACCCTCGGAGCAGACTCCTACTCCGAACCCCAAACGAAGTAAGCGGCTTGTTGGCGCAAAGCGAAAATAGATAGGTACACTTTGTTTATTGAATATTCCGATTTAATAATACTATCGGGAATGTTTTCCGACTAATGTGATCATTAACCACAAAACACCACTTCGTATTGATTATTTAGATTATTCAATGAAGAAAGCAACCTTCCCGTTCCCGGTCCCACCAAAAAGTCCGCGGCAAAGAGAATACAAATAAATCTGTATGTTGGATGGAAAAACAATTAATTATAAATGACTACTATTTAGGCCGGCAAATGCAACAACTTCTTTTTTGATTTGGTTTTCCCCGAAGGGTAAGGCAAAGGGAACTATGCCCATACAGCCATTTCATTTTATGTATTGATTTTTTATTATAATATATGTCCTCTTTTAAAACACGGTACTTACCCATTATTTAAAAATATTTAAATAATATACGTTATTACAAAAATATTTTTCCAATATTCCTTTTCTCAGATTGTAGTATTTTTAGATTTTTATTTATATTTATTCTCTTCATACAAAATCTCTTTATAAATTGTCACTGACATTCTATTACACTTGTCAAGTAGTCAAAGCCTTTAGAAAAAAAAAAACTATCACGCACACAAACTAACATTGACACCTCTACACGCTCAGCAAATACACTGTAATCTGCACCACTACAAATGTAGAATTGATCAAAATTGAGGGTCTGAAATATGGTACTTCTCGTATTCGGACCCTAAATTTTTGTTAGTTTGCGAAAATAATACACCAAAATATTACTATTTATCGGTTTTATAACAATATTCCTCTATCCGTTTTCCTGTAGCACTGCATCAACTTTTGTATGGAAAACGAATCACCTTAAGCCGTTAGTCCCGGTTACTACTGATGTAAGTTAGCTGTCGTTACATGAGCCATGCCGGGGCCATTGGCGGCTCAATAGTATCCCACAATAGAAGAAGACTCGACTCTTCCTCCACTCGACTCTTCCTCCACTAGACTCTTTCTCCACTCGACTCTTCCTCCACTCAACTCTTCCTCCACTCGACTCTTCGTCCACTCGACTCTTCGTCTACTCGACTCTTCGTCCACTCGACTCTTACTCCACTCGACTCTTTCTCCACTCGACTCTTCCTCCACTCGACTCTTCGTCCACTCGACTCTTTCTCCACACGACTCTTTCTCCACTCGACTCTTCCTCCACACGACTCTTTCTCCACTCGACTCTTCCTCCACTCGACTCTTCCTCCACTCGACTCTTCCTCCACTCGACTATTTCTCCACTCGACTCTTCCTCCACTCGACTCTTCGTCCAGTCGGTTCTTCGTCCACTCAACTCTTTATCCACTCGACTCTTCCTCCACTCGACTCTTTCTCCACTCGACTATTCCTCCACTCGACTCTACCACTACTCGACTCTTCCTCCACAAGACTCGTCCTCCACACGACTATTCCTCCACACGTTTATTCCTCCACACGACTCTTTCTCCACACGACTATTCCTCCACTCGACTCTTCCTCCACTTGACTCTTTCTCCACTCGACTCTTTCTCCACTCGACTCTTCCTCCACTCGACTCTTCCTCCACTCGACTCTTCCTCCACTCGACTCTTCCTCTGTGGTTTATTTACGCAATGTGCATAATAGTATTTTATGCAACAGTTGTATAAGAAGGGTCAAAAAATGCGAGTGGCGTGAGTTGCGATGTGAGCCTTGGCGAACATCGCAATAAGAGACGCCACGAGCATTTTTTGACCTAGTTATACAACGTTGCATACAATACTTTTTCTACGACGACGTCATTTTTCCTTTTTATTTTATACTTTTTAGTGTTTTGAAACGAAACACAAAAATTTTCCAATTTATTTTCCAACGCGCGGGAAAATGGCGGCAAATGTATACTTTTTTTTTATAGTATATCTATGGCACCAAACAAAGTAAAGGTGCCAGTTTCCAGGTCAAAAAAAAAATAACAACAACAAAGCTTTTTTGGCGACATTATAGTACAGTTACACTTTGTAAACAATGCTTTTATAGGCCATAGAGCGTACACTTTTTCAAAGAGTTTAATTATGTATGTACTTATATTAGACTTTTTGGTTATTTAAATGCCAGATTAAAGTAGAGGAGTAGAAAAAAATATTTAATGCACTACCTGAGCACATAAAACAGCTACCTTTCATACAATTTAAAAAGTAACTACGAAATTGGCTGCTCTAAAATATGTATTATTCAGTTGAAGAATTGATTCAACCCAAAAAAATAACGCTTTTGTCACATAATTTATAATAGGAAATATACAGTCGTAAGACGATTTGTTCTTTTAAAATCCAAAACCCATTGTTTAACTATTGTGTCTGGAAATCTCGGCGTTAAGAGGATATAGGAATGAATTTGATAATATTGATCAAAATGTATTAGAACTATATTTTGCATGTTATAGATTTTAAGCTAAGTAGGTTACAAGCGACTATTAATAACAAAATATCTGTAAAACCCTATTTAATGCGAGTATAAAACTTTGAATTTGAATTAAACATCTTAGAAAACACATCACATAACATAACCAGCCTATATACGTCCCACTGCTGGGTACAGGCCTCCCCTCAATCAACCGGAGAGGGTATGGAGCATACTCCACCACGCTGCTCCACTGCGGGTTGGTGGAGGTGTTTTTACGGCTAATAGCCGGGACCAACGGCTTAACGTGCCCTCCGAAGCACGGAATCATCTTACTTTTTCGGACAATCAGGTGATTCAAGCCTGAAAAGTCCTTACCAAACGAAGGACAGTCTCACAAAGTGATTTCGACAATGTCCCCATCGGGAATCGAACCCGGACCTCCAGATCGTGAGCCTAACGCTCTAACCACTACACCACGGAGAACGATGTAAATTCACGCGTTCTTTGAACACGGCGATCTCGGATATGTATGTGTTTATTTCTTTTTCAGGTATTTTTCGTTCGAAGTCTTTTTGAGGACAGCAACAGTAGAAGAAGCTATAAGAGGTTCGTGCCGAGCTTCGCACAGTGACGTCTGTGGTCGCTAGTGATCGCAAGTGATCGTCAGTGATCGCATGTGATCGTCAGTGATCGCAAGTGATCGTCAGTGATCGCAAGTGATCGTCAGTGATCGCAAGTGATCGTCAGTGATCGCAAGTGATCGTCAGTGATCGCTACCAAAGATTCTAACAGTGTAAGATTGTGATACAGACTGCAGAGGTGTTGTGTGAAGGGAAAATTGAAAGAGTGCACATTTTTTTTTTATATACTTTTATAGCTAAGAAAATTTCTTCTATCGTGCTTGTGAGGTGAATTAACCTCATCAACTCTGGTGTTAGGGTTATTACTGAACCGCCAAAGGCCCCTGACATAACTCATGTAACGACTACTTACTTACATCATTAAGAAATAACCGGGACCAACGCCTTAACGTGCCTTTCGAAGCACGGATCATCTTAATTTCTGGACAGTCAGGTGATGAGCCTGTAATGTCCTTAGCAAACTAGGAATCAGAAAGTGATTTTTGTGATGTGTACGGGATTCGAACCCGGGATCTCCGGATGGTGAGCCCAACGCTCAACCACTGGACCACGGAGGCCGTTACGGTTACTAATCAAGAAGAAAAAGATAGAGACAGATTTAACACAGTTAAAGTTAAGTAAAATGTTAGATTGAACAGAATCGACTGGCCTGTATATCGACTGGTACATCACTATGCTAATGAACGTCACAACACTAGGGCTTTTTGGCGGGAACGGGATCGGGACAGTTGCTTTCTTCATTGAATAATCTAAATAATTAATACGAAGTGGTGTTTTGTGGTTAATGATCGCATTAAGTTAGTCGGAAGACATTCGCGAGCGTTATTGTATCGGAGTATTCAATAAACAAAGTGTATCTGCCTATTTTCGCTTCGTGGCAAGAAGCCGCTTCATAACTCGAAAGTTTATGCGGACTTTTGAGTTAATTCGTTTGGGGTTCGGAGTAGGAGTCTACTCCGAGGGTGGGGGCTTAGGTTTCATCATCATCACCTTTCATCATTTCATTAATCATCAAGAAAAAAAATACGTCAGACATGGCTGTATGGGCATAGTTCCCTTTGCCTTACCCTTCGGGGAAAACCAAAAAAAAAGTCACAACACTGGCTTACGGTACTTTGACAAGTCTAACTGGTATCTCGCATTGAAGCTAATGGTGCTAATTCCTGTACCTACACACCACCTAATTTTATTTTAAGTTATACCTGTCATTTTCTTATCTGCTGAAAACGAAAGGACGCGTAATCGACAGGCATAAAATTTATGGAACACACGTCAATTTTAAGCAGAAATCTAAAACAATCCTCCTAAAAAATTCACATCGGCCAATAACGTGACAGAATTAAGTTGACAGCACACGTCGAACGGGTTGCATTTCAGCGAGATGCTTATTTGATTCGCTCGGGTTATTCATCTAAACCGCGTAAGATACGAGTAGATGTTTTCAATCTAGCATGCATGCATGCATACCTTAGTAAGTATAAAGTTTAGTTATGGCTGTATTTTGAAAAATGGGAGTTAGCGGGAAAAAAAGTTGTATCAAAAAAATCTAAACTGCATAAGTTAGATGCTTGAAATTTGAAATGCACACCCACACACACAAAGATCTCTATTTTATAACACGCCACGCGGACGAAGTCGCGGGCAAAAGCTAGTTAATTATAAAATTAACATTTGTCAATCATCCGTCCCTTTTCGTTTTCGGATAAAAAAATGACAGGTATAACTTAAAATAAAATTAAGATTTGTATGCAGCAATCGGGGCCAATAGTTTGCATGTAATTTTTCCTTCACACAACAATCCTACAGAATTTAGTGTAATGTATAACTTATGTCATCTAACGCGGATATATCGACGATTGTTCCACATAATTTAAGCTCACGACTACATCCCAATTGGGGTGGTCAGAGGTACATCCATCGCAAGATGAACTAAGTACCCACACCTCACCGAGCTTTCTGTTAGACCAACGTGATAGGTGAGCCGTATCGCCGTCTATAATGGCCGAGCCAACTGTGTTAGGTTATTCCGAATGTTGTAAATATCATTTCAATTAATATTCACTGAGTTCTTATTACAAGTATTTTCTGTATTTTAAAGCTAACATGTCCAATGGCGACTAGTCGGCCGTTTCATCGACTAATCGGCATTCCCGACTAGTCGGCTCATCTTAAATAATAAATAATACATGGTGTTAGTGACACCGAATACTGAAGGGGATGATTCGGCTCATGATTCTGAGTTAAAATCAAGTGGAATTTTCCATTGCAAAAGTATAGAACTGAAACTAACTTAAAAACAAAAACGTCATGAATTTTGTGGCGGAAAATTCCACTTCGTATGAACTCAGAATGGTCTGAATCATCCCCCAAAGTTTTCGTTACGATGTCACTAACACCCTGTATACTTTGTTTTAAGTTTACGCGGTTATTATCATAATTAAAACACATAATAACGGGTTTTTACCGCGTTTAAATCAGGGACATGAGATTTGTTATTGAACAGTTTTGTGGGCGGCCGGCCGCCCACATGGCTTGCCCAAACAAAATCAAAAAACTGTAATGGCCGGCTGCACTCGAAGTTGTGTGGGCGGCCGGCGTACCACGTAGCGATGAGAGTGTTAAACGAAGGCAACTTTGTGGGTACGTATTTGAATATCTAAAATTGAAATACTTTACGTAAAAATACCTACGTTCAGAATCCCTAAAATCATTATACCTAATGGTTTATAATACCTTAGCTTATAACGCCGACTTATAAAATACCTAAATTTTAAAAAACTAATGGACTAAATGTCTAATGTAATAAAATATCTACAGTTATAACACCAACGTTTAAAATACCCAGTGGTCAAAATACCTAAATGATGCATCACTCGTGAGCGTTATTATTATTTCTGTACCTTTGTATTACTAAGTAGAAAATTACACTTTTATTTTTGATAACCATTATGTTGATTAAAATTTAATACTGTAATAGGTCGTGTTTCTTTTTGCTTATACCTTTTGATCTTCACATACTAACAGTATTTTGAATTTAGGTCAATAAACTTTGAGGTACATCAATTTAAGGGATTTTAAACGTAGATATTTCAAGTTTTAGCTTTATGAACTTAGGTAGCATAATCCATTTGACATTTTAAACTTGCGGTATTTTGAATTTAATTAGAAAAACCATTAGGTATAATGATTTTAGGGATTCTGAACGTAGGTATTTTTACGTAAAGTATTTCAATTTTAGATATTCAAATACGTACCCAACTTTGTAAATTCAAATTCAAATTCAAATTCAAAAATATCTTTATTCAGTAGGTAACATAGTTACACTTTGAATCGTCAATTTTACATAACGAACGTCTCATCCGCCTAAAACTACTGCAGCTTCTCACAACCTGTATAGCCGGGGAAAAGAAGCTGCAAGAAAAACCTCGGCACAGGGCCCTAGACGTTCTTTAAAAAAATAAAAATAAACATAAAACATAAAATATTGGTATACAATTGAGTAATTTAGCTGCCTAATATCAGTTCTCAGACAGTTAATCCCATGCATTCATATCTTCTAAATAATCACTAACTTTATAATAACCTTTTTTGTAAAGTTTTTGTTTAACTACTGTCTTAAAACAGTTGAAAGGCAAATTCTGAATGTCAATGGGAATCTTATTGTAAAAACGTATACATTGCCCCTTAAAAGATTTAGTAATCTTATGTAATCGACTGACTTGTAAAGCAAGTTTATTTTTGTTCCTGGTATTAACAATGTGCCGATCGCTATTTTTTGCAAATAATCCTATATGTTTTTTTACATATATTAAGTTTTCAAAGATATATTGTGATGCCAAAGTTAAAATATTAATTTCTTTAAATTTATTTCTAAGTGACATCTTGGGTCCCAATTTGTAAATCGCCCGAATGGCTCGCTTTTGCAGAACAAAAATGCTGTTCATATCTGCAGCATGACCCCACAGCAAGATGCCGTACGACATTAGACTGTGGAAGTAGGCAAAATAAACTAATCGCGCGGTTTCTACATCGGTTATTAAACGAATTTTTTTGACCGCGAATGCTGCTGAGCTGAGCCTTTTGGACAACTTATCAATATGAGGACTCCATTGCAACTTAGCGTCCAAAGTAATTCCCAAAAATACAGCAGTATCCGTGAGGTCCAATTCCTTATTTTTTACAATAATAGAATCGAGGGGCCTACTAACATTCGATAACGTAAAATAAACATATTTTGTTTTATTTTCATTAAGTAGCAGGTTGTTTACAGTAAACCAATCCACTACCTCTGAAATGGCGTTGTTTACATCGTCAAAGGAATCTTGTCGTCTCTTTACTTTAAAAAGTAAGGAGGTATCATCTGCAAACAGCACCACCTCATGTTTTACAAGACTAGGTAGGTCGTTTATGTAAACTAGGAACATCGCCATCTATATATATATTTTTCGGGGAAAGAGGCCTGGGAAGTTCTACGGCTACTTCGGATAAGAATCGAGTGTAGTGTGAAGCCCTTAGGTGATCTATCCGTTTTGTGGATATTAGTTCCGATTCCAGTAAACACCTAATTTTATTTTAAGGTATACCTATCATTTTCTTATCCGCCGAAAAGGAAAGGGACGGGTAATCGACAAGCATAAAATTTACGAAACACACGTCAATTTTAGGCAGATGAAGAAGCCTTCCAAATACATTGGCCAATAACCCGACAGAATTAAGTTGACGGTACGACAAACGGGTAGCATAACTTGCATATCAGCGATGTGCCTATTTGATTCGCCCGGGTTATTCATTGATTTTAAAATTAACATCTGTCAAATGTCTATCTCTGTCCTTTTCGTTTTCGGATAAGAAAATGACAGGTATAACTTAAAATAAAATTAGGTGTCTGCAGGAATCGGGGTAACCGTTGTGCACAATATGTAATATAATATTTAAATATACGTAAAATTAAATAAATTGTTAAAAAAAACTAGTCAATCACATGTTTTATTTCTGTCACATAACATAAGCTCACAAGTCGGGCAGGCGCTGGTAAAAACCGGACCTGTCAAATTTTCAGATTAGGTAAGCGGACCCTGTGGAAAACGGGATAATGAAAATATACGTAGAATATGTTTTGGGTTTTTTTTTTGTTGCACCATCCCGCATCCAAGTTGTTTGTAAATGTTTGTTTCCTTTTGGCGGTTGCCTGGAAGAAATTGCTCTAGAGCAATCATCCCAGGCCTTTACATCTTTATCAGATGATTCAAGCAGCGTTTCTAGAGCAATAAGGCCGCCCAAATTGTACTGTATTCATGTGTTATGTCTGATTGTTGAAATTTAGTTCTGTGCAATAAAGTATGTTTGATTTGATTTGATAATGCTAGGAAGATGATGATGATGAACATAAGCTCACGACTATATCCCAATTGGGGTAGTCAGAGGTACATCCATCGTAAGATGAACTAAGTACCCATACCTCACCGTCCTTTCTGTTAGACCAACGTGACAGGTGATAAGACTGCTGGCCACTGACTGACGCCAACAAACTACGGTTGTAGTTTGGCAATAGTCATCATCATCATCAGCCCATTAACGTCCCCACTGCTGGGGCACGCGCCTTCCTATGGATGGATAGGGAGATCGGGCCTTAAACCATCACGCGGGCCCAGTGCGGATTGGTGGTTATTAACGACTACTAATGCCGGGACCAACGGCTTAACGTGCCTTCCGAAGCACGGAGGAGTTCGAGATGAAAACATTTTTTTTGTAGTCACCCATCCTATGACCGGCCTTGACGATAATATTAAAGTGTATATATATAAATATATTTTATTATAAATAAATTAAAAAAAAAGAATGCCTCTGAGTCAACCGGAAAGGCTATAAAGCATGTTCCACTGCGGTATATTAGCCCTGGACCAACAGCATAACATGCCTTCCGAAGCACGGAATCATCTTACTTTTCCAGACAATCAGGTAATTCAGCAATGTCCTAGCGAAACAAAAGAGCCTCAAAGAATTTCGACAATGCCCCCATTGGGTATCAAACCCGAACTTCCAGTTTGTGAGTCCAAGGTTCTAACCACAAGACTTTTAAGACTTCTGGTTCTTATAGAACATTAAATGATACTCTTAACCCACTCGGTTGCATAGCAGAAATTCCTAGTTAGCAATAAATAAGGCTACCTTTGTGACTCTTCTCGCCTCGACATACGTCACCCGTCACTCTCTCACAGTACTGCACAGAAAGAGACAGACGATCTCTGTCGCGGCGAGAAAGAGTCGCTTGCTTACGGTGCTAGGCCCGCTGTTTATATTATCTTTCATCCAGATTTATATAGCATAGAATAAGGAATAATACTACGTACAAAACCGAAATTCTCCGCTCCCCACCAGCGGCTGAGCTAGGTTTACCTCACCCCCTCGGTTTTACTTTAATCTTCAATCGTATGGGCGCCAGAGGTCACACAAGCAGATGCGCGTGTACGATAACGTCAATGTGTAGTGTCTGTGTAAAACGAGGTGTTTTGTATGAAAGTGTCCGGGTGTGGAAGAAGGTAATCGTTTTTCTGATTATGTTCAATACTAGTGACATCTATTGGTGAATCAGCAGTAACTAAGATAAACAGATGTTTTTGGCAATGAAAACGTCATCTGTTAGCAAATCCGCTGACAGTTTTCTAACCTCTCAAGAAAAGTTTACGTTAGTATTATATGATCTGTGGTTTACGTTAAAGAAACTTACACGCGACATAAAGTTTTTATAAATATTTTGAAGTGCTGAGCTGAGCGCGAGTTATTATGTTGTCTCTAACAATAAATATAGCGATAAACATTGCCAAATGTAGTGTGTATGGTGTTCCAAACTTGTAGAACTATTAACACTTTGTACTTGTGATAAGTTACACAATACAAGATTTCGAAGACGAAATAACCATTAAGTTTTTGTGTTTTATTCCAAAAATGGTAAGTTTTACTTATGTAGTGACTGGCGCCATCTAGTGGTACAACTTTGAACTAATTGCTAAGTTCGTGTGTAAATTAAAATCATATCGAAATAAAACACTTTAAAAAAATATTTTTATTTCTCGTAATCTTTAGCACGGAAAATACACTCTCTATTCCATTAAAATACATAAACATAAATAACCTGTTGAATGTATTTAAAACGTCGCTCAACCAATAGATGGCGTTACTATGCAGTTTAGATTCTAGAAAGTGTTGTTATGAAACACCAAAGTAAATAACCTTGAACCGAAGATTTGATTTATAATTTATTTTATAATGATTCAATATTGCTCTAGAAATGTCTGGAAATTGATGGAAACACTAAATGCTAAGTTTTCATCTCGGTCGATACCATTCTTATTTCTAATATTTTAACCCACAAAAGTGTCCTTCCCTTGATGATGCATCCTCGTGTAAATACTAAAATTAAATTATGCTTTAATTAGAAAAAAACTACGATATGGAATGACCCGCGGTGAAATAATCTAGTCTAGTCAGTAAAAGAGTAAAATTTGTTGTGAAATTTTGTAATGTTGCGTGCGTGTATCGGAACGCAATAACAGCTGATAATGACAGGTGAGCTGCCATGTTGAAACCGCGTTATAATCCTAACCTCCGCGAACGCGTTATTGCTCGTTATTTATACTAAATAATTTCGTTATTAACCATTATTGTTTGTAAACATGGCAGAGATTAGTGTTTGGGAGTTTTTTCAAAAACTGAAAGAGAGTGAAGAGCCGAAAGCTGTATGTCGCGTGTGCAACAAGGTTTTATCGTGTTCAACTTCAGCAAATCTTAAAGTTCATCTAAAATACAAGCATTCTGACTTAATAAACGTGGAACGCGACTTGAAACAAAGGGCGGTAAAAGCAGAAACACCTGTTACTGCCAAAATTTGTACCACAAAAAACTTAGTTTGGCGAAATTTCACAAGAGTCGAAGGGGACAAGTTGGCCTGCTGTAATTTTTGTAACAAAATTTTTTCGTTCAAAACTACAATAACTAATTTAAAAAGTCATTTACAAAACGTCCACAGTGACTTGTATCCTATGCTAGTGGACGTGACTTTAGAAGAAGACAGCGTGAACAATTGTGACGGTGAGTTTTTTTTTTAATATAGGTCCCTATAACCGTTATATTTTCGGTTGCTTTTAGGGATGTGAAAAAATAATCGATTTTTATAATAATCGATTATTTCAAAAAAATAATCGATTTTTATTAATCGATTTATGGATCACTAATAATCGATTTTTGAAAAATCGATTTTTTTTTAGCAATTTCTTAACATACTTTCGATTTCTTAAGAGTACCTATTTAAGGTAACTGGTAACACAGTCTGAACTGAAGAATATCTGTGTGATGGCCGCTGGCGACGGCTGTGTGAAATAGCGCCATCTAGTATGTAGCGAGAAAATTATCAAGTCAGTCGGTGTGATGGCCGCTGGCGGCAGTAGGTACTGAACTGAATTGTTTTTCATTATTATTGGCCCCGATTCCTGCAGACATCTCTTAATTTTACTTTAAGTTATACCTGTCATTTTCTTATCCGCCGAAAAGGAAAGGGACGGATGATTGACAGCTCTTAATTTTAGGAAGAATGAGTAAATAAATGAATAACCCGGGCGATTTTTTAGACGGTTGTTTTAGATTTGTGCTTAAAATTGACGTATGTTCCATAAATTTTATGCTTGTCGATTACCCGTCCCTTTCCTTTTCGGCGGATAAGAAAATGACAGATATAACCTAAAATAAAATTAGATGGTATTTACAGGAATTAGCACCATTATTATTGTAAAAAATTGATTTTTCGTACTTTTAAGCTGTTTAATTTTATCCCTTAAAAAATCGATTTTTATGAAATAATCGATTATTTTTAGTAAAAACATCGATTTATTTTAAATCGATTATTTGCCAGCAATAAAAAATCGATTATTTAAAAATCGATTTTTCAAGCACCAAGTCACATCCCTAGTTGCTTTTTTAAACTCCATACCTACTTCTAATAGTGATGGGAAAGCGGTAACCGATTTCAATAATAATAACTAATAACCGTTTTCAGTAATTACAACTTCAAAATTTCTGAAAAATTCATGTTTTATGCACAGGTTTTATGCTTTATTTTTGTGTGATGCATAAGTAAATATAAGCTGTAGATTAGCTAAGGCAATTTTTCGGTAGATTCGTACTTTTTACCGACTTCAAAAAAGGAGGAGGATCTCAATTAGACCGAATTTATTTATTATTTATTATGTTTGTTCGGGCATACCTTCGTGGTATATGAACCGATTTTGATAATTCTTTTTTTAAAAGTAAGTACCTAGGTACCTATATATCGGGCTATCCGAAAAAGTAACATAATTCTGTGCTTCCGAGGGCACAAAAAATTCAAAAAATTCTTCATCAACTCACTGTAGAGCAGCGTGGTGGAGTATGCTCCGGATGATTGGAGGGAGTCATGTTCCCAGGAGCTGGAGTGGGACAGTGGCCTACATTTGTGTGTGGTGGTGGACGCTTGATTTGACAGGTCCGGTTTTTACAGAAGCGACTGCCAATCTGACCTTCCAACCCGCGAAGGGAAAACCAGCCTAATACAGCTTAGGTCACATACCTCCGAAAATGCATTTCTCGAGAATGTGGGTTTCTTCACGATGTTTTCCTTCCCCGCTGAGCACGTGATAATCATTTATGATCCAAACATGAATTCGAAAACAAATTCGACAATCATTGGTTTAGGCCTGTGCTGGGTTCGACCTGCGACCTTAAAGTGAGAGGCAAGCGTTCTACCAACTGGGTTACCACGGTTTCCTATACCTATAGACCTATCTATAGGTACCTATAGGCTGATGAAATAACTAAGTAGATAGGTAAATCGCTGCTTTAAAGTGAAAACCTCGTAAGTGATTTTTGTTCACAAAACCTCGCAACAGACAGATACGTTCATTTCAATGTAAAAAAAATATTCTTAGTTTTTACTTGGAATGAAAGTAGCGTATCTGATACGTTTTGTAAAAGAAGATCACATCACAATGTGATTTTTCAAAAAGACGCTTTCGAAGTTTTCACTATTATGGCGATGATATAACTACTTTTTTTTTTTAATTTTATTTATTTATTTTCACGTTGTATGTCATATTCATTACTTTTTTTAATTTATTAATGGCTTCGCAATTGATTTAGCCAAATACTATTCATTACTTACGAACTTCTTTACAAAATACAAAATTCTACTTTTCTTTTTTAATTTTATTTATTTTCACATTAAATGTCATATTTATTGCTTACAAACTTCTTTACAAAATACAAAATTAATTTTTTTCTGACGTTTTCTGAATTTTCGACATTGCGAACGATTGCAGCTGGCTGACACACAAAAAGAAATGCGGTCGTTCAACTTTAATTCCGCATTCAAATATAGATGGCGTTGTACATATTAAACGTGATAAAAAATTACCTATTTTGTCATTGCTCGGATACATAATTATTAAAAAAAATGTAATAGCAGAGGCATATATGAAAATCATTGTTGCTTGATACGTATTTGGATCAGATGGCTACCAATGTACCTATAGAATTATGTTGCTGGCTAGGTGTATTGCGTTTATTTATTTTGGCCAGATTTACAATGGGTGGAAGATGTGTTTGTGCCTGGGTGTAATAACGAGGGTTCTCATTTATACCCAAAAACAAAGATAAAAGATACATAATTGTCTTTTTTGTTTTTTTTTGTCTTTTAGTCGGTGGTCCCGGTTACTACTTACTGATGTAAGTGATTAATCGTTACATGAGCCATGTTGGGGGCCTTTGGTGGCTCAATAGTAACCCTGACACCAGGGTTGATGAGGTTGGTAATTCACCTCACAACCCAGACGATAGTAGAGATGTCTTATATCATAACATAACATAACAAATACTTTATTGCACAAACAGGAAAAAACAAAATACAAAACAAAAGAGAAATAGAATTAGTACAATAGGCGGCCTTATTGCTAAGTAGCAATCTCTTCCAGGCAACCTTTAAGTATAGGAGATATTGAATATTAAGTAATATAGCGGGATAGTGCAGCATGGGAATACTTGTGCATATAAAAATAAATACACTTTCGACTACATAAACTACATAATAATAATACACATAATTATAATTGTTATAATAAATAAATATCACTACTTAGATTACTACATATACTATGGAAGAAAAGGAGTAGATAGATTATGAAGATGAAGAGGAAATAGAGGTAAGGAAATGCGCCCTGACTTGCCGTTTAAAGGACTCCAATGACGAAGCTCTCCTAATGCTTTCAGGCAGAGAATTCCACAAACGGACAGCTTGCACCGTGAAAGACTTGGAGTATGAGTTGAGGAATGGGAAGGAATATTTAGAGACAGATTGTTGGATGAACGGAGGTTGCGGGTAAGAGTGAAATTAGAAGGTTATAACTCAACGGTGTACCTACAGAGCCATTTTTTTAAGGAACATGGCCTTTAAAGTCCCTCAATGAATTCGTCGTTCTACTTATTATTATAATAAATTTTATAGCAGGTCCGTCTAAAGGAAGTACGCAGGTGATGTTTTTTAGCTCCTTACAACAGGCAAAGGCACTATTATTATTCCTGTCTACGTGATACCCTTCACGACTTAACAGTCGCGCTATGCTGAATAACATGAAAACCTCACCACACCATTCTAGTATTTACCCACCTTGGTATTAAATCGTAAATCCTATGGCAAAACTTGATGTTTACATCTCAATTCCGTTCCGAAACGGCGTGAGTACCATATGTAGCTACGGCATTCTAGGCTGTAATGTTTTTGAAATACAGACGATTTCGCCGTAAACACCTACGGAGTTACGATATGAAATTCATGCAGTTCGAAACGCGGTAGGCCTGTTTATTTACAACTCGGCTACGGAACGTCGAAAACGCCAGCAACGTTACACAACTCTCGCACTTTTGTTATTCAGCTGAAAGCTGTTATTTCCATGCGCATAATGAAGGATATAACATATTTATAGATAGAGAGGAATGTTATAGAGAGTGGTGTTTTCGTGTAAGAGCGGCAACGTCGCGCGAGATGTTTATATTGATCAGAGCTATAAATGGAAATAGCCTGGATGGAATACCTGGACGCCGGTTACGGCTGTGGGGTTAATATTGCGAATGCAGGGGCAGGTCCGTTTACAGTTTTGTGTCGAAGTAGTGACGATTCGTCGGTTTTGGTATCTATGTTACTTTCCAAAGACTTGCTTCGATCCGATGGATACTTATTATTTGGAGACCATGTTAAAAGAACTGCAGGATGGCATTAGGAATACGAATGCCTATAGTAGTATAGTATATATCCTTCCAGCCGTATTCGGCCATGGCGATAAGTTTCCAATCTAGGAGCGCCTGAGATGCGCTCTTATATGGCTGACGGTATCAATAGTGTGTCTAGATACCTAGTTAGTTCCTAAGATAGACTTCTATGTAATTAAAGAAAGTCAGATGATGTTCATAGGCTCATTATTCCAGCGCTTACTAAGGTGAGGCCCTATTTTTGGATGTTGTCGAAAGGATTCTTTGAGTAAAATATTTGGTTTCGACTCGTTGCCTTCCAATTCCCTCATTCAACGCTTATCGCTATCGATCCGAGTTAATTAATCCTCGTAGACGACGCCCTTACCCGAGGTCCCAACTGAGCACTGTCAGGCCTGTTGTCTTCAATTGAGCCCTGAGCGCTTCCCAAACGTCCGGCTAAGAAGTTAATGCCAATTGCGGAATATCTACTCATCATCCTCCCAGCATTATCCCGTTTTTCACAGGGTCCGCTTACCTAACCTGAAGATTTGACAGGTCCGGTTTTTTACAGAAGCGACTGCCTGTCTGACCTTCCAACCCGCGAAGGGAAAACCAGCCCAATACAGTGTAGGTCACATGCCTCCGAAAATGCATTTCTCGGGAATGTGGGTTTCCTTACGATGTTCTCCTTCACCGTTGCGAGCATGAGCATTTATGACCAAACATGAATTCGAAAACAAATTCGATAATCATTGGTTTAGGCCTGTGCTGGATTTTAACCTACGGAAAATCTACTACACGTCAAAAAAGAATGCTTTCCAATAAGTTTCTCATAATACAAAGTTTGAAGTGATTATGCAATTTAACTACAGTGCAGTGTCATTGCCGTACGAACAGTAATTCTGCATTGATTGATAAATATGTTTTTGCAAGGCAATCAAAAAGAAAATTGCTGTTACCGATAGGTTTTGTTTATTATTTTTCAACGTTGTTGGTATACCTACCTATTTGTGATTGCTGATATAACAGTTACTTGACCTTTAAAAGTCAATTTCGCAATTTCAACGTAAAGTAGGCATTCACAGACAAAGAAACTGTAAACCATGGTATAAGAAAACCAGATATGCTCAAAACTGACAGCTACCATTTAAAGGTTAGCCCAGCTGACGTCATCCCACCCTACGTGGAATGGAAGATGTAATTGTGCCTGGGTGTAATAAAAAGTGTCATCATTTAAACCCAAAAACGGAGATGAAAGATGCATAATGTCTGTTATCCATGAAATTAGAAGGTTAAACGAAGGAAAATCTGTACAGCGCCATCTAAGTATATTGTTTTTAGGCACGTACTCTGAAAAATCCCTCATTGCTAAGTGTAATCAGCCAAGAACAATCGTGACACGGGTAGTGTACAAATATTTTATGTGACAGGCTGCAATTTTAGCATTGCTTTTCGTAAGATACTGCGTACAAAAGTATTTTTTAGTAAATAGCCGATCATACTAAGGTTATAATTAAAGCACATAATAACGGGTTCTTACCGCGTTTAAATGGGGATGACTAGTCATCCCGTGATCATGGCACTTGCAACAGTGTCGAAATATCGGGAGTCTCATATCCCCATTTAAACGAGGTAAGAACCCGTTATTATGTGCTTTAATTATGATAATGGCCCCGATTCCTGCAGACACCGCCTAATTTTATTTTAAGTTATATCCGTCATTTTCATATCCGTCGAAAAGGAAAGGGACGGATGATTCACAACTCTTAATTTTAGGAAGGATGATTAAATGAATGAATAACCCGGGCGAATCAAAAGGTACGTCGCTGGTATGCAATCCGTTTGACGTGCTGTCTACTTAACTGTGTCGGGTTATAGACGGATGTAAAATTTTTAGCCGGTTGTTTTAGATTTGTGCTTAAAATTGACGTGTGTTCCATAAATTTTATGCTTGTCGATTACCCGTCCCATTCCTTTTCGGTGGATAAGAAAATGACAGATATAACTTAAAATAAAATTAGATATTTACAGGAATTAGCACCAATAACCGCGTAAACTTAAAACAATGCATACTAAGGTTTTTAGCTTTCCTCAAAAATCTGTTCAGCACCATGTTATTGTTCTTGAACGTAGCCTGGAAAGACCCTCGTTGACAAATACAGCACGATGAGCTCTTCGCAAATACAATCATCACAATACCTTTATCTTTTATTTCCGTTGTATAATCGTCATTGGTAAAAAATACCCAACGTTATCTACTGAAATCACCTGAACAAATCGTGTTTCGTCTGACGTAGAGATAAGTAGAGTTTAATTTGTGGAAAACAATAACAACGTAGGTGCGTACAAAACAAAGGATGTGTCGTCACGATTGAAAATTACGTGACTTGGTGAATGATCTTGGAATTTGTGCTCGAATCTTAAAAACTACGCTTCTTACATTGTTTTAAGTTTACGCGGTTATTATCATAATTAATACACATAATAACGGGTTCTTACCGCGTTTAAAGCAGGGATATGAGACTCCCGATATTAGGACACTGTTGCAAGTGCCATGATCACGAGATGACTGATGAGATTGGAGTGGAGTAGGCAGATCCATCATCATCATCCCGTAATCATGGCACTTCTTTCAGTTAGCAACCCACAGTAACCTTTACAAGTCATTAAGTAGAATTGACGGATGGAATTCAATTGGAAACGGTTTTAAAACCGTTAACGGTCTAACTTCATAAAAACTATGCTGATCTAAGCGTAATATTTAATAAACTAAGAAGAGATGAAATAAAGACCAACGTGATGGTGAACCGTTTCGCCGGTCGAGCAACTGTGCTAGTGAAAAATCCACTTAGGATAAATTAATAACTCATTGGTGCAAGTCCGATATCGGGGTTTGAACCGGCGTTCTCGATTTGACAAGCAAGCCGATGAGGCACAGAACCATGGTGACTTGGTTACAGTTACACTTAGCCAAATATTTATTTGTACAAGCAAATCTATCCCAATATGCTGAAAATTTTAAATACTCGTTCAATAAAATTTTTGAAGTATGGCTTTTGCCATTTTTGACAATTCTGCCAGTGTCAAGGTTGAGAAATACACCAAATTTTCGGTATACAACCAATGGTCGGTCGCTTGAGCTAAAACCACACGACATTCATGCAAAAAATAAAATTAAAATAAATAATACGTAAACACGTAAATATTAGTTGAGTCGAATATGATGAACCGCGGGGAACTGCCTAATATCAGACTATTTTACAGAAAACAAGGGTAAAAAAAAAAATTGTATCCTGACCAATATTTCTGAAATGACAAGTGAGAAACACTCGTTCCTCATTCGCTGAAGGTTGATGCTAAAAATAGCCGCTCCAAAACAGCTGGGCGGCGATCGATACCGTCCCCTAGCAACAAGGGGTGAAACTTTCTCCTACCCGCATTGTAATAATAACTGTGAACACAAAGCGGGTCCGAGCACCCTTCAACTTATTAAAAAACATTGTTAAAATGGTTAAACTAGACGCCAAAAGCAAGGGGGTTCAGATGTGAATATCCACAGGCAATTGACTCGGAGACGTCTGTCAAAAATGCTTTTTGTTAACGTATTTTTTTATTTACAATGTGAAGTGATAAATTATGATATTTAGTTTGTGTTGCGACAAGGGGTCTAGCTAGAATTGGAACTTATGAAGTTGTTGATTGTTGAGGACTCATGAAGCACGCCGGTTCAGAGTAGATCGTACTAAACTTTTTCTAAGGACATCTCCAATTTGGTCAATGTACGTCTCAGCCAGGCCAACTACCTTCGCTAACACGAAATCATACTGGAAAATAATTAACTATAATCCAGGAAAAGTATTCGAAGTAAAAGCTCTTGCTGGATTTTATGCGTTGTTCTCAAATCACAGCATAGCGCCGAGTTACTGAGACAACAACAAATAATAATTTGCAAAAACTGCACCCATTTAAAGCATCATACAAGCGTCTGCATTCATCTTTTTGTTTTTTACTTATTGTAGATTTGCCGCAAATGGCATCAAATACTTGGCCGGACAAATGAGTAGGGCTAAACAGAGCTTTTACCCGGTACAAAATTTAAAACAACAGGACTGATGGTCTTCTTCTATCGCGTGGGTTACTACCTAGCGTCAGGGTTACTATTGAGCCGCCAAAGGTCCCTGACATGGCTCATGTAACGATTACTCACTTACATCAGTAAGTAGTAACCGGGACCAACGGCTTAACGTGACTTCCGAAGCACGGCGCATCTTACTTTCGGACAGTCACAAAGTGATTTTTGTGATATGTCCCTACCGGGATTCGACCCCGGTGCCTCCGGATCGTGAGCCCAACGCTCTATCACTGGACCACAGGCCATTAAGCCTGAGGATGCCCAGTCTGCATTCATCTGGACCGTTATATTCAGTACCAGTATCATGAAAATCCACGTTACTGACCGCAACCAACTAGTTCTGGACAAAGCAGTTTTATCTAGGTCTCTAACTGAATAAAGGTGATCTCGGCCATCAGTCTTCATAGCTCAAATGGTGATTGTGCTGTGACCGTCAATTGCGGGCATCGTCGACACAACCTCCGGACACCTAATAACAGATGTGCGGGGTCTGTCAACATATCTGATGATTCGGTCACGTGGGATGCTGCTCTGCAATGTTCAATCAATAACGACCTTTCGTGACTTTCCGGCATGCTTAAGATGTTGAGTGACCCAAAGAGCAGATGACTGTGTCAAAGATAAATAATAAGAACCTAATCAATAAATAAGAAGACGACCTCCGTGGTCCAGTGGTTGAGCGTTGGGCTCGAGATCCGGAGGTCCCGGGTTCGAATCCCGGTGGGGACATATCACAAAAATCACTTTGTGATCCCTAGTTTGGTTAGGACATTACAGGCTGATCACCTGATTGTCCAAAAAGTAAGATCATCCGTGCTTCAGAAGGCACGTTAAGCCGTTGGTCCCGGTTACTACTTAATGATTTAAGTAAGTAGTCGTTACATGAGCCATGTCAGGGGCCTTTGGCGGCTCAATAATAACCCTGACACCAGGGTTGATGAGGTTGGTAATGTACCTCTCAATCCACACGATAGAAGAAGAAGAATAAATAAGAAGCCATAGTCTAAGATTGTGAAAAATAAAAAACTAAAAATCCTGTCTGATTTTTCTTTTTGAATGAATTATAAATTTCACTTAAAAATTAAGTCATTTGATCACGTTCATTGATGAAATGTCGCCATACTTGTGTATTTCTATTCTACACAACACACGTAGAGATGTATCGTTTTGACGTTTCGTAAAAAGTACGTCATCTGACTAGCTTGCTTGATTTCTATTTCTCTATTTTTTATATACAGGGTGTTAGTGACATCGCAACGAAAACTTTGAGGGATGATTCAGGCCATAATTCTGAGTTGATATCAAGCGGATTTTTCCGTCACAAAAGTATGGAACAGCAAATATTTTACTGTACTATCTGTTTTCTTTGTATGTTTCTTGTGTCTGTTTTATTGTGTACAAATAAATAAATAAATAAATAATACATAAAATATTTTTATGAATTTTGCGACGGAAAATTCCACTTGATATCAACTCAGAATCATTAGTCTGACTGAATCATGGTTTATTCCTCGTTCGTCCTGAAGTTTTGTCCCACATTCCAAAAAATTCTTAGTTCGTCCCATATCAATTTCGAAGTCTTGCTTCGTCCCAAATTATAAGTAGGTACTTTAAAGGTATAGTCAACAAAAAAGAATACTTACTTACTTATTTTTTTAAAGTTAAATACCAATAAAACAAGTCTTATCATTAAAATATAAATCACTTTTATTATTCAGTATCACATTCAAAATCACAGAAATGTTATGTTATAATAATTTTAAATAAATACAGAACAGTCAGATCTATGAGAAACAATAATTAGGCAATATTTACAATTAAAAATATAAAAAAAATATTTATTAAGTTTTATTATAATAAAATAATACGAGTAATATTTAAAATAATAGGTAATCCTTTTTTGCTGATTGTACAATATAGTAAGTTTGGCATATAAAAAAAACATGGGCCGTATAAGGAATACAAAATGGGACGAAGTAGGAATAAAATATTTAAAATTATATTTTGGGACGAAGGAAGAATATTGTTCGGGACGACATAGGAATTTTTTATGTGGGACAAAACTCAGTGGGACAAACGAAGAATAAATCTGAATCATCCCCCTAAGTATTCGTTACGATGTCACTAATATCCTGTATATATTTTTTTATTTCATGGTTGTACTCTTGCTCTTAGTAACGCGTTTCCCCATACCTCATACCTCGACAGAATGAATTCTATGCCTAAAATTACTCAGCAGGCGTCTATTTAGTTGAATCACCGATGATTGCGGGTCGTGCCACGATCGTAGAACTCGCTTTGCTTTCGTTTTTGAAAGTTTCCACTCCGATGGAGCCCAAATGTCAGCCTTGATGGACTGCGGTTATCTAGTTGAGCCATTTAAATCTCTTACTGCCGAAGATTGGGTGTATATCAAATCAACCACGAAAGCTCCTATCTGAAAAATCACATTCTGGGGGGTTAAAATGACCACATCGAAGCAATTCATCTAAAAAAGCAATATTATATGCTAATTGCTTCGATGTGGCCATTTTAACCCCCATGTGATAATATACAGGCTAATTGCAAAAATCAGTCAAAAATTGTGGTCTCAATTTTGCTAGAGTTGCGGATTCAAGTCTCGTCCGAGTCAGAAAATTTTTAGATTTAATTTTCTCTTTAAATAAAAGCCATTTGAAATTAATTGAAAGAAAACGAGGTTTTGTGGAAGAAAATGCCAACAATGTCATTGTCATTTTTCAAAATGGCGCTTAGGTATGTGGTTGAAAACCACATCAGGCGATGATTTGCAGCTTAAAGCATCTTCATCACTTCTTTACTCGTTTTTTTCGATGTGCCTTATTGTAGATTTGCCGCAAAACGTACTAATTGGTCGGAGATTGTTGATTGTGGAATCAAGAGAAGTGTGTCAGGATCGAAGCCAATGGAATACCATAATCTCTGAGGAGGTTAATTCTTTACTCCCAATCCAGGTTGTTTTTTAACGTGGCTTATTGTAGATAATGATGTAAGTAAGTAGTCGTTACATGAGTCACGTCAGGGGCCTTTGGCAGCTCAATAGTAACCCTGACACCAGGGTTGATGAGGTTGGTAATCTAGGTACCTCACAACCCACACGAGAGAAAATTGTAGATTTGCCGCGGATAGTATTAACTACTTGGCCGGACAAATGGGGTGCGCGGAGGGCGAGCCAATCCAGCAAAGTAGCTCTGCTCTTCTCACTACATAGTATAAAACAAAGTCGCTTTTTCTGTTCCTATATCCCTATGTACGGTTAAATCTTTAAAACTACGCAACGGATTTTGATGCAGTTTTTTTTAATAGATAGAGTGATTCAAGAGGAAGGTTTATATGTATAATAACATCCATTAAATATTGGAGAAATACTGTTATTTTTGAGGTTTTTAACGTGATGTCGTAAATAATTTCATTTTTTCCTCAGCATTGCACCCGATCGAAGTCGGGGCGGGTCGCTAGTGTATAAATCTCATTTAGGTCACCAGTTCTATCTCTACATCTCGTATATAAGTGTATAACCTAAATGGTTATGTAAGTAGCGAACATTATTATTATTGTACGCGTCCTATTTGACCAGCCGTCAACTTGCTTGCGTCACTTGTTTTGCTGCACGGAGCGGCAACGTCGCCTTTCTCTTCAGCTTCTGTTTGTGTTCGTTATTCAAGTGTTCGGTTCCGATGCGGGAATTGGATGTTGGATGAGATCGAAAACTAACATAACATAGCTCACGACTATATATATTCCAATGGGTGAATCTCAAAATTTCAATTTCTCAATTTTTTCGTGAAAAATTGGGTTCCGACATGAAAAAGATCCAAAAGGGTCCTCGGATCCGACATGAAAAAGGAATTTTTCAATTCCCAATTTTCCCAATTTCCCCAATTTTTCACGAAAAAATTATATGACAGTCGCCACCAAACTTGACACATTTTGATATTCACCATAGGTCTAGTCAGAGATACGATAAGGTGCAAAAGTCCAACTAGTTTCTTGCAAAGTAATAAATTAACTGGTTGCACTTAAGACCTCTTTATGTTTCACTTTCCTTCCACCGACTGTAATTGGAATACCATTGTATTTAAGTCTATAAATTATTTAATACAAACTGGATTAAAAGAAAAGAAAGGAAAACATGAAACAGTAGGACTAGGGCCCTGTGCTGGGAGGTTTTCTGGCCACGTCTTTCCCTCAGCGTTACAGATTCCGATGTGGTAGTAGTTTTACAGCTAGTTACATAATATGTAATTTAATTATGTTTGACGTTCAAAAAGCGCTAACTTTGTAAGCCAATTTTGAAAAATAAATATTTTTGAATTTTGACCTCCTGGTTTTATGTCGTTTCTGTAACAGACCAAAAACACGTACAAAAACATAAATTTTATAATTATGACAACTCATTATCAACAGCCGTACGACGCCCACTGCTGGGCATAGGCCTCCCCCAAGGAACTCCACGACGATCGGTCCCGCCGATTATGACAACTAATGGTTCATAATTTCACCACAAACAACAACCACAAATAATTCGCTGGGCTCAGTGACTGCACTTTTACTCTGATTGTACATCCATCTCAATATGAACTAAGTACCCCACACCTCACCGAGCTTTCTGTTAGACCAACGTGATAGGTGCTGGGGCGGAACACGATTTAAAACGATTGGATGCAGAAATCTTACTCGCAAACCCTAGAGATAGCCCATATTTCTCAAAGAGGTCGCTTTTAACCATAACTTTCTCTCTAGACTTACGATCCGAGGTGTAGCTTCGAATCCCGGTGGAGATAGGTATATTACTAAAACCACTTTGTGATTCCTAGTTTCGACATTATGGGCTGTAGAAAAGTTTTTTTACAGGGGGTCTAAAAAAGCTACATTGTTGCAATTCATCTAAAAAAGCAATAATGCTATTTGACATTTGTTTTTCAAACTACAATATTGCTTTTTTGAGATGAATTGCTTCGATGGCCACTTTAGCAATTCATCTAAATCCAAATCATTTCCTGAATTCCGAGCATTGCTAAAGCAATTCTGCTATTTTTTGGTAAAATGGTCACATTCTTTAGAGGATCTGCAACAATTCAATTCATAATAGGAACATATTATGATTCATCAAAAGTGGCCTTTTTAGCACACACACACCCCCCCCCCCCCCCCCCAGTTCTGATTCACATAGTAACTCTAGCGCTCTACAAAATGGTATGATCCTCGTAGCCTTAAGTCGGAGTACTTAACTGAACGTCCCACGCACCACTACGCAAGTTACGCGCTTTCCAGAAATTCCAGACGTTTTTCTTCAGTAATGGCAAGGATAACATGTACGTAATGCCAAACGACATGACGTTTTTCAGAAATTATTTAATTTCCCTGTTGACACAAAAGGAAACTTCTATATAACATTAACATAGACCCTACCCTATTTATTAATAATGTTTTACACGGAAATTGTGATTAATAATAAATGGAATGTCAAGGACTTTGAAAACGTTAGGAAATGTAAACTTATTCTTTCTTCCTTATATCTTTGTCGCCATATTCTTAAAACCAAGTAACTCCCCCGTCACCTAACCTGTATTGGGCTGATTTTCCCTTCGCGGGTTGGAAGCTCAGACAGGCAGTCGCTTCTGTAGAAAAGCGAAGCTGACAAATCTTCAGATTAAGTAAGCGGACCCTGTGAAAAACCTCTGAGACCAAGACCTCTGTAAAACATCAGGAATGCAATAAATATCTTATCTTAAACGGGATGATGATAATGAAAACCTCATGTTTTAAAAAAAAATCACATTTGATGTGATTATCTTCCGGGTAAAAATTTAGTTGTTTTTTCTTTTGTGTCTATTGCGAGGTTTTGTCAACAAAAATCACATTCTAAATGTGATTAAAAAAAAACACTTACGATGTTTTTAGTATTGGCACTTACGACGTTTTCAAAGCAGATAGGTACGTAGCCCTTTAAAAATATTTTGTGATTGAGGGAGTTTCCAGGCTACGTTCAAAAACAATATAGATGGCGTTCATCATCATCAATTTAAGAGCCACGCTCTTGTCGGTGTAGCATAGATGGCGTTGCGCAGCTTTAACGTGAAAATTACCTATTTTCCCATTACTCGGGTACATAATTATTCAAAAATACAATGTAATGGCAGAAGCATAATAAAACTAATTGTTGCTTGATATTTGGATCACATTATGTATAGAATGATGTTGCTACCTATATTGCTTCTCTTTATTTTGATCAGAATCATAATGCTTCTATGCTGTTCTGGGAGCAAATAAAAAACATAGAAAACGTTCAGCTGCTTGTCTTCCCGGGCATGTCGTAAAAACCGACAGAGGGATTGTGTCCTCTAACATGATGGACTAATGTTATGGGCGATAGGCTGATCCCTTATCACCATAAGGTTCATCATATCCAGCTTACGACATGGTACCAACAGTGGCTGCAAGTTGTCTTTGATTACTTGTGGCTCTGCCCACCCCATTAGGGATTATGGGCGTGAGTTTATGTATGTATATATGTAATAATAATGGCTGGAAGATGTGTACCTTGGTGTAATAAAAAGGGTCATTTATACCCAAAAACAAAGATAAAAGATGTATATGTCTGTTATCCATGAAATTAGAAGTTTAGACGAAGACAAATATGTACAGCGCGATCTATATTGTTAATCAGCGTTCCAAATTAAGGTCTGCAAGAATCCTGAGGTCTAATACCGCAAATCGCACGCACGCATTTTTTTTGAACGATGACCGACCGACTCGTTGAACTGTGTAAAGTAGGTACCTATCTGTGCCTAGTTAATCGTTTATGTCTAGGAAGTGTACGTAACGAGGAAGACAAGTGCTTCCTGAATCTCGACCGAGTTGCGCGCAGTCACGCAGAAACGTGGCAAGGCGAGAGATTGGGTGCCAAATGTGATAGTGTAAACGGCACAGCAACATAAATTATATTTTTTGTAATTTTCCTATCATCATCACCAGCCCATTAACGTCCCCACTGCTGGGGCGCGGGCCTTCCCTATGGATGGATAGGGAGATCGGGCCTTAAACCACCACGCGGGCCCAGTGCGGATTGATGGTTATTAACGACTGCTAATGCAGCCGGGACCAACGGCTTAACGTGCCTTCCGAAGCACGGAGAAGTTCGAGATGATTTTTTTTTTGTGGTCACCCATCCTATGACCGGCCTTTGCGAAAGTTGCTTAACTTCAACAATCGCAGACCGAGCGCGTTAACCGCTGCGCCACTTTTTTATATCTATTATTTATTATACATACAGGGTGTTAGTGACATCGTAACGAATACTGAGAGGGATGATTCAGACCATGATTCTAAGTTAATATAAAGTGGAATTTTCCGTCGCAAAATTCATGATTTCTTTTTTTTTTTAAATTATTTTCAATTCTAAATATACTTTTGCGATGGAAAATTCCACTTGATATAAACTCAGAATAATCAGCTGATTCATCCCTCAGTATTCGTTACACCCCATCCAAGTACTTACATACATAATTCCTCGTGATATCAATTCAGAATCATGGTCTGAATCATCCCTGAAAGTTTTCGTTACGATGTCACTAACACCCTGTATACCTATTCTAATGTAAAAATAAGTACAACTCACTATAAATACGTCATATAAAATATCTACGTTTGGCGAAAACATTTCTAGCCACCCACGATGATTTTATATAGATTCTATGCGTCAGTTTAGTGACGAAACAAACCCGACCTGCCCTCGCGGTATGGCTACCGCGCGCGTCGCTAGTCGAAAGCTTCTATCTACGTAGATAGCATTCGCTACGTTTTGGTATGAATGTGGAGGAAGCAAGAGAAGTGTGTCAGGATCGAAGCCAATGGAATTCTATAGTCTCTGCTTACCCCGGTGGGAAATAGGCGTGAGTTTCTGTATGTATGTATGTAATGCGTTCAGTGTCTGTCTACCCTATTAGGTATTACGAGCGTGAATTTGTAATTTGGTCTCCCACGTAGCTATTTTGATCCGCCGCGACACGCGAAAGAATATTTTTGGCGAACCAAAATCACTTGTTTACCGCATGCCATAGTTGTAATGCGGGTGATATTTTGGTCCTAAATTGTTTATGGTGAAAGCCGAAAAAAGACGCTCACGAGCCATTTTAAAAAAGATAGATAAATTATGAAATTCTGATTACTAAATAAATTCAGATCTATGTAATATGACAATTGATGACAATGAAACTTTTTTTCTATTTAACTTATTTATGAATATTAATAAAGAAAAATGTAAACATAAGCGCGGCATTTTGTCACGTTTTTCTATGACGTCACAGGTGTTTTTTTCATACAAATTCTTCCCTCAATCAGCGCTTATCGCTATCGACCCACTAGGGTTGATTAATTCTTTCAAATATTTTTCCTCTCAGACGACGCCCTGAGCCGAGGTTCGCGCCCAACTGGGCACCCTCAGGCCTGTTGTCTTAAACGTTGTACCGGGTGAGAGCCTTCAGCGCTCCGCATTTGTCCGGCCAAGTATTTAATGCCATCTGCGGCAAATCTACAATAAGTCACGTCACGTCAAAAAAAATTCATACAAATTCCATAGTAATTTCGTGTTTTGACGTTTAGTAAAAAGTAACTGATTTGACTAGTAAGAAAATAGCCTATTGATATCACGTGGTTTCCAGGTTTGTGTCCGGTTAATGGAAATAGGCTTGCTCACTATTACATGGGACTTAGACATAGCTGGCGAGGAGTGTATACTGTACGGTCACGAGTACTAATATGTATACACTTGGATACCATGTCACATTAGCTTTTTTTTTTGTTTTATTTAAGGAAAACCAACAGTTATAAAATACAGAAAGTAGACAAAAAACATAACAGTTGAAAACTAATTACAGGTTTCCACTGATAATCCTAAACTAGTAAATATGATATTAGAGAGTTGTGCACAGGCAAATTAAAGTTAAAATAAAGAACATAAAAAGAAGATTAGGCATCAAAAAACCTTTGACTGAGTAATCTCCTCGCCGCTGCAAAACCGGTGTTAAACAAGTCAAGATCAACTTCCTTACAAAGTTTATTGAAATTATTACACGCTCGCCATACATAGGTGTTCTGTCTATAGTTTGTTGAGGGCGAAGGTAGAGAAAGGGGTTGGTGGAACCTGAGGGTCCTGTTAGGGACTCTGATGGAGATTTGCGATAGAACTTTTTGACAAATTAAACCGTAACTCTCATTATATGTCAAATATGATAGTGCGACAGGGTTCTAAAGTGGGTACCTGATATTGCTCATGACTGTACACGACCCAATCAATATCTGTTCCACGGTAATACTATCATACAGTATTGTAACTCGGCCGTGTCCTTGAAATAAATGCCTACACCCGCGCGGTACGTAAACATGCGATATGGCTGCCCACCTACAGAATTTTAATTACATCTGCCTACTTTGAGTTTCTATCTAGTTTTGTGATTGTAAATTATGATTTTTTATTTAAACAAATAAAATACTTTGTAATTGGAATAGGAAGTGTTTAATAAAAATGCATGTTTTTTTTATTCTTAGTTTTAATTTAAAAAATATATGTTTGTCTTATAAATTTGCGACCGAAAAATATTTGCGCCTGAAATGAGTTCATGCAACCAAATACAGCACAATATGTCCTACTCGTCATATTAAATATGCACTTGTACTTATTTTAACTTTAAGTTTAATGAAAAATCGCGCGGTTATCTTTTAAAATACAACACACCGTCCGTTCGTCACTGTGCGACATTCGCGACTGGTTGCATGCCGAGCGCATGCTGAGATCCGAGCACGTAGGTATAACTCGCGTTTCGCCCGTTTGTATGGAGTTGGAATACTGTATGATAGTATTACCGTGTCTGTTCATTCAACTTCGACAACACGTATAAAAAAAGTAACATAATATATTTATTGGCATGTATTTATTGGTAGGTTGTACTTATAGTTTGTACCTGCAATCTTTCAATTTTTTAACATTTTTCCTCACTTTATGGTCGTCTGGAAGAAATCGCTTTAAGCGATAACGCAACCATTTGCCATGTAGTTGGTTAAGAGTCTTTTTGTAATTATTTCTTTTCATTTTGGTGCAATAAAGTGTATTTGTAATACGCGGGACTTACATGGAACTCAAAACATTTTGTATGGGGACTGTCAGCGTGTTAATCAACACAGCTATTAACATCAAACTGGTATAAATTGCGCAGTTGTATTTCAAAGCTGTAAACAAGTTTAAAAATATCCTGCAGTTTCGTTCACGTGTGGATAACGTTTAAAAACGTGATCTGTTGCTAAGGTCTTCTACTTCTGTCGTGTGGGTTGTGAGGTGGATTACCAACCCCATCAACCCTGGTGTCAGGGTTACTATTGAGCCGCCAAAGGCCCCTGACATGGCTCATGTAATGACCACTTACACCAGTAAGTAGTAACCGGGACCAACGGCTTAACGTGCCTTCTTAAGCACGGATCATCTTTCTTTGAGATAATCAGGTGATCAGCCTGTAATGTCCTGAAACCAAACTAGGGATCACAAAGTGATTTTCGTGATGTGTCCCCACCGGAATTTGAACCCGGGACCTCCGGATCGTGAGCCCAACGCTAAGACGCTCAGCGGTTGCTAAGGTTATGTGGAGTAAACAGCCTATGAGTCTCACTAGACATTGAGGCTTACGCCTTATCTTCTGGAAAGAAGATAAATTATTGCAAGCCCCTATCGATCAAGTCTTCATCATCTCCCTAACATTATCCTGTTTCTCACAGGGTCCGCTTACCTAACCTGAAGATTTCCGAAAAGGTCCGGTTTTTTACAGAAGCGACTGCCTGTCTGACCTTCCAACCCGCGCAGGGCAACCAGTCCAACCTGTATTGGACCCAGTGGCGGATTTACCACCGGGTGAGAGCCTTCAGCGCTCCCCATTTGTCCGGCCAAGTAGTTAATGCCATCTGCGGCAAATCTACAATAAGTCACGTCAAAAAAAAAAAAAAAGGATTTACCAGTAGGCTGAGTAGGCTGAAGCCTAGGGCGGCAGATTTTAGGGGGCGGCAAATTTGGCCCAAACTTTTTTTTTGTCTTACAGAAGTAAAATAATAGATATTATACCTATACACAAAGAAACAAGTGACAGGAGTTATAACATTTTAGTAATGCACAGTATACTGAACATTCTTACGTCTGTACGGGCTTCAACCGAACATATTTTGCTAACTTTGCGCCGTGTTTTTGGTAGCGCTGTGCACTCGACTATAATTAGTATCGAATTTCAGAGGTCAGTAGGGGCGGCAAAATTTGAATAGCCTACTGGCGGCAAATTTGTAAATCCGCCACTGATTGGACCACAAAGTATTTCAGGACCTCCGGATCGTGAGCCCAACGCGCAACCACTGGACCACGGAGGTCGCTACTTTATAAGTGAGCTACGGTAAATTGTTTCTGTTTATTCCGCGGAGTTTTAAAAGACTTATTATTACTAGTAAGCGTCAAATACATTCTCATCCTGATGAACAGTTTCTGTAAGAACTCCCTCGGGAAACAAGGACATGGCGAAACGAAGTCATCATTTTGCATTTGTTCCAATATGTGAATACCAATTTTGGTGTCAATTTGTTGTTTTCGAAAAGCCATTTGGAATGTCTCTTCCATTTTTTCAATGTTATTGACGAAATCGTCAGGTGGAATCGCTTGTAAGTTCACGTCGTTGGCGTGTTCTCTGTATCGTAAGAATCTGGATGCAGCGGTCAAATTGCACCAAGGTTGGTTCACATCCATATACAATTTGAAGGTTTCACAGTCTTTGTGATTATCGGCACATTTCTTAAGCAAATACCCGCATATGTGGTAAAAGCCATTGTTTTCAGGGATTTGTAGTTCTTGGTAGTCAGTGCATGTGATATCCCGAAGGTCTCTCTCTTGAGGAGCCATAAATATGTCAGGTTCTTTGTCTATCTCGCTACAGTCGTTCTTAAAGTAGTTTAAGTGTACTAGGAACTCTGATAAATCGGCGTTTTTGCCTTCTTTAGGAGGCTTCATTATGTTAGCGAAGAAGTTTCTTCGATAAGCGCAAACGAACTGTCTGCTCGTCGGGTCTTTGGCGTTGCCGTATGCAGATCTAATTTCAGCGAAAAAGTTCTCTATAATATCACAATTTAAGCGTTTTGTTAGCAAATGTTTATAACCTTCCAGTTTCATGTCTTCGAATAGACTTAAAATAGACCTAATCGTTATTTGGAAGCTTTGAATAAAGTTTACGTTTTTCGTAGCATCCGTACCGTTTTTCGAGTTAATCAAACGGAATGTTTGAAAGAAATAAGACATGTTATTGAAGAATTCAACCTGATGTTCGTCTCCGCGGAATGCTGCTTTCGGTTTGTAGCTGTGACGAAGAACCGAAGAGTTAAGTGTGTCAAATAAATCATTCATCATCTTCACAAACTCAACGGTAACTCTTCCGGATTCATCAATTATTTGAAAGTCTATGCACGTTGACAGACCTGAAGCTACTGATCTGCTTAATAACTGCGTTGCGTAACAAACCTTAGCTCTTTCAAAGTTGTTAGGCTTTATATGACTGTTTGTCAGCTTGTGCGCTAGTTTATAAGGTCTCGATTGATCGTATTCAAAGAACCTGACAACATGTTCGAACTTTGCAACAGCGCCATTTTGAAAGTGGAAATCGTGGGTCATGAAATTGTTACGTACTTGTTTTATCAAATGCGGAGCGTTGAAGATGTAGTAAATTTTGTGACTATTGATTGTAAAGTAAGTTTGTTCTGCAGAAACGCCTCGACTTCTAGCTGAGTCTAGTAAATCTTGACCAAGATCAGAGACGAAAGCGCGGACTCTCAGTCCGATTTCGAAGAGTTTCGTCAAGATTTTGTCTATCCATTTAGATATATTACCGTCGTTTTTGCGTTCCGATAGTAAGGCATATCCGACTGGCTGGTGCCAGTTCACGAGGAGCCCTCTAACTAGTACAACTAAAGCGTGCTTCGCTGGCGCTGGAGACTGCATTCCGTCTACTTCGTGAAATCCAACGATTTTATCCTTCTTAATGTCGTAGAAAAGATTCACCTTTAAGTTCATAACGTCCACTACAACAATACAGTTTCTTTCTCTGTCTGACATGTTGTCGACTTTAATCTTGAGCGCTGTCATCAAATCTTCATTGATCTGCGTCGTAATTGGACTGTACATCTTGTTTAGCGTAGCTTTACAAGGAACACAAATGATTTTCTCCAACAATTTGTACGCTTGCGGGTTCACATAATACAGATTCAAACAGAACATTTTGTAAGCGAGGTTGTATCTGTTTCCTTTGTGGCTGGAACGCAAAGCCGTCTGCGCTTTGACGAAATCAGACAGATCCTTCGACAGAAACTGGTCACACAGTTTGTAATACATATCCAGTTGTTTCTTCTCGCTCGGCTTGTGTGTCTCTAGGACCGTCAAACGTCTTTTGTACCGCGTGAGTTCAGCTCTCATCTTTTTATCGACGCAAAGCGCTGCTGGCGTTTGAGTTATGTTGTCTGACACGTTAATCCTGGATGTCTGGACACCAACGTCACCTTTCATAGAGACATAGACAAGAGTAGAAGCTTCTGGTGTAATTAAATCGCATTGCGTTGCCTTGTCTTCATCAGTGGCTATGGGCAAATGCAGGCTTGGTAAGCAATTGCGTTTGAGCAGTTTTCTAGTGAGTTTGCTCTGAAGGTCTGACGGTGTGAAGTGAACCTCGCACACGCGGTGGTTGGCGTTTCCGCGGTCTTTCAGGTCCTCGCGTTGGATGAGACGCAGCCATTTTTGGCGTCTGAAAAAAATATAGTTATTTTTTTTATGATTTTCCAAAAATAGTACCTAGTCGAACAGAGTTTCTTAATTAAAATACCCTTTTTTTTAAAACGAAGTGGTCAGTTTTTTTTTTCGTTTTTAAAAAGAATACTTAGTGATGTGATTGTTTGAAAAAATACCGATTGTTTTACGACTTACCAAAATGCGATACCGAAAAAATATGGTATGGCCAGCCCTCGAATAATAACTAGGCAGAGTAGCTCACCTGTCACTATCACCATCTCCCTCATTGGGTATTCTGAAAAACGATATGTCAGGATGCGTAGAATTGTTGTTTAGACAGCCAAACACGCTGCAATATCGTCGATCCCGTGATTTTTTCGCCATTTTTGTGTTTGGTTTAACTGCAACGCGAAAAAGTATTTTGGGTTTAGTTTTGCTTGTTTTTGTTTTTATTTACTTACTACTTAAAAAAAATGAGTTTCGCGTCATGCAAAAAAAAAAACAAAAAAAAGAAAATGAGTTTGACAGCTCAAAAATAGTTATGTCCTTCACTTACGGTTTTAGTTCAAGAAAGAAAAAAACCGCTAGTTTTAAAAATGCGTTGCATTCAACTTGTGTTGTGTTATCTCGGTACTAATGCTGGAATCCGTTTTTATTTAACTATTACATAAGTGAGTATGTAATGAAAACTGCAACGTAAAAGTACCCAATATGGCGGCGGGAAAAGGCGCGAAACGGGCGTGGGGCCGCGCGGCGGTCGACGCCCTGACTGGCGCAGACCTTGTTGACTGAGACGTTGCCGCTTTGTGCAGAACTAGGGCTGTCTTAGATATTTAACATAACAATCACATAACATACTTAGTTCGGTGAAGGGTGGGTATTTACTTCATCTTGTGATGGATGCACGATGAGCTGCAAAAGTCCAATCAGTTTCTTGCAAAGTAATAAATTAACTGGTTGCACTTAAGACCTCCCGGTTACAAGTCGTTTCTGTAATAGACCAAAAACACCTACAAAAACAATTTTTATAATTATGACAACTAATCGTTCATAATTTCACCACTGGGCTCAGTGACTGAACTTTTGCTCATTGATTGTACTTCTGACTACCTCAATTGGGATATAGTCGAAAGCTTATGCTTATGCTAATCTGAATTTGTTTACAGCAACGGCTCTTGATGGTGCATTGAATGCAATCGGTGTTAGATATCGGAGACTGAGGCATTGTCCGTGATAACTTCCATACCATATCCATTGCAAATACAAAGACTAAATTGTATAACAACATTTTATGTTTTTTTAAAGAACATCTAGGGCCTTGTGCCGAGGTTTTTCTTGCAGCTTCTTTTCCCCGGCTACACAGGTTGTGAGAAGCTGCAGTAGTTTTAGGCGGTGAGACGTCCGTTATGTAAAAATTGACGATTCAAAGTACAACTATATTACCTACTGAATAAAAATATTTTTGAATTTGAATTTAACTGGAATACGCTCGTAATTCTTACAGACAGAGCCACAACTCCAGAAGTTGCTAGAAAAAAAAATAAGATGATCCATGTTTGTGTGATCTACTCTGAACCGGCGTGCGTGTAGGAATCGATTGATGAATGTGGAGGATGCAAGAGAAGTGTGTCAGGATCGAAGCTAATGGATTCCATAGTCTCTGCTTATATTAACGGCCTCTGCGGTCCAGTGGATGAGCGCTGGTGTCACGATCCGGAGGTCCCGGGTTCGAATCCCGGTGGGGACATATGACAAAAATAACTTTGTGATCCCTAGTTTGTTTAGGACATTACAGGCTGATCACCTGATTGTCGAAAATGTAAGATAATCCGTGCGTCGGAAGGCACGTTAAGCCGTTGGTCCCGGTCACTACTTACTGATGTAAGTATGTAGTCGTTACATGAGCCATGTCAGGAGCCTTTGGCGGCTCAATAATAACCCTGACACCAGGGTTGATGGGGTTGGTAATCCCACACGATAAGAAGAAGAACGGAAGGGAATAATCGTCAAGATGTAAAATAATTGATCATAAAAAGTATATAATATGTTTATATATTTATGAAATATATATTATATTATAATTTATTTAAATGTGGTTTGTAGGTTTAGGTTAATATTGTGTCTTATATTAGTATAAGTAATTTCTAAATAATTTGTACGCGTATGTATGTCTATCTATATAATATTATACGTTGAAAGTCTCTCTTGTCACGTAGGTCAGCTGGAAGAAATCTCTTTGTTTAGAGATAAGCTTGCCTGTACTATCTGTTTTCTTTGTATGTTTCTTGTGTCTGTTTCATTGTGTACAAATAAATAAATAAAAAACAAAGGAACTGAATACTTCATTGTACAGTTGAAGTGGATAAGTTAAGGAAATCCGCATGAATAATTATGTGCTATACGTGCTATTAATAGTTTACTGCGCAATTATGCAGGTCTTCCGGTTATTAAGATAAAATATCTTCGCGTTGTAGAGTAAAGCGTTGGACTCACGATCCGGAGGCCCCGTGTTCGAATCCCGGTGGGGACATATCATAAAAATCACTTTGTGATCCCTAGCTTGGTTAGGACATAACAGGTTGATCACCTGATTGTCCGTAAGTAAGATGATCCGTGATGGAAAGGCACGTTAAGCCGTTGGTCCCGGTTACTATTTACTGATGTAAGTGAGAAATCGTTACATGAGCCATGTCAGGGGCCTTTGGCGGCTCAATCCAACCCTGACACCAGGGTTGAAGAGACTGGTATTCCACCTGTCAATCCACACGATAGGAAGAAGACTTAAAATAAAGCAAGATGGTGTCTACAGGAATTAGCACCAGTGCAAGTGCGGCACTGTTCCCCAAACGATGGAACATCTTACATCGTGTCCTGCGTGCCCGAACACCTGTACGCAGGAGGATCTGATGAGCGTTGCAGATAGCGCCATAGTTGTTGCCAAGTTTTGGGCCGATACAATTTAGTTTGCCATCGACACGATAAGAAGAAGCACCAGTGTATATTAAAGTTTTTACAACGGGAACGATACCAAGAACAGCATATCATTAAATAAAAAAAATAAAAATAATTTTTACATTTACAAAGTCATTATACACATGTATGTGGGAGACAGGAGCCCAAACTAGGATTCCCTGTGCTATGGGCTCCTGGTTCTTCATTACAAAATGCAGATACTTAATTCAAAAAAATACAAACGTTTCCTGGTTTGTAAAGAGTATGCACTAATAATAAGCACATAATAATTATATAATTATTATTTGCATGCATAAAAAAGAGGTGTAGGTATTTGTGTGTGTGGTGTGTGTGTGTGTATGTGTGTGTGTTTATGTGTGGCGTGTGAACACATAGCACATACCTAACATTTCACAACACTACGTCAATCAGGACACCTCAACAAGATTGCGTGACGCGTTTTAATATTTTATTGGACGTCATTCATGCGTCATACTCACGTTTGGATTACGGAATTGCCGATTATCAGAACGCTTGGGTATGCTAACCGCAAATATATGTATCTTTTGTTTAATATAAACCTTCTTTTAAACTTCTTTTTGTAGATTTTCCGCAAACGGCATTCACTAATGGGCCGGAACAATGGGGAGCGCTGAGAGCTCTCACTCGGTAGAAAATTCAGCGTGGCTCTTTAATTAATCTTCTTCTATCGCGTGGGATGTGAGGTGAATTACCAACCCCATCAACCCTGGTGTCAGGGTTATTACTAAGCCGCCGAAGGCCCCTGATATATGCCAATCGTTACTCATGTAACGATTACTTATTTACGTCAGTAAGTAATAACCGGGACCAACGGCTTAACGTGCCTTCCGAAGCACGGATCATCTTACTTTCGGACAATCAGGTGATCAGCCTGTAATGTCCTAATCAAATTAGGGATCACAAAGTGATTCTTGTGGTATACCCCCACCGGGATTCGAATGCGGGACCTCCGGATCGTGAGTCCAACGCTCAGCCGTGTCAGGGGCCTTTGGGGGGTCAACTATTACCCTGACACCAGGGTTGATGAGGTTGGTATTCTACCTCACAACCCACACGATAGGAAGACTCACAAACAATGAATATGGCTATGAATATAGCACTATAATACAACGACACGAGAGAAGGAAAATACGGTGGTTTTTATAACGCCTCATGCATAACTGGTTTCTCAGCGGTACTTCATAATCAGTTGACAAGCTTCTAGAAAAACGTTCGATGTGTCATCCGGTGTAAATTGTAATAATATTGATGGTAGAGTGAATTTGTACCGGGTGAGAGCCTTCAGCGCTCCCCATTTGTTCGGCCAAGTAGTTAAGGCCCGCTGCGGTAAATCTACAATAAGTCACGTCAAAAAATAAAACAAAAAAATAAAGTGAATTTGTAGTTAATTATCTTCTGTCAATTCAAAATCATATATACTGTATTGCACAAAAATAAAATCAACGAATATAAATTAACTAGCACATAGTAAATGGCGGCCTTGTCACTTAAAATGATATCTTCCAAGCAACCATAAGATCTTCATCGTGTGGGTTGTGAGGAGTACCAACCTCATCAACCCTGGAGTCAGGGTACTATTGAGCCGCCAAAGGCCCCTGACAATGCTCATGTGACGATTACTCACTTACATCAGTAGGTAGTAACCGGGAGCAACGGCTTATCGTGCCTTCCGAAGCACGGATCATCTTACTTTCGGACAATCAGGTAATCAGCATGTAATGTCCTAAGCAAACAAGGGATCACAAACTGATTTTTGTGATATGTCCCCACCGGGATTCGAACCCGGGGCCTCGGATCATGAGCCCAACGCTCAACCACTGGACCACGGAGGCCGTTTTTGTGTTAAATAATAAATTGTATTAATTTGAGTTCACCTTTATAAGTAGACAACAATATTACTTTAAAATTAAGTATTTTAGGATTAAAATATGTGGTTTTAAGTTTACGCGGTTATTATCATAATTAAAACACATAATACACGTGGCACTTGCAACAGTGTCGAAATATCGGGAGTCTCATATCCCCATTTAAACGCGGTAAGAACCCGTTATTATATGTGTTTTAATTAAAATATGTCATTGCCAATTTTTTAAATATTTAATTATTTAAACATCTTGTAAACATAATTTTAATCTTCCCAAATAAAATAAAATTTATACAACGTATTTCAATTAATTAACACCTATCTACCGGTTTTTAGTTTTTACCATCGTTAACTAAGATCGTAAATTATTTATGAAAACTTTCGCCGCCAGTCGACTGGTTGCATTGAAAGCTGCAGTAGAAATGCACGAACTTATATTTTACGATGACCTTTGGATAAATACAATACAACCCGTATGTATTAAGCAACTTTCGTAAAGGCCGGTCATAGGATGGGTGACCACAAAAAAAAAGTTTTCAGCTCGAGCTCCTCCGTGCTTCGGAAGGCACGTTAAGCCGTTGGTCCCGGCTGCATTAGAAGTCGTTAATAACCATCAATCCGGACTGGGCCCGCGTGATGGTTTAAGGCCCGATCTCCCTATCCATCCATAGGGAAAGCCCGTGCCCCAGCAGTGGGGACGTTAATGGGCTGGTGATGATGATTATAGATGTAAGGCCGGTTTAAAACCATTTAAACCAAACCGTTTAAAACCGAAATCAACCATTTTTTCGGTTTAAAACGGCTGCTGTTGATGACTACTTATGTTTTTCTTATTCATAACTACATTTTCTTGATTTTACCGAGGTAGGGATATAACGGAGTGCTTATAAACTGTGTAAAGAATTTTTGAATGTGTGTAATACTGTTATTGATATATTTAGTTCTAGTTAGTCCGTCGTGGGTACTTTCTATTGTTATTCTATAAACTAATTATAATGAAGCAGACCAAAAATTGCCCATAAGGCCCTGCGCAGACGACTGCATATAATATGCAGTAACGCACACGACGCGCAAAAAGTCCGGCGCGTTACTGCATATAATTGCATAGGTTATATTTTCACAGACTAAAAAGTGCGTCACGGATAGTCTGTCGTCTGCGCAGGGCCTAATGAAGTTTATAACAGTTCTTTTATTCAACAATTTTATTTCAACAATTTAAACCGATTTCTTTGGGGTTTAAAACGGCAACATTTGGTTTAAAACGTTTTAAATCGGTTGTTTACATCTATAATCATAGCATTGGTCTCACAAACCACACGAGAGGCGAAGACTATAAGTAGGGACCTAATATAAACAGATTCCCGCCACACAGGCATCCTTTCAATCTCGTAGGGGTTTGTTATAATTGCTATGGAGCATTCTCCATCACATCAGATCAAGGTTAGTGAAGGTGATGTGCTAGCAGTCACTTATTTAGCAGAGTTTGAAAAGTGAGTTAGGTGAGATAAATAAGTTATCAGTTTTTTTTTTTGAAAACTAGGTACGTACCTATGTGAAAAAATAACATTATAAGCAAAAGCGTTCAATATTATAAAAATGTTGAAAGTTACCGGAAATATTTTAATTAGGTACATCAAATGAAACGGTTAATTTATCCAAACCGGTTATTATTATCATGTGCCCATCACTATAAAAAACAAAACAAACAGTGTTCTATAAATAATAGATAGTGTTCATCAAACTATTAAAACGTTCCGCATAAATTACTTTACGAATGAATGTAACTGTTACTATAGGGTAAGAACAACGTATATCGGTTATTTTTATCTCGTTTTGTTCGTTTTGAAAGTGTATAAGGGCGAGTGAGACGAAAATATTCAGCGTTGCGCAACTCGAAGTGAGTCGTTGAACAGCGAGAAACCAAGAGAAACGGAACGCTCCGCCTCGCTCAACCGGTGTTGCCACCTCGGTGAAATTCTACTAGATTTGGCGATTTAGACAGCGTACGTACAGAATGACGTTTTTGCTATCTTCAATTCTCATAGTCCGTGCTGGTTTAAAATGTGATTTAAAATGCTGCAGTTACGTATTAACACATAGTGTAGAGTAAAAAAATAAATAACCAAGGTTTGGTTAAACAAAAATCTGGCAAAAAGCCAATGTTTCCGAAAAATACTGCCTTGATAAAAACCTTTACTACGTAACGCAATAAATTTCATTTTTTAAATATAAATTACAATAATTATTGTTGTTTTATTTTCAAAGTGTTTTTTTATTGTCATCTGGCATAATTTTTTTGTTGGTTTTCTGGTGGATTACGAAGCAAAGTTGGCCACACTGTGCTCACTCGACGCGTCAGTAAAGTAACATGGCGTCGTATCGGTACGTATTTGTTACATTATTGAATACTAACGCGTAAAATACTTGCTACTACAAACTTGTCACTATTTGTTAATAACTATTTCGCGCCACTGGTATCAAGTGCATATTTACTGTGTATTTTCAATATTTGTGAATTGTGAAATGTGTCTTTTAGCGAAGGGAGGCCGCGGACGAGCCTGGCGTGGGTACATTTTGAGATTAAAGACAAGGAAAAGGGGATAGCTACATGTAACCATTGTCACGCATCATTTTCGTACAGAACGTCTGTGAGCAATTTGATGAAGCATTTGAGGGGTAAACATGGGTACACGAGGAGTGAGCTCAAAGGCGATGAGGATGGGACAGAAGGGGACACGGAAAATGAAGATAAGGAGTGAGTATAACCTATAAAACTTTGGTATTTACAATCGTAAACATACTACACTAGCAAATACTCTTAGAACCTTGTCGCGTTAATTCATTTGATGAATGGAATCCATAGTCTCACTGAATGTCGAATATGTTATTGCGACAAGGTTGTATTCCATTGTTTGTGGAGTATCTATGATTTATAACCCCTTAAATTATTTGAGGGATTCCCAAGGGTGAGGAGGAGAGAGGGAGTCCAAAGTCTGGGTTGAGGAGGAGGCCATGGGATCACATTGAATAATGACTGCTTCAGGGTGCATCGGCTCGAGCCATTTTCCTTTCGGATAATAGTAGGTGGCCTCAGTGGTCTAGTGGTTGAGCCTTGGGCTCACGATCCGTAGGTCCCGGGTTCGAATCCCGGTGGGCACATATCACACAAATCACTTTGTGAACCCATTTGGTTAGGACATTACAGGCTGATCACCTGCTTGTCCGAAAGTAGTATAATATGTGCTTTTGAAGGCACATTATGCCATTGGTCCTGGTTACTTACTGATATAAGTTAGCAGTTGTTACATGAGCCAAATCAGCGGCCTTTGGCGGGTCAGTAGTATCCTTGACACCAGGCTAGATGGGGTTGGTAAACTACCTCACAACCCACATGAAGATAGAAACATCCGATAACAAACTAAACAAAAACATTGTCCACAGGGAAACAAAACAAAATATAAAAAGCGAGATATGGGAATATTTTGATACTAAGGATGAAGATGAGAAGGTAGCGTCTTGTAGACTGTGCCTCGACCAGTTCTCATTCAAGACTTCATTAAGCAAACTGTCGTCGCACCTGAAGTCGAAGCACTCCATTGACTTTGGTAAAGGTTCTGATGATGAAGACTATAAAGGGACTGATGATGAGGATGTCAGGTGAGTCATTTTTATCTTTTCCTATGAGGTACTTTCCAGGTCAAGGTCTTCATGGTCTGAATCCATAATAGAGTAAAAAGAAAAGAAGTTTAAAGTTGGCGGCGCCCTGGGTTATTCGTAACTCAGAGGCACATATTGATGTGTACGAGTTAGGTATTGACCTAGACATCCCAACGATCACAGATGAAATTGAAAAATACAACAAAATGCATAAGGAACGGTTGAGTAACCATCCAAATCCCGTAGCAACTATGCTGTTGGGAGCTAGCAACAGGGTGAAGAGACTCAAAAAGAAGGATGTTCTTGGGCGCTGAGTACTATGGAAGATGGTGGCATTGGTTGCTTTATTTCTAATGTCATCATCATCATCATCAGCCCATTAACGTCCCCACTGCTGGGGCATGGGCTTTCTCTATGGATGTATAGGGAGATCAGGCCTTAAACCATCATGCGGGGCCAGTGCGGATTGATGGTTATTAACGACTGCTAATGCAGCCGGGACCAACGGCTTAACGTGCCTTCCGAAGCACGGATCATCGTACTTTCGAACAATCAGGTGATCAGCCTGTAATATCCTAACCAAACTAGGGACCACAAAGTAATTTTTGTGATATGTCCCCACCGGGAATGGAACCCGGGACCTCCGGATCGTGAGCCCAACGCTCAACCACTGGGCCGCGGAGGTCAAGCCTCGATAAAAATTAGATATAAAAGAAATGATTGACAGGATCTAACCTAACCTTTTTTTTTACGTTGGGAAATGTGTTACGCATACCACGCCGCCCGGGGGGACGACGTGGTTATGTGGGACTCCCCGGGTGTCGCCACCCGGTATACCCACTAAAACCCAACGGTGTTCCTCCTTGCCGCCGTGTGGCGGGGATACGGGAACGCAATGGCACACAACCGCGTCCCCGCCGGCGGATGCCGATCTAACCTAACCTAACCCTTGACTTTCCATACAGTCTCGCGCACCTATCAGAAAGCAGAGGCCGTGGTAAGTCCAGTGAAGCATGGGAATACTTTGAGATCAAAGATGATGAACGGAAAGTGGCCCGCTGCAACCTGTGTGGGGCACTGTGCTCGTACCGGACATCAGTGTCCAACTTAATGAAGCATGCTCGCAGGAAACACAATATAAGACCACGGACCAGTGACGGTGAAGAGGACCCCGGGGACGACCACCATGAAGACAGGTTGGTGGTTAATTAGTGTACAGGGTGTTACATACATGTATACATAAATATAATGTCCCTCTGCTGGGCACAGGCCTCCTCTCAATCAACCGGAGGGGGTACGGAGCATGCTCCACCACGCTGCTCCAATGCGGGTTGGTGGAGGTGTTTTTACGGCTAATAGCCGGGACCAACGGCTTAACGTGCCCTCCGAAGCACGGAATCATCTTACTATTCGGACAATCAGGTGATTCAAGCCTGAAAAGTCCTTACCAAACAAAGGACAGTCTCACAAAGTGACAATAATAATAAGTAAGATAGTAAGTAGGTAGTTAGTATATGCATGAGTTATAACGAATCAACTGTTAGTTGGGAGGATCGTGCTGATTCGTGCTCGTCTTAGACCGGAATGGCGCCGCATCGTTCACAATAGCGTGAATTTGTTTGAAGAAAAGCTTTTACAAGATCTCGACGCAAAGCGCCAAATACGGAAGACTCGGCCGAAACCCTCCTATAACTACACACTCAATTCGTCAGGCCAGCTTTATTGTGTGCCGTGTGACCGAACCTTCAAGTCGAAGTTCGGTTTCGCCAGCCACATCAGAGCCCACCACAACAACGACCCGGGATAGATATTTAGGAGTCGCCGTCGCCGGATACGGTTTGGACGACATGATGATGATGATGATATACCAATGAGTTATTAATTTACTTCAAGTGCAGTTTCCATTAAAAAAAAAGATTTCGAGGAGTGGACATCTGTTATTCGAGCCCTACAACCCAACAGGGCATAAAAGGATTAGAAGAAGAAGCAGTTACCACTAACACAGTTGGCTCGACCATTATATACAGCCGAATCTGTCATTTTGAGAAACTCTCCTTTGCGAATCTGTCATTCTGCGAAACCGGCATTTCACGCCATCTGACATTTTGCGTTTCTGTCATTATGCGCCTAAACCGACTAGCCCAGAAAGGAATATCCTAGGTTACGTTCCCGAAAAAAGAAACATCATCATCAGCCGTACGACGCCCACTGCTGGGCATAGGCCTCCCCCAACTAGACCGCTATCTATATATTTTTTCTTTTTTTTGGAACGTGGCCTGGAGAATTCCTAATTGGGATGCAGTCGTGAGCTTATAAGACCTTTTTCTTTCAGCAAGGTAGATACATCAGTTTCCCGCGCCCAACGCTCCATAGTATGGCTGTACTTCAAATGCGTGGACCCTGATGCCAAGCTGTCCCAATGTATGATCTGCAAGAAACTGCTGTCGCACAGCACCACACTCACCAACTTGAAGAAGCATCTAGAGAGAAAACATCCCAATGTCAAGATCCCTGTCAGAGAAGACGGGGTAAGGAGTTAAGCATACAAGTACTTTATTTCACAAATCGTGAAAACTGCCTCAGTGGTTGAGCGTTGGGTTCACGATCCGGAGGTCCTGGCTTCGAATCCCGATGGGGACATATCACAAAAACCACATTGTGATCCCCAGTTTGGTAAGGACACAGGCTGATCAACTGATTGACCGAAAGTAAGACGATCCGTGCTTCGGAAGGCACGTTAAGCCGTTGGTCCCGGTTACTACTTACTGATGTACGTAGTCGTTACATGAGTCATGACAAGTCCTAACCAAACTAGGGATCACAAAGTGATTTTTGAGATTTGTCCCCACCGAGATTCGAACCTGGGATCTCCGGATCGTGAGCAGAACGCTCAACCACTGGGCCACGGAGGCCGTTTCTTATTTACTTAAAAACATTTTTAGCGCAAAAGAATCCTTCTGTCTTCCGGTGGAGAGTTATATGAAGTGGAAGCTGGTACCAAGTTGGATGATGATGATGATGATGACATGAACGCCAACGATGATGTTGAGAATCAGGTGAGCTTTGAAACGTAAGGTCAATAGATATACAGTCATGAGCAATATCTTGTACCCACTTTAGAACCCTGTCGCACTCTCATATTTAACATTTAATGAAACTTACGGTATAATTTGTCAAAATAGTTATGTGACATGGTTTCAAAGTGACGTATTAGTACTCGTGACCGTACCTATGTAAAACAACCGATTTAAAACGTTTTAAACAAAATGTTGCCATTTTAAATCCCAAACAAATTGTTTTAAACTGTTGAAAACTTGGTTACAACAACTCAGATATTTGAGTGATCGGCCTACATGACTGTGCTGTGATATGTCACACAGTTGGCTCGACCATTATAGACGGCGATACGGCTCACCTATCACGTTGGTCTAACAGAAAGCTCAGTGAGGTGTGGGTACTTAGTTCAACTTGCGATGGATGTCCTCTGACTACCCCAATTGGGATGTAGTTGTGAGCTTATGCATGGTTAAGTGCAGTTTTCAGTTGGCTCGACCATTACCAGGAGCGGATCCAGACCCAAACTGTCGCCACACACACACACACAGACACACAAAATACACGTTATACACACACCACACACACACACTCATGCGCGCACACACGCCACAAACACACACACACACACACACCACTCAAATACACACAAAATACACGTTATACACACACCACACACACACACTCACGTGCGCACACACACCACAAACACACACACACACACCACTCAAATACACACAAAATACACGTTATACACACACCACACACACACACTCACGTGCGCACACACACCACAAACACACACACACACACCACTCAAATACACACAAAATACACGTTATACACACACCACACACACACACTCACGTGCGCACACACACCACAAACACACACACACCACTCAAATACACACAAAATACACGTTATACACATACACGCGCACACACACACACACGCACTCATGCGCTCGCACGTACATACACACACACACTAACGCGCACGCACACACCACAAACACACACACACACACAAAATACACGTTATACACACACACGCGCACACTAATGCATACGCACGTACACATACACACACACACACACACACCCACACACACATACGCACGTACACACACACACCCTTCCCCCTGGATCCGCCCATGACCATTATTGACGGCGAAACATCTACACCACCTATCACGTTGGTGGTAACAGAAAGTGAGGTGTGGCTTAGTTCGTCTTGCGATGGATGTACCTCTGACCACCCCAATTGGGATATTGTCGTGATCTTATGCTATGTTATGTTATTAACGAATTTATTTTTTTCAGAATGACACATTAGAAATGGATACCGTGTATTTGGAAGACTTCGAATCGCTCGAAGAATCACAGAAAAATCGTAAACCTAGTACAAAGAAACGCGTACGAAATAACACGTACAGTAGCAGTTCCGAGGAAGAAGTTACTTTCATTAACAGATATGTAAAAAAACACAGCGATTCCTTTGACCATTTCGGGAAGTATATAGCTTCGTTGCTAAGAAAGCTGCCAAAGGAAACTTCTAGTAGGTTGCAAGCTGATTTTGTGAAGCAAATATTGAGTGTTGAGAGTGTAACAGATAAAAATAACGCGTACGAAGTAATAGTTCACGATGACAGCCAAGACTTCGTCGCGGTCGCGGTCGAAGGGGCGCCAGCTAAATAAATTAACTGAATTCAAATTTTGTTGTTTTTTTTAACCGACTTTAAGAAGAAGGAGGTTATTTGTATATCCTATGTCGAGTGTAGTGTAAGATGGGCTAACGGCGTCAGTGGTCCAGTGTGGTGAGAGTGGGCTCACGATCTTGAGGTACCGGGTTCGAATCTGGTACCTTCTTTTTTTTTTTTTTTTTCTTTTTTTTTGTGTTGCACCATCCCGCGCTTCAATGCATAAACTTCTTTCACCCTAAGGTTGTTGGTTGGGACATTAAAAGTTGATCACCCGATTGTCCGAAAGTAAAATGATGCGTACGGTCACGAGCATTAATATGTATACTTTGGTACCATGTCACATTAACTTTTTTTGACAAATTGAACTGTAAGTCTCACTAAAGGGGCCGTCCATAAATCATGCGAGGCTCGAGAGGGGGGAGGGGTCCATGAAAAAATCACGAAATATCATAAGGGGGGGGTGTAGTAATATATCACGAGTATTTATTTTTTGGTAAACGCGCGATACTGAACGGAAAAACCGGCGTTTCGTGCAATTATTTTGGTAGGTACTAAAAATACACGGGATATGGGGGGGGTTGTAGTCATGAACCTCACCATGTATCGCCAAGAGGGTGGGGGGTTAAAAAAGTAAAAAAAAACATCACATGATTAATGGACGGCCCCAAATGTCAAATAGTATAAAGGGTACATTATATTGCCCATGACTGTACTTCAGAGAGTACGTTAGTCAGCTTCATCAGTTTTATTTGATTTAATTTTCTCTTTATTTAAGAGTGTTTTTTATTAATAAATAAATTCTAAGTCCCCTGGGGACAGTTCCGACCCTCACAAGCGATGAAGTGCTGTTGCCGTGAATATTAAATTTTCCTACTCTGGGAATATTCCCAGTAGTGATGTTCCGAATATCCGTATCCGCGGATATCCGAGATAAAAGAAAAAACCGTGTCCGTTACTTTTCACGTGGATCTTTTACGGATCTTTTTCAGGTGATTGAGTAGAATTATTAAATAAAAAACTATAAAATGCCATTCAGATTGTTTTTATTTCTTAAAATCAAATATTTGAAATCTTTATATTGCAAACATTTAGATAGGTAGATCTTTGTAATGAAAGCAAGATAAAATATCACTTTTATAACAATAAAACGTGTCCTGCCTGACGTTGCGGCGAGCGAAGACGTCAACCATCGTTTCAAGGTCGCGGGCGCCGCCGCGCCGCGACACCAATCGAATAATATCGAATAAGAAAATAAAGATCCGTATCCGCGGATCTTTACACTAAATATCCGTATTCAGATCCGTATCCGCGGATATACATTTTTAACGATCCGGCACATCACTAATTCCCAGCAATAAAAAGGCACAAAACTTATGTAAAAAGAACTTTATTACCTAACCATGCCAGCCTCTGTGGTAGTAGTTGAGCATTGGGCTCACTATCCCGGAGGCCCCGGGTTCGAATCCCGGTGGGGACATCACAAAAATCACTGTGATTCCTAGTTTGGTTAGGACATTACAGGCTGATCACCTGTTCGAAAGTAAGATGATCCGTGCTTCGAAAGAGCCGTTGGTACCGGTTACTACTTATTGATGTAAGTAGTCGTTACATGAGCCATGTCAGGGACCTTTGGCGGGTCAATAGTAACCCTGACACCAGGGTTGATGAGGTTGGTACTCCACATTACCCACACGACAGAAGAAGGCAGATAAGAGTAAAAGATAGAACAATTTGAAAAAGAGAAGCAGCCAGTGTTCTTACTATTAAAGAGTTTTTCCAACGGGAACATTCTCACTTTCGGAACATTCTCGGTACCTAACGTACATCACTAGCACAAGGTTAGTTTCACACGATTCTAATTTCCAATTAAGTTATGTCGCGTGTCTAGTGCGCGAGAAGTTGCGATTCACACAGATTTTATCAATCAAAACGCACGCGAGATGTGTATCATATTGAATTCCTGATCATCATCATCAATTTAAGAGCCACGCTCTTGTCGGTGTAGCATTTTCCATTCCAGTCTATCAAAGGCCAATTCCTTGACTTCCCTATAAGACACGACGTTAACCTTTTCTTAAATCTGTTCCATGTACGCTCTTCTTGGTCTTCCCCTTCCTCTCTTTCCTTCTAGCTGTCCTTCTATGATGTTTTTAATGAATTCGTCGTGTCTTATTAGGTGTCCGATCATCTTGCCTCTTCTGTCCTCAATAATTCCTGATACTATCGCCTATATAGTGAAGAATTATTACATCAAAACAAAGAGAAGAAATTTAAGTAGTAACACATAAATACACATAATCAGCCTATATACGCCCCGTCGGGAACAGGCCTCCTCTCAATCAACCGGAGAGGGTATAGCGTACTCCAAACAAAACAGCTGCACAGCGGGTTTGTGTGGAGCTGTTTCAAGCAACATAATTCCTTACAAAACCAATCCAAATATCAAGCAACATTTATTTTTATAACTTACACAGACACTACACATTGACGTTATCGTACACACACATCTGTGTGTGTGACGTCTGACGCCATACGATTGAAGACTAAAGTAAGACCCCGGCGGGGTGAGGCAAACCTAGCTCAGCCGCTGGTGGGGAGCGGAGTTGCCGTTCTATACGTAATATTATTTATTTATTGAGGATATCCAACAGCTTATTAATTAACTAAGAATAATTACAGTAAGTACAATGTTTGTTCGCCAATCACAGGATACCACAAATAAAACAAATTGTAGAACTTGATGAGAACAGTAACAAAACCAACGATACAATGCTAGGCTTAAAGTACTTATATAAAAATATATATATATTATAAAAAAAACACACATTATAAAAAAAACTGGAAATGTTACAAGAAGATTGTTTATAAACTTAAACCTATACTTATATTATAAACTATTGTCATTATAAGCAGGCACAGACTAAAATTGGTTTACGTGACCACAAATAAATATAAAAATAAAAGATTATTTAAAATTTCCTTATTCTATACTAATGTCTCGCGGATAGTGACGGGACATCCTGTTACCTTAGTGATATTTATACATATACTAGCCATTTTTGTTTATTCGCCAACAGATGACGAGGTATCGACACACTTCGAGGAGTCCGGCGGTGAGTTCCGGTGCACTGTGTGCGGCGTGATCGTGCCTCCCGAGGAGAAGAGGTCGCATCTGGTGGAGCAGCATCAGTATGACCGAAAGGTACCTTAGCTTCCCTAAATACAACATATATACGTGCATAAACTCACTGTACTTACGTAATCAATGTACGTAATAATCCGTTCTTTTTTTAAATAATAATAAAAAAAACTAAATTCTCTTTGGCTTTCCTCACTAGTCTCATTTCTCATTCCAAAGAGAATATACAGACTGGGACACCGTAATGAAAACTTTCTGAGGATTCAGGCCATGATTCTGAGTTGATTATCGCTGGAATTGGGTCGAATAGTAGGTTCAAGATAAACTATGAAATTCTGATTACTAAATAAAGACATATCTAAAACAAACAAAAAACATTTTCTTATTTCTGAAGTTATTTATGAATTTTAATCAAGAAAAATGTAATACATTTACCACGTTTTTCTATGACGCTTCGTGTTTTGACGTTTCGTAAAAAGTAACTGATTTAACTAGTTGGAAACTAGCCTATTTCCCATCGGTAAGTTCATGAAAAAGGAAGCCATTAATGTAGCTTTCTCTGTTTCACAGTTGAATGAAGGCGACTACGAGCAAGGCGACGTATTCACAGATGTTGTTTACTTAGAAGAAGAAGATTCCGACTTCAAACCAAGCAATACGAAAAAACGAAGATATAACACGCGGTTTTCTCGAACACCCAAGTCCAATGCGCAAACGCCGAAGTGGAGACAACGTAAAAGGTCGCCTTCGTATTCATCAAACGAAGAATTTAAGCCAAACAATTTGTCTATTTTACAAAATAACACTCACAATGATGAATTGGAAAAATTCGGCTCCTACGTAGCGTCTTTACTAAGAAACTTCCCAAAATATACAAGTACTAAATTGCAAATGGAAATCATAAATAAAATCATGGTGGAAAAATTAAAATATAATTTAAATGACAGTGAAAAGAAAATCGCGGGAATCGAGAAAGAAAATGACAGTCAAGAGGAAAGCGCGGGAAACGAGAAGGAAGTATATGCTAGTGCTGTGGTAGATACCAGTCAAGATATAACCAATACGAGCCAAGTAGCAGCTACCGAAACTAGAGCTGATACGCGTATCGTGTTCTCAATAGTGGACAATGATAATATTAACAATGAAAATTCTACTTAAAATCAAAATAACCTAAGAATATTGTCTCTATGACGACCGGTTGCCATACAACCATAAAGTTGAAGTTGAACCTAAGAATACATTTTGCTTTGTTAAAAAAAGTGATTTTTATTACTCCTGTGCACACTATCTAATTTAATTTCAAGTTATTTCTTATCCACCGAAAAGGAAAGGGCGGATGATTGACAGATGAATGAATGAATAACCCGGGTGAAATGCATAATAATATATATTCTTTAATTTATTTATTTTTATTGTTTTAAGTTAGGTCCCGATAAGCTGCAAAGTCCAATCAGTTTCTTGCAAAGTAATAAATTAACTGGTTGCACTTAAGACCTCCTGGTTACATGTCATTTCTGTGATAGACCAAAAACACCTACAAAAACATAAATTTTATAATTATGACAACCTCATCATCATCATCAGCCCATTAACGTCCCCACTGCTGGGGCACGGGCCTTCCCTGTGGATGGATAGGGAGATCGGGCCTTAAACCACCACGGGGGCCCAGTGCGGATTGATGGTTATTAACGACCGCTAATGCAGCCGGGACCAACGGCTTAACGTGCCTTCCGAAGCACGGAGGAGCTCGAGATGAAAACTGTTTATTTAACAGGCGTGATGTTATTCTGAACCATGAAAAAAGGCCAGAGTTAAATATAATATCAGTAAGTGGCATTGCCTCACTATCCGCTGACCTCCGCGCAAGGCGTGTGGCGTGACGAAATATGACGTCGTTATGAATTGCAGATTCTACTATGAACGGTCACGCACGAGCATTACTATGTATACACTTTGGTACCATGTCACATTAACTTTTTTTTTAAATTGAACTGTAAGTCTCACTAAATGTCAAATATGTTAGTGCGACAGAGTCCTAAAGCGGGTACATTATATTGCTCATGACTACTTGTAAAGCTATAGTATGTACTTGTATCGGGAGTAAGTGCGTAACTGACATCGTAACGAATACTGAGAGGGATGATTCAACTCATTATTCTGTGACAATATCTTATGGAATTTTCCTTCGAAAAAGTATAGAATAGAAAATAATATTAAAAATAAAAACATTAATTTTGCGAAAATTCCACTTGATTTTAACTCAGAATTATGATTTGAATCATCCCCCTCAGTATTCGTTACATGTCACTAAGCCTGTAGGTATATATAGCTCTATTATTTATTCTGTGATATATTTTAGCGATATTTTTTAATCTAAAAAAATAGGTTATCTTAGAGGTCGGTTAAACGGCTACACAGCTGATAAGAATGAGAATAACATAATTACAGTACACACAACGAAACTCACTCACTCTGTTTTGTTCGTTTTATCATTATCATTAATACGAGGCAAAGCTATTAATAATAATATTCTACGGTTCCTTATTGCGATATTTTTTAACAGTATTGTGGATTGATATATTATATTTTCCTACTAAAATACGAAAGTTGAACTGTATGTCACATCAAAACCACTGAACCCTGAGGAAGGACATATCATGCTACTTTTTTACGAAAAACGACGAAAACGCGGACGAAGTCGCGGGCAAAAGCTAGTCATTAATATGCCTTATCAAAATGTCGCTTATTATTATATTTTTCTTTATTAAAATTCGTAAGTAGGTTAAAAGAGAAAAAGAAAATGTTTTTAAATAAGTTAAAAGAGAAAAAGAAAATGTTTTTTGTCGCCTAGATCTGTCTTTATTTAGTACTTAATCAGAATTTCATAATTTATTATTGACTTAGGAAACTACCCAATCTATCTAAATACATTATTATGGACTGTAGTCTGGAAATAGTTTTTTTTTTTTTAAATATAATATAAAAGGAGAAACTGACTGACTCACTGACTGACATATCAACGCACAGCCTAAACGGCTAAACGTAGGCACTTGAAATTTGGAAGGGACGTAGCTTAGGTACCGTAGAGGTGCACTAAGAAAGGAATTCCCGAAATTTCCACGGGAACGGGAATTAGCGGGACAACCCTTTTGTATGAAAAATCTAAACCACTTAAGTTACTCTTGAAATTTGGCATACAGGTACCATAGTAAACTTAAAGCTTAGTTGCAACAGGATATTGCAAAATTCCCACGAGAACGGGAGTTAGCGGGAAAAAACATTTGTATGAAAAAATCTAAACCGCGTAAGATACGAGTAGATGTTTTCAATCTAGCATGCATGCATGCATACCTTAGTAAATATAAAGTTTAGTTATGGCTGTATTTTGAAAAATGGGAGTTAGCGGGAAAAAATTGTTGTATGAAAAAATCTAAACTGCTTAAGTTAGATGCTTGAAATTTGACATGCACTCCCACACACACAAAGATCTCTCTTTTATAACGCCACGCGGACGAAGTCGCGGGCAAAAGCTAGTTACGTATAAGAAAGAGCAGTATTTAAATAACGACCTATAGGCCTTATTCGGCTGTTACATAAACTGTTTTCTATTCTAACCAACAAAGATTCAATGTGGCCTTAAAACCACGTGGTCAAAGTAGGTCATAATAATCATTTGACTCACTATGACGCACAAACAACCAATGTCCGCCATATTTTTTATTCTTTTTGTTGAAGCGATTAACTTAGGGCCTCTTTAAAAAGAACCGTTTTTATTAATAGGGTAATTTGACTGGCTCAAAGATCAATAATAAAATGCTAATTAAACTAGAAATAAAAGTCAGTCGAAGATGATCAAAAAACAATTTTAATTTTATTTATGAATTAAGTAACAATGAGTACGACGTTTGACCGCTTTCATTCATGACGTCACAGGACAGTATTTCCACACAAACTCCAAAGAAAATTTTCGTTTTAACTTTTCGTAAAAAGTAATTCATTTGACTAAGGTATCAAGTAGCCATTAAAAAATAAATTGGAAAGAAAATCTCTGTGTTCGTTACCGTTTCACACTTAATCGCTTCTTTTTCTATCGTGTGGGTTGTGAGGTAGATTACCAACCTCATCAACCCTGGTGTCAGGGTTATTGAGCCGCCAAAGGCCCTGGACATGGCTCAAGTCATGGTACCTACTTATAACAAAACGGTATCACTTCAAGGTTAGCCCAGATGACGTCATCTCACCCTCCAAAAAATAAAATACCCGAAAACATACATAAACTCACCCCTATTTCCCACCGGGGTAAGCAGAAACTATGGAATTCCATTTGCTTCGATCCTGACACACTTCTCTTGCTTCCTCCACCTTCATCAATCGTTTCATACACGCACGTCGGTTCAGAGTAGATCGTACTGAACCTTTTATAAGGACATCTCCAATTTGGTCAATGTACGTCCTTGGGTCTTCCTCAGCCAACCCTACCATCAACTTTTGCTTTATATACCGCTTTCGCAATTCTATTATCCTTCATCCGCTCTATCCAAATCAACTTACCATATCCTTCTCAATCTTAGTCATTATATCGCAAAAACGATAGAGCTAGAAAGACTATGACGCAAAAAACGCTGTTATTTCTTGAAAGTTCGATGGTGAAGTCACGTAAGCAGTTAAGAGGCGCGATAAATTTAAATTGTACTCGATAAGGTCTACGTAAACTTGACCTAAATACCTACAGTGTCTAAATAGAAGATTTTAATGGTTTTGATTATAAATTATTTTATCTTTATTCAGTAGGTAACATAGTTACACTTTAAATCGTCATTTTTTACATAACGAACGTCTCGTCCGCCTAAAACTACTGCAGCTTGTCACAACCTCTGTATAGCTGGGGAAAAGAAGCTGCAAGAAAAACTGCATTAGCAGTCGTTAATAACCACCAATCCGCACTGGGCCCGCGTGATGGTTTAAGGCCCGATCTCCCTATCCATCCATAGGGAAGGCCCGTGCCCTAGCAGTGGAGACGTTAATGGGCTGATGATGATGATTAATATTGTCATATAATTTTATAATTACATTCTTACCTGTTCTTCATGCATGCTTCATCTCCAAGATTTCATTCTTCTTGAAATTAATCTTTTTGCTGTTGTCTTGAACTAAGAGAGACAAGCTCTACCCTCAGAGCGGAGCATAAATATCGATATATTTATCGGAAACTCTTTCAGAAATATTTGTATGGGCATAGCCCAGAGATTCAGGAGATAATCTGGATATTTACATTAGGAGAATGATTTTTTAAAGTGGGTAATGTGTGTTCTAGAAAATGGATAAGAAATGAAGTGCAGTTTTCACTAACAATACAGTTAGCTCGACCATTATAGACGGCGATACGGCTCACCTATCACGTTGGTCTAACAGAAAGCTCGGTGAGGTGTGGGCACTTATTTTGGCGGTGGATGTACCTCTGACAACCCCAATTGGGATAGTCGTGAGGAAAGTGATTACTAAAGTTGTCTTTATGAGATTTTGCTGTTAGGTATTCTGCGCAGTTGGCCTTTTGCGAAAGAAGCAATGAAATTAAAGTTTTGAAATGAAATGGGGGCAGAAGGCAAGAGGGAAACCTACACCGACAAGAGCGTGGCTCTTAAATTAGTGATGATGATGAATGAAATTTGGAGACTGAGATAAGCTTATACTATAAGCTTTCCGTCTTCTTGATTTTTCTGAATTTCTTCAATCTTGCTTTCTTCTTAATTCTTTTCTTGTTTCTTCTTAGTTTTTCTTCTGCTGAAAAAGAAAGCTCCACTCGTGAAGAGTGACGAGCTTACCTTGTTGGTATATCGATGTTTACCATTGAGACTTGTGAACCATTTGGGTGGGCTCCGGAGAGCCCAGGGTGGGGACAGGAATCAGGATGGGAAAGGGGGGGACTGGGATGCTGCGGACTACCAGCGCATGGCGCTCACATCTTCACTTAAAAGTATATTACAAACTAATTGTAAAAACTGTCGCAAATTTCCATAAAGTATCAATTTGTACATCACAGAACATTCTACGCTTATTTCTATGCTTAGATCTTACTATAACCACAGAATGACAGGCCGTCTCCGTCTGAACCAACTTCATGTTGCCGTTAACAGCATGAAGTTAGCTGCACATCGAAAGCGAGGCCCGACTTCCCCAGTACAGTTATCTGAAACTTTTTGTACAATTAGTCTCAGTAACCGCACAGGCATGCCTCAATGAGAAGTGTACACTTTCTGGCATATTACAAGAACGTTTTATGAAGATTTTGTAGGTGAAATATGCAAGAAATTGTTAGTCAAGGTACGTAAATTTAACTCAAAGTCCAACTGTGAGCTTGACGCAGAACTGACCAACCGGATTTGCTTTTTGTACTGATCGGACAGACCGCCCCAAACTCACAATCGAATAAAAACAAGACTTAAGTTATACAATGTCAAAAATTGATAAAAATGCTTCTTTACAAGATTTTTAGAAAAATGTGGTACCGACAAGTAGGTAAGTCCGAATTCCTAACTATATCAGTCTGACCCCCCGTTAGGGAGATGTTAAGTAGGAAACAGACGTCAAAAATGCAGATAAATCATCATCGGTACTACATCTTCCTACGTAATTTCATTTAGTTAATATCACAAGATTTCTTATATTTTTGGCAAGTTATACAACAAATTAGATTTAAAAATAAATTCAACAAGAATTAAGTAGAAATTATAGAAATATTTCCACATACATTGCTCTGCTAATGAGATATTTGAACATCTTAATTGAAATATTAAGAAACAATGTATATAAAAATACTTGATATTGACACAAATAGATAAAAGTTCCTTTAGATAAGTAATATTGCATTTTCCGCCATTTTAGAAATCAGAAATTCTATATCCAAATTAGCTAACATACAAAACTAATGAAAATTAAATTTTCAGATGTAGAGTCACCAATGTATTTTGATCGCCATTTTTTTTTACACTGAATTAGAAGACTGGGTCACAAGTCAAGTTTCAAGAAAAAATTGGCTCATCCACACACAATATTTCCGTTATGTTAACTTATTTTTGAAAATATAGAAAAAGAATATCATTTCTATTGCTTATTTTTAGTGATATGGTGTAGAATAATAATATTGAGATTTTTTTTAAAACTCTCACCATCATAAGAATAGTTTTTGAAGATTCAAGATTTTAAAAACTAGTTTGTTTCTTTTTTACGTATTTGAATGGAAGAAGGACACTGGAAATGGCATAAGATGGACTCAAAAAATTCACTAAAAAATTTGAAAATACACTAAAGCCAAAAGACTTACCAGGTCCGTCCTCCATTACATGTTTCTGGAAAAAATAATTATTATTAAATTGCAAACCTTAGTAACTCGTTACAGATGATTTCAAATTGACCAAAAAAAAATGACAGCCATTAGAAAACATCGTTGTTACAGTTAGTAAGGCTTGAATCATTGCTCTAGATTCCGTGATCGTTATAGTAAAGTCTTAGCATAGGTCCAGGCCACAGACGCCCGCAGCTGAGATCAATATACTACTCTCTGTACAAACATATATATCTTCCAATCATTAACAGTCGGTTTACACGTTACCGTATCGTTAAATTTTAAAATCTACAACTAGAATTAGGAACGCCGAGCCTTCGCCCATTCAATGTTTTGTTTAAAGCTCTGATGCGGTGAGGTGTGCGCCGTGGCGGGGGCGCCTCGAGTCCCTCTCACCAGCGGGGCCCGGCGTTTACAAATAAAATACATTGGTCTCGAGATAAATAAAACGATACGACTAGCGGAGCGGCGCTCCGGGCCGGCGCGCGAGTGGCCGCCGCTCGCACAAATATAATATAACGCCTCATTCAAAACAAATGCAACGCCGAGCGGCGAGGGCTGAGCCTCAACAGCGGCGCGGCCCGGCGCTGGGGGCTCCAGGCCGGGCCGAACCGCGGGGCTCGCGCGCCGGCGCCCGACACGCGGCGCCGCCGCCCCGCGCTTCACTCCGCAATTTTTTTGTGTTTTTCTCGTTTTTAAAGGAGCGAAAACGCGGAGGGGCGACAACCGCGCGGCCGGGCTGCACTTAACACCTATAATTTTCACAAAATAATACCTAACGCCGGAATTTAGGCGGCGGCGGCGCTGCGCCCCCGAGCACGGGCCCCGAGGCGCAGCGCCCCAGCCGAGGCGGACGCGCTTCGCGTTACAAAATAAAAAACTTAGCACGAGAAGGGCGCGGGGCGCGCCGGCGAGTCTGCAGGTGTCGACGGCGCGCGGCGCGCAGCACTAACACTAGGGTCCGGCGGCGAAGGCCTATGCGGTCGCGCTCACGTTGAGCAGCAGCTTGAGCGGCAACGCGCGGTCCGGCTCGGGGCGGCAGCGGCCCTCGCGGCGCCAGTGCGTGGGCGGCGGAGGCAGCGCCTCGGCCGCGGGCGCTGCGCCCCACTTGCTGTTGGCGTAGCGCTCGGCGCGCTCCAGGCGCTGCTCGTGTCGGTGCTCCCGGTGTTCGAGCCGCTCCAGGCGCTCCGGCCGCCGCACGTGCAGCTGCGGCGTCCGAGTGCCGCGCCGCCGCCTCCCCTGCTGTGCCGGGCAGTTCATCGCCGCACGGCAGTTTCACTTCAGATAAAAACGATATAAACTACGGACGACAGTTCACTTATCACTTTAGCTGTGGTGGGGCGCCTGCGGAGCCGAGCGTATCACAAAATGGTCGCCGAACGGAATGATTCTCGCTCCGACGTGGTCGGCTTCGAACCGCTGTCGATCTCGCGGATGACACGTCGAAACACTGTACTGATGCACTTTCACGACTTCTGCGTCGGCGGTCTCGCTGCTAGCTCCGGTGATAATCGATTTTTAAGACAAAACGTGGACGCCACCTCTCCATCATTCACACCTTCACCTCTCGATTTCGACTACGTGACGTCGGCGGCGCTCGTAGTTTTTATACGGCAATGGCGGCTGCGCGGTCCGAGTGCGCAGTGGGGATATAAGGCCGGCAACACATGGAACTTGTTTCCTGATCAGTGAGCTTGTTTTGCCATGAAGTTTTAATAATGATATCTATGGTTAGGTAATTTAATTTATTTTAAAAATGTTATATGGAAAGAAATGCTTGAATTACGATAGTAAACTATATTTCAGTATGTTTAAACCTGCAAAGTGTTGTGATTAACCATTGAAGCCACGTTTCCTGATCAGTTAGCTTCTTTATCGCTATGCAGTTAATAATAATCTGTACGAAATATTATATGAAGAAAAAATGCGGGAATTACGAAAATGTTTCCATGTGTGTCTGCCTGTAACACATGTTATTTAATCAAGTGTTCAAACTACAAATCTACGAAATAGTATGATACAGCACATAATAAAATACACCTAATTCTATACAATTTATTAAACATAGTTAAATAATATATATTATTATAACACGAGGTTCAGTAGAAAGCAGAAATTGTTGAAATATTTGTGTTGCTATACATAATATTTGTTTTATAAAATAATTTTACAATACTCGTATTAAATATAATCACTTTAATAACTGACAACCTATATTATGAATTCATGTAGAATATGTTACGGTCGGTAACTTGCCATTGTTGTATCGATAAACCTAAATTAAATTTTATTTGTTTTATAAATATTTATCTAGGAATACAGAACAATTTCTTTGATTGGTTGATTGATAACATTGATAACCAAGCTACATAGGCGTCCAATAGATCGAAAGAATTTCGCATGGCCAGGAGGACCCGGTGGTGTAACGGTTAACATGCTTGTCCCAGCTTGACAAGAGCTGCAGGTTCATGTCTCGTGCGAGTCTGTTTTTTTTATCGATTTAATTTTCTCTTTGTGATAACCAATCAATCAACATTCGGTTCATCATATCAATTCATATCTTAGGACCAATATTAGGGGTGAATGCAGGATATTATCTTGTTGAAAGTTCTGCCGTGGGTCTGCCCACCCCGGTTTGTATTTGAATGGATTTATTTACATACATTTATATCTTATACACGTCTCACTGCAGGGCACAAGCCTCCCCTCAATCAACCGGAGGAAGTATGGAGCATACTCCACCACGCTGCTCCACTGCGGGTTGGTGAAGGTGTTTGGGCTAGCCCGGGACCAACGGATTAACTAGGCCTTTTTTATAGCTTTCTTTAGGTATAAATATTGTACCTATTATGCCTGATGATTCTCTTTAAGCTCTATTTCTTTAAACGCCTTTTTGTTACTATTGTCTTGCTTTTGTGTGTGGCATCCTTTTATAATAATCAGTTTCTTTTCTATTCTATATAATTGGCACGTGGTGATTTAGTATTACTTATTTAACAACACTTTATCTTTGAAAAAGAAATAGCACGTTGGGTCTATTCCAAGGTAATATTAATAAATAACTCTATACAAGCTTATCTAGTTGCCCGCATCTTTTTTTTAGCCCATAGACAATGATCATTAATAGTAAAACCGTAGTAAAAATATTCACGGCAAGCATTGAACGATGTACTTCCAACTACCTTTTTTCATATTGAAGGAGATAATAATTCTATTCTATTATTTTGTACGAAGAACTGAACATCTTATTGTAGAGGCAGGTATAAGGATATTTGAACAGACAATACACACATTTTTATTTTAAATATTTGTATAAAGGGCATATTGTTACGGTACTTTGTGAGTAAAGCGAGCTGTTTGTGAGCTGAGAAAGGATTTAAGATATGCCAAATTAGCGTTTAGATTGGTCAGGTGTGGATACTTAACTTAGTTCATCTTGTAATAATAAGAAATAATATTTCCACAAAAAGCCATATTACAACATTCTTGATATTACAAAATAATCAATCTATTCTCTTCTATTATTTTAATTATTGTAATTCGTGTATTTTTACTTTTGATTGGTGTATATATAGATATGTTTGCTTGTACATACTATCTGCCCTGTCCTCGTTAATCTTTCACTATCACAGGCCCACGAATATATTTCTGTTAGAAATAAGTTGTACCTTTTGTCTCTCTTCATATTATCTTCATGTTGTGTTTCTGTATTTTCCTGAGTATAATAAATTATTAAAATAAATAAATAATTACGAGGCAAGTTTTAAATTAAATCTTAGAACTGAAGCCTTTAGGACATATAGACTCAAGCCTGTCCTATAGACATAGTCTTGCGATGGATGTACCTCTGAAAACTCAATTATTTAGGACATAGTTGTGAGCTTACGTGAGTGTCGTACAGACATACTTAAACTCACGCCTATTTCCCACCGGGGTAAGCAGAGACTATAGAATTCCATTTGTGTTTTTGCTTTGTGAATGTCGTGTTATGTTAATTAGCATGCATTAACTTCATTCTGGATATAGTATTATACGAGTTATGAAAAAAATGTAGCTGAGCTCAATCACATGCGCAATAAAGTCTACAAAACGAATATCTCGATAAATAAAATACTAGTTAGTTGTTATTATTACGAGGACGTTTACCCATTGGCTTGAATATATGTCCCACTGTTCTAGGTTCGCCAGAAGTTGAGCACATCAGTCCCTTTCTTGAAGTGACTTAATGTGGATTTGTCGAAGCCGTAGTACTCCAGTTGATAGAACGCTTGCCTATCACTTTGAAGCCGCAGTTTCGAATCCAGCACAAACCAATAATGATGAATGATGAATGTTTTCGAATTCATGTTTGGATCATAAATGATGAAGTGAAGGAAAACATCGTGAAGAAACTCACATTCCTGAGAAATGAATTCCCGGAAGGATGTCCCCTAACTGTATTGTGCTGGTATTCCCTTCGTGGGTTGCAAGGTCAGACAAGTAGTTGCTTCTGTAAAAAGCAGGAAATGTCAAATCTTTATGTTAGATAAGCGGACTCTGTGAAAGAAGGGATAGTGCTAGGGAGATGATGACTTATTGTGAATTTGTCGCAAATGGCATTATCTACCTGGCCGGACAAACGGGGAGCGCTGAGGGCTTTCACAAGGTACATTTAAGACAACAGGACTGAGAGCGCCCAGTACACGTCAGTATACAATTGTCACGTGTTATATAATTGTCGTTAACCATTCAGGGCTTCGGGTAGTTTGAAAATAATCAATAATGCTTGTTTTCACACTTTCAATGTTTAAAGTTGCTCAGTCACCCAAGCAGCGTACCGAACGCATTGTAAAAATATACAAAAATACTCACCATGATGGTAGGTGAAGAAATAAGAAGCAATATGTAAAGTCAAAAGAAACGCTATCTTTCTTCATAATTAATAACACGTGCAGATAATGAGTGTTTCCTTAATTACGTACTTATTTACACAAATAACCTTTAGACTCATTAATAATATTAATTAACAGTAAATGTATTAATAGAATCGCAATTCGTATAATGACTATGACACCGGCCAACGCATTCTTAATGAGTTAACATTTCTAGTAAAGTAAATTTCACAACTTATTAGCTGCACATGACTTGATTGTATCACATTATCGTTATGTCTGGCTGCAGTCTACTTTGAGGTTTTCTAATTCACTGCCTCCTCTCATTAACTCACTAACCTATTTGTATTATATCCTTTTTTTTTGACGTGACTTATTGTAGATTTGCCGCAGATGGCATTAACTACTTGGCCGGACAAATGGGGAGCGCTGAAGGCTCTCACCCGATACAACGTTTAAGACAACAGGCCTGAGGGTGCCCAGTTGGGCGCGAACCTCGGCTCAGGGCGTCGTCTGAGAGGAAAAAATATTTGAAAGAATTAATCGACCCTAGTGGGTCGATAGCGATAAACGCTGAATGAGGGAAATCGTCGACCACGCCAGCGGAGTCGGTATCGGAGTCCTGATGTATTATATCAATAATATATAAAGACTCGTATAAATTAAATTTTCCCAAAAATAAAAATGAAATAGTTACAAATGAGACTTTTAGGTACATGGCAATGTGCGACCTTGTCGCTTAAAGCGATTTCTACCAGCCAACTATAAAGTGAACAAAATAATATGCGTTATCAAAGTTGGCGGGTGTAACCTAAATACAATACAACTGCAGGTAAATATATGTATACATATTACATACACCACAAATAAGCAACTCTAAAACCACAGAATATAAACAGCACTTCTTTAAAAAAACAAAAGCCATACATAATTTAATCAAAGTCTAAAAGATTGATTATTAGAACATCTATGCTTCGATACGAAGAAAAAATCTCCACGTCGTTTTTTGAAGCATTTCTCATCACATAATCATTTTTAAAGTTAATTTGAATCTTCATCATCATCAGCCGTACGACGCCCACTGCTGGGCATAGGCCTCCCCCAAGGTTTTCACGACGATCGATCCAACCAATTTGAATCTTATTAGATAAAAATAAAAAAAAACTAAACAAATTATTATTTTTGCTGATCAGCTTCGATTTCGTGTACAGCTTGCTTTATATTCCCATACACAATACCTACTCAAAAAACGAAAACAAGAAGGCTTCGTGCAGCCCGGCAAAATTCAGAAGGTTCCGCAAACAAAAATTTCAGTAGCGTTGCTATGGTTATCCAAATTTGTAGCTTAACAAAATGGCGAAAATTATCGACGTTTTATTTTGCACTCGCGTCTAGAAATATGATAAAGTTGTTTGTTTTTGTAAACAGTCTCGCATAATCCTTTATTATTTAATACTTTTACGCTGTTATTGACATAATTAACACATTTATGTGAGCTTGTTAAATATTTGCGTAAGTTTCGATAAGCGGATAAATAAAGGAGGTCATACAATGCAACGAAAAAATATTGATAAAAACAAGTATTCTAATTTGGTCGCGTAGTTAGCGATCGTTGATGAAATAAAGTAAATATGCTTTATCTTATATAAACATATTTATTTAAATTTAAAATAGATCATTGGAATAACTTAAAATAGGTAACATTCATGTAGATTATTTAATTCACCTGTATTCTATTATAACATGCTGCCATATGCCATACAGGGTAGGTAGAGAGAACTTCTGTTTGATGTTTTATTATAATATCAGTTTTATTTTAATAATACGTGCTTCGGAGAGCACGTTAAGCAATTGGTCCCGGCTACTATTTACTTAAGTAAGTATGTAGTCGTTACGTGAGCTATGATTGGGGCCTTAGGCAGCTCAATAGTAACCCTGATATTAGAATTGAAGACATCGATCATGAAGTCATGAACCTCACAGCTCACACGAGAGGGAATTTGACTGGATCGAAGATAAATTTATAAAATGCTAATCTAGAAATAGAAGCCAGTCTAAGATGCTCAAAAATCAATCTATTTTTACTTTTCGACTTTTTGTCGAATTTTAGTTATGAATTTAATAAAATGAGTACGACGTTTGACCTTTTTTATTGATGACGTCACAGGATAGTATTTACATACAAATCCACTGTCGTCTTGACGTTTCGTAAAAAGTACCTCATTTGACTAGGTTGTCAAAGAGCCTAATATAGATTTGCTGCAATAAAAAGTTATTAAATAATTACAACGCAAACCGTTTTGTTAATCAGTTTCGTTTTACGTGACAATTATCACGTTTTGAATGTTAAACAATATGCAATTATGACTAATGAGGAAAATTACACACAAACTTAGATAAACTCACGTCCGTAATACCAAATGGGGTTGACAGAGCTGCAGGTAACTAGAAAAGTATGTGGACCTGTCAAATTTTCAGATTAATAAAACGGGATAACGCTAGGGATATGAAGGTGATGAAATACCTCTTATAGAAAAATGTAATAAACTGTTACTGGCAAGAAATTTATTTTATTCTTATATGTATATAGAGTTGACAGGAAGTGTCCATCCTATATACCTATATAGACCGCCGCGGGCCGCCTCGGAATTGTCAATAGACCGTCTTTTATAGTGGTCGAGCCACATCATACGGCTCACCACCTATCACGTTGGTCCAACAGAAAGCTCGGTGAGGTGTGGGTACTTAGTTCATCTTGCGATGGATGTACCCCAATTAGGATATAGTAGTGAGCTAATGTTATGTTCTCTTGGTATTACTTTTCAGGGTCCGCTAACCTAACCTGAAGATTTGACGGATTTTGTTACAGAAGCGACTGCCTGTCTGACCTTCCAACCCGCGAAGGGAAATCCAGCTTAATACAGGTTAGTTCACATACCTCCGAAACGCATTTCTCGGGAATGTGAGTTAACTCACGATGTTTTCCATCACCGCTGAGTACGTGATAATCATTTATGATCTAAATATGAATTCGAAAAACGATCGGAAATTATAGGTTTAGGCCTGTGCTGGATTCAAACCTGCGACCTTACAGTGAGAGTCAAGCGTTCTTCCAACTGAGCTATCACGGCTCCACTGACACAAAAATTCGAGAATATATCAACAAAAAAAGAACAAAGAAATCTTATAAGCAGGATGCCTTTATAAAAGAGCCATGCTGCGCATATACACCATCTGATTCCCGACGGAACCTGTTTTAAAAAGGCTGAAAAAAACCCGCTCCTTTGCGTCCAGACGAACAGCTGATGCATTCTTTAAAAGTTTTTTCTATTGCGCTCACTTTCTTTCCTTTGAAAGTTCATTGGTGCGAAAGAGATAAAAGAAGATGCGCGTAGTTTTGGGTGTGTAGGTAACTTGGTAGGTAACGTTTTGATGTAAAAAATGCGATTCTAAGAAGATTCTTATGGTAGTAGGCCATTTGGCAGCGTAAAAAGAAAATATAGTTTATAGTGTGTCTTTAGGATGCCACAATGTAATTTTTTCCTAAGATTTAACTGCAATTTATATAGATAGATTAAAATCTTTAGAGGAATTAGCCAAGTAGATATGTTTCTTTAGTTCTTTTTCTTCTATCGTGTGTGTGAGGTGATTTACCGACCTCATCAACCCTGGTGTCAGGGTTATTATTGAGCCGCTAAAGGCCCCTGATATGGCTCATGTAACTACCACTTACTTACATCAGTAAGTAGTAACCGGGACCAACGTCTTAACGTGCCTTCCGAACCACGGATTAACTTACTTTTTGGACAATCAGATGATCAGCCTGTAATGTCCTAACCAAACTAGGGATCTCAAAGTGATTTTTATGATATGTCCCCACCGGGAATCGAACCCAGGACCTCCGGATCGTGAGCTTAACGCTCTAACCACTATACCACAGAGGCGGTTTCAGAGGTTGTTCTGCTGTGACAGTCTTTTATATTTTAGTTTTATATAGTGGTCACAGGTCTCCTCTTAACAGGAGGGGGTACGGTGTGGCGGCCCACACGTCACTTTATTTGTTTATATTACCTTATCCAACTTTATCGTAATCTGCACAATGATATGGGTATCTACTTATGTTTGAGTACGTGTATGTATGCTTAGATAATTGCACTTTAGCTCTTGAAGTGCCCACGAGTAGGAATAGGCTAATTTCCAACTATTCAAATCGGTTACTTTTTACTTAACTTCAATTCACGAAATTACTATGGAATTTGTATGAAATAACCCAACCCAGACGTCATAGAAAAGTGTGATAAAATGTCGGACTTATTATTACGTTTTTCGTGATTGAAATTCATAAGTAAGCTAATTAAATAGAAAAAAAGAATTTTTTTTTTGTCAGTTTTGTATCTCTGTCTTTAATTGGGAATCAGAATTTCATAATTTATCTTTGACCTAGGAAAAATGTCCTTTTGTTGGGTTAATTTAACCTACTAAATTTTATAGCAGTTGCTCCTGCTAAGTCTCACCAAGAGAAACTATTTCAAAGGAAAGAATAGAAGAGTTTAAATCTCTGTCATGTTCACAATATTTTGCTATTTGGTATGATTATGGTAAAGGAAAAATAATTATGTAGCGAACCCTCCTGCTAAATTCCTACGTACCCTTGGCACAAATAAAATTTGACAGTTACGTTTTGTTAACGCAATTGTAAAATGCGAAACAAAGATAAAGTGCTACGTAAAGAAGTGCTGTTTCTTTCTCTCACATTTCGTACGTAGGCCTGTCGCTGTTCAAAAAAAGCGCTAAAGTCAAATATCAAACAGTTTTCTTCTTGATTATTTATTTTGTTAATTTTTTATAAGTTACCGTTAGAAATGAGAAAAGAACTGATATTAGTTTTGTTAGGCATAATATGCACTTCCTTTTTATCATCTTTTTTATCGGGATATGTGCAGGTAGAGGGTGATAAAATACTTTTAGACACAGTGGTCGGTGTGGTGGGTGCGGGTAACTTTTCTTATTGGCAATTAGGACACACTGGACCTCTTTTAGTGGAATTAACGTCATTATCAGGCGACGCGGACCTTTATGTGTCGGAAAATATCAGGTTTGTATCTCTACAAGCTATATTTCCTGTAGAAAATCGGCATTTCTTAGAGGTATTTTTGACTTCTCAGACCGGTTTTTAGGCCGTATTTTTGATTTTACGTTAGTATATAAGGTTTATATGCTAGTATTGATCAGTAATAAGGTTGTGCTAGGTATAAAAATATTAAAAACCGTAGTTTAAAGTAAGTTTTTTCACATAACCTTCAGGTCTCCTTTGGCAGTATTTTAACTGGACTTATAAAATAATTAGACGACTTATGTAATGTAATACCTTCACTACCAAATCATAATCGGCGTTACCAAAAGGTAACGTGTAGATTGTCTGTCTTACACATAAGTATAAGTGAGACAGACAAAAAAAAAATTGGTGCAGAGTATGTTCTTAATGTGGCATTCTTCATTTGCAGAGCTAACTGACCCCTACACCAGCCAAAACATGTTGTATTTGTACTGTTACAATTTCTTTTATTTAATTTTTTTTTTTTTTTTTTTTCATTTTTGTGCCCAAACATGCGATCGGTCGACTGACCATAAGCAGTTTTGATGGTTTGGTTTTATTAACATGCAGGACAGGCCCCCTCATTAGAAGGCTGCCTTCATTAAGGTGCTACTGTATGCTATCCCATATGTGCGTCCTTTTGAGGCGTCTCATATAGTGGTTGTCACTTAAACTCCGGGCCAGTTTGTTTTGGTGATGAGAGAGATAAGATTGTGAAAGTCCATCTTGTTACAGGCCCAGCTACGAGGTGGACCGCAACAACTTCAGTTCAGCCACGTGTGGTCCCGACATGGTCAATATACCCGCTGACTTCCCCAGGCCTTTGGGTGAGTGTAACTCGCAAACACTGCACTATACATACATAAGAAGAAAACACACGCTATCCTGTGAATGGCGAAAAAGATTTACTTATTATCTGTCTATCTAGTCAGCCTGTATCCACCCACTGCTGGGTATATGCCTCCTCTTTTTCACGCCATCCTTTCCGGTCCTGTGCACATTATCCATTGCTTTCCGACATACTTCACAATGTCATGCGACCATCTGTTGGTTTCCTGTCTGGCCAAGTGTCCTGCCCATCTCCACTTAAGCCCAGCGATTCGTATACCTACATCTTCGACTTTGGTGCGTTGCCGAATTTCGACGTTTGGTATATGATCTACCAGGTGGATGCCTAACATGGCACGGGTCATTGTGCCTTTGTCCTTTTTTTTTTACTTATTATAACTAAAAACAAAACATACATAAACTCACGCCTATTTCCCACGGGGGTAAGCTGAGACTATGGAATTTCAAATATGCTTTTATAATAATCAGTTATTATTTATTTACCACACAAATCCCAAACAAGACATTTTGAACAATGAATTTCACAATATAAAAAAATAGGCGTTCAGCATCATCAGCCCTTTAACGTCCCTACTGCTGGGGCACGGGCCTTCCCTATGGATGGATAGGGAGAACGGGTCTTAAATCATCACGATAGAAGAAGAAGAAGAGAGTAATATTTTTACTCCTTCCCCAGGAATCGGAGTCTTCGGCCACTGGTCGCACATCTTCTCCGAGTACTCCATCCAGGTCTTCCTGGACGCGTCTGCGAGCCCCGGGGACCACGCAGTGGCCTTCGAGAGGTCTTCACGAGGGGACATATCAGCTGGTAAAGTCAGGGAGTCTTATGATGAACCGGAGTATGAAAGTGGCAACGGAGCGCTACTTGTTATGATCTGCATGGTCTTAATACTGGCTCTGATCGTTATCATACTTGTTATTTTGGTGTTGCTGGTCATCGATAGGTTTTGATCGAGGGTTTTAGTGGTCAATGTGGTCCTGTGGTACAATGGGTTGCTTCTCAAACGGGGAGTGCCGGTTCGAAACGACGACTGACGTATACAGGACCAGAATCATGGTCTGAATCAACCCTCAAAGTTTTCGTTACGATGTCACTAACACCCTCTATAGACGGTTAGGCTCTAGACAGACGGACCGCATTTCAACTGCAATCCGACTGCCAAATTGCAGTTCCGATGGGGGCCTTTGGCGGCTCAATAGTAACCCTGACACCAGGGTTGATGAGGTTAGTAATTCGCCTCAAAACCCACACGATAGAAGAAGAAGAAGTGCAAGTCCGGTACCGGGGCTTGAGCTGGCTATCGCCTTTTGTGAAGAAACCCGTATTCGAACCCGGGACCTCAATGAGAATCGAGCGTTTTTCCAACTGAGCCATCACGTAAATTGGAACATAACATTAAGGCTCTAGACAGACGGACCGCATTTCAACTGCAATCCTTTTCCTCCTCCTCCTCCTTCCTTCCTTCCTATCCTTTCCTTATTTTCGGGAGATCCTTTTTTTATTTTGGGCGCCTCCATTGTGTATTTAATGTGTGTATTATTTGTCTTTGTTTTTTCTTTCTAATTTTTTTTTTATTTCTGTAATGTAAGTTTGTAAATGTGGCGTCCAATATGGAAATAAATATTTTCTTTCTTTCTTTCTTTCAATCCGACTGCCAAATTGCAGTTCCGATGCAGTTTGAATGCAGTTAACACGACTGCAATAGAACTGCAAACCAAACGGGCAGTCCGATTGCAGTTCAATTGCAGTCGTGCTGCACAGTTTGTTTGCAGTTCTATTGCAATCGTGTCAACTGCATTCAAACTGCACCTGAACTGCAATTTGCGGTTAGATTGCAGTTGAAATGCGATCCGTCTGTCTAGAGCCTTAATGTTATGTTTCAATTTACGTGATGGCTCAGTTGGAAGAACGCTCGATTCTCATTGAGGTCCCAGGTTCGAATACGGGTTTCTTCACAAAAGGCGATAGCCAGCTCGAGCTCCGGTACCGGATTTGCACTAATGAGTTAATTTATCTCAAGTGCAGTTTTCACTATCAAAGTTGCCTCGACCATTATAGACGGCGATACGGCGATCCTATCACGTTGGTCTAACAGAAAGCTCGGTGAGGTGTGGGTACTTAGTTCATCTTGCAATGAATGTAGCAATGCATACATACATACATAAACTCACACCTATTTCCCACCGGGGTAATCAGAAACTATGGAATTCCATTTGCTTCGATCCTGACACACTTCTCTTGCTTCCTTCACATTCATCAATCGTTTCATACACGCACGCCGGTTCAGAGTAGATCGTACTGAAACTTTTCTAAGGACGTCTCCACTTTGGTCAATGTACCTACGTCCTATGTATGCACTATGCACTAATCTGTTTTTTTAATTATTTTTTGTTTTAATTTTTTAATTATTTATGTTGTCTACATGTGATTTTGATAGACTGTGATAATTGTTGTTATAATGTAATATTTTATAATTTATAATATTTTATAAATATTTTGTCAGTAACGGTGGATTGGATTAAAAAAAAAAAAGTTGAGTTGGTAAAAAGTCAGCAGTGGCCCCGATTCCTGTAGACACCATCTAATTTTATTTTAAGTTATATCTGTCATTTTCTTATCCGCCGAAAAGGATAGGGACGGGTAATCGACAAGCATAAAATTTATGGAACACACGTCAATTTTACGCACAAATCTAAAACAACCCTCTAAAAATTTTACATTGGCCGATAACCCGACAGAATTAAGCTGACAGCACGTGTCAAACAGGTTGCATACCAGCGAGATACCTATTTTATTCGCACGGGTTATTCGTTCATTTTAAAAATAACTTGTTGATAATCTTCCGTCCCTTTCATTTTCGGCGGATAAGAAAATGATGGGTATAACTTAAAATAAAATTAGGAGGTGTCTGCAGGAACCGCGACTATCACAGAATTAAGAATTATAATAGAATTAAGGAGCTCGGTGGCGCAGCGGTTAACGCGCTCGGTCTGCGATTGCAAAGGCCGGTCATAGGATGGGTGACCACTAAAAAAAAGTTTTCATCTCGAGCTCCTCCGTGCTTCCGAAGGCACGTTAAGCCGCTGGTCCCGGCTGCATTAGCAGTCGTTAATAACCACCAATCCGCACTGGGCCCGCGTGGTGGTTTAAGGCCCGATCTCCCTATCTATCCATAGGGAAGGCCCGTGCCCCAGCTGTGGGGACGTTAATGGGCTGGTGATGAAGAATAATAGGTACTACATATAGAACGGTAACTCTCCGCTCCCCACCAGCGGCTGAGCTAGGTTTACCTCTCCCCCTTCCTTATTCTATGACTGACTAGAATATGCGCAAATCTACATTAGATCAATTACTTCAATGTGGCCTTCTTAAGTTGTTAGACCATTTACTCTACTAAAGATTTATGAAGTGTAGGTACAAAATCGACTTTATTTTTACGCTAATTTATTTTATATTAATTAAAACACACAATAACGGGTTCTTACCGCGTTTAAATCAGGGATATGAGACATATAGGATATGACAGTAAGTCATCAGTCATCCCGTGATCATGGCACTTGCAACAGTGTCGAAATATCGGGAGTCTCATATCCCTGATTTAAACGCGGTAAGAACCCGTTATTGTGTGTTTTAATTATTTTATATTAAAAAAATAGTTAATGTTTTTAATAATAAATTATTTTTATGTTTATAGCGGTTTCATTGTAGGTATTAGCAATGAGGGACTTTCCGGGGTAAGTTCTCCAAAAACAATATAGATGGCGCTGTTCAGATTTCACGTGATAATCACCTATTTTCTCATTGCTGGGATACATAATTATTCAAAAATGTAATGTAATGGCAGAAGCATTAAATAATTACTAAAATAAAACTAGTTGTCGCTTGATATTTGGATCACATGAAAAGAAAAAAATGAATGAAAAATGTTTTATTACCAGAAAACAATACAAATGAGGCACATAAAATAGGATGGGTACTTTATTGAAAATATATCCAAATGAACAGAGGTTCCCAAACTAGGCGGAGCCTAAAACTTTCTTGGGAAACCGTAAAAAATGGGTACATGTGTTGTTGGCGCATAGTTTATATTACAGTGTTGTCATCGGTCTCAGCATATTCAGCCAAGAATTGGCATACGAATTTAAAATTGAATTTGACAATAATTAAATAATATAATTAAAATTTAAACTCAATAATAATAATTCCTAAATGTCATGCAGAATAAAATATAATATCAATAATATCAATCATTAATTTCAATTAATAATTAAAAGTAACCAATAAAAAAAAAAAACAAAAAAGTTTGCCAAAGGAAACTTAAAATTAAACTTACGTCTAAGTATTAGAGCGAAGGGTGTGTGTTAAGTAGGAATATGAATGTGTGAGTATACGGTAACATATACATTATGTATAGAATGATGTTTGAAATATCGGGAGTCTCATATCCCTAATTTAACTCACGATCCGGAGGTCCCAGGTTCGAATCCCGGTGGGGATATATCACAAAAATCACTTTGTGATCCCTAGTTTGGTTAGGACATTACAGGCTGATCATCTGATTGCTTGAAATTAAGATGATCCGTGCTTCAGAAGGCACGTTACGTTGGTCGCGGTCACTACTTACTGATGTAAGTGAGTAATCGTTACATGAGCCATGTCAGGGTCCTTTGGCGCTCAATATTATTGAGCCCTGGCCTTCGGTATAGTCATGAGCAATTATGTACCCACTTTAGGACTCTGTCGCTCTAACATAATATATTTGACATTTAGTGAGACTTACAGTTCAATTAGTCAAAAAAGTTAATGTGACATGGTACCAAAGTGTATGCATATTAATGCTCGTGACCGTATATGTATCGAAGGCCCTCTTTGCTCATCTTAGAATATGTTTATCCTGTGAATGTTTTGTAAATTTATGTACAATAAAGTTGTTTATTAATGGCCCCGATTCCTACATTTGCCACCTAATTTTATTTTAAGTTATACCTGTCATTTTCTTATCCACCGAAAAGAAAAGGGACGGATGATTGACAGCTCTTAATTTTAGGAAGAATGAGTAAATGAATGAATAACCCGGGCGAATAAAATAGGCATCTCGCTGGTATGCAATCCGTTTGACGTGCTGTCTACTTAACTCTGTCGGGTTATTGGTCGATGTGAAATTTTTAGACGGTTGTTTTAGATTTGTGCTTAAAATTGACGTGTGTTCCATAAATTTTATGCCTGTCGATTACCCGTCTCTTTTTCAGCGGATAAGAAAATGACAGTTATAACTTGAAATAAAATTAGATGGTGTCTGCAGGAATTAGCACCATTATTATTTAAATTCAATTCAATTTATTCAAATTCAAATATATCTTAATTCGTCAATTTTTACATAACGAACGTCTCATCCGCCTAAAACTACTGCAGCTTCTCACAACCTGTATAGCCGGGGAAAAGAAGCTGCAAGAAAAACCTCGGCACAGGGCCCTAGACGTTCTTTAAAAAAAAAATTGGTATGCAATTGTGTAATTAATACGTCTATCTCTTTTTTACAGATTCGGACGGCAAGCGTGGGAGAGATAAGGCGGTAACACGCAAAGAAGAAGAAAGTAAACCCAGGTTCCTGAAGCTGTTGAGCATCCTTGACATGATTTTTGAGATGTTTGTGTTATAACAGACTAGTTTCAAACTAGTCAAATCGGTTACTTTTTACTAAACGTCAAAACACTACTATGGAACTTAATTAAACCACATAATAACGGGTTCTTACCGCGTTTGAAATAGGGATATGAGACTCCCGATATTTCGACACTGTTGCAATTACCATGATCACGGGATGACTGATGAGATTGGAGTGGAGTAGGTAGATCCATAATTTTCTACGGGCAGACATATCTGTCTACACTCTTTCTTTGCCGCTTGTTTATGTATTTGATATCGGAATGTTCGGAACTATCTGAACTCGTACAAAACTCACTACGACAAACCGCACTCACGGTGTAGACAGATATGTCTGCCCATAGAAAATTATAAAAAATGCTACACCGACAAGAGCGTGGCTCTTAAATTGATGATGATGATAGAAAATTATAGATCTACCTACTCCACTCCAATCTCATCAGTCATCCCGTGATCATGGCACTTGCAACAGTGTCGAAATATCGGGAGTCTCATATCCCTATTTCAAAAGCGGTAAAAACCCGTTATTATGTGTTTTAATTATGACAACAACCGCGTAAACTTAAAACAATGTACTATGTAACTTGTATGAAAAAGTAACCTCTGCGGGCTTAGCACCGTAAGCGCGACTCTTTCTCGCCTCGACATACGTCACCCGTCACTCTCTCACAGTACTGCACAGAAAGAGACAGACGATCTCTATCGCGGCGAAAAAGAGTCGCGTGCTTACGGTGCTAGGCCCGCTGATGTCGTAGAAAAACGTGACAAAACATACCTAGCACTAATTAAATTTTTCTTTACTAAAATCCATAAATAGGCTAAATAGAAGTGTTTCGTCCTAACTATATCGCACATAGATTTCCTACTGCCGTAGATTGAACATCAGCGCTCAAAAAGTGGGACGCAAAGTTACTGTTAATATAGCGACGTTGACAGTACTTTACCTCAGTCGGGGATTAGGCACCTTTTATTAGGTGGATAATGTTACTAATTTTACGATTATGATTGCCAACGTTTGGCCATATCATGAAGTAATCATGCATTTAGTTGCTCATATCGTTAAACGTTTTGTGTTCATTGGTCAATGATATTCTATTTCATGAAATGATTGATTACATCGTGAAATGATCAATTCTACAATCTGGCCACGACATAATACCGCTGTGTACGAGTGTATAGCTAAACAAGCGCCAAGTTTTCAGCGCATTTTTGTATCAAGCGATGTATCTACGGTAGTTGTAAAACAATGATATCGCAAGTCCTAAAGTCGGCAGTCCTACTTAGCCATATTCCAAATTAATTAGGAACTTTAGGACCAAGGACCATTAGGACGAGTCATAGGGTGGTATTAATAAACTAATCTCAGCTGAGACTGCCCTCAAGATCATGCTCAAGTCCCTGTTTTTATATGAGAACAGTCACATTGAAATGCTCTTGAGGGCCTCTCAAAGCTGAGATTGGTTTATTAATACCACCCATAAAGTAGGACGATGAATGATTACGACTATGGAATATTAGGACGAGGACAATCAAATGTTTAGAATAATGTGTTAGGACAATAAACATTTCACTCCCGCTCTAGCAAATGACAATTCTGAGTGTCAGAAAAGGATAGAACATAAGAAAGTGAGATGTAGATCAAGTGTCCAATAATGTATGGGATTTTTATGTATGATTAGGTAAAATTACATTTAATGTGGGACTTTCCAAAAAAACAATATAGGTGGCGCTGAACAACGTTTTGAATCTTTTATCTTTGTTTTTGGGTATAAATGATGACCCTTGTTATTACACCCAGGCACAACACATCTTCCACCCATTATTATTCTGATCAAAATAAAGAGAAGCAATTTAGGTAACAACTAGTGATGTTCCGAATATCCGTATCCGTATCCGCGGATATCCGAGATAAAAGAAAAATCCGTGTCCGTTACTTTTCACGCGGATCTTTTACGGATCTTTTTCAAATGATTAAGTAGAATTATTAAATAAAAAACTATAAAATTCCACTCAGATTGTTTTTATTTCTTAAAATCAAATATTTGGCACCTTTATATTGCTAACATTTAGATAGATAGATCTTTATAATGAAAGCAAGATAAAATATCACTTTTATAACAATGAAATAACTAAAACTTTAATCATTTTTTAAGAAAATAAAGATCCGTATCCGCGGATCTTTACACTAAATATCCGTATTCAGATCCGTATCCGCGGATATACATTTTTAACGATCCGGCACATCACTAGTAACAACATCAATTCTATACAGAATGTGATCCAAATATCAAGCAATAATTATTTTTTTTGTATCCCTTTGACATTACATTGTATTTTTTGAATAATTATGTACATAATTAAAACACATAATAACGGGTTCTTACCGCGTTTAACATAGGGATATGAGACAAAGAAAGAGGGTAGACAGATATGTCTGCCCGTAGAAAATTATGGATCTACCTACTCCACTCCAATCTCATCAGACATCCCGTGATCATGGCACTTGCAACAGTGTCGAAATATCGGGAGTCTCATATCCCTATTTTAAACGCGGTAAGAACCCGTTTATTATGTGCTTTAATTATGATAATAACCGCGTAAACTTAAAACAATGTATAATTATGTATCTCTAGGTCCATTTCTATTCCTAGATTACATAAACGACCTACCTAGTCTTGTAAAATATGAGGTGGTGCTGTTTGCAGATGATACCTCCTTAACGTAAGTTTATTATTTCTATTTTATGTTTTTTTTTTATTTTAGGATATTTTGGCGCTTATGTAATTTTGCGTTTCCAGTGACGATATGGCCCTGCGCAGACGACAGACTATCCGTGACGCACTTTTTAGTCTTTTTGCGCACACGACGCGCAAAAAGTCCGGCGCGTTACTGCATATAATTGCATAGGTTATATTTTCACAGACTAAAAAGTGCGTCACGGATAGTCTGTCGTCTGCACAGGGCCTATAATTGTAGAATTTCCAATACCGATAGTATCGATTGAATTGTTAGGCATATCGATATTTAGATTATTTGGGGTAAATAATCGGTTATTCGGGAACATTATATTTATTATAATATTTAAGATCTGATTATGTATGTATGGTCTAAAATGTGATTAAGTAATTTGTTTCTTTTCTAGTCATTAAATTATTATAATTTACAGCTTCTGTCCTTTGTTTGGTAAGAATCACCTGATTTTCCGTAAAAGTAAGATGATTACGTGCTTCGGAAGGCGCGCTAAGCCGTTGGTAAAATACACCACCAGCCCGCAGTGGAGCAGCGTGGTCGATGCTCCATACCCCCTCCGGTTGATTGAGGGGCTGTGTCCAGCAGTGGGACGTATATAGGCTGTTTATGTTATTTAGGATGACTGGGACGATGGAACAAACGGTATAGATTGTGTGTGAGTGAGATGGCATGAGAAGAAAGGGGGTTTAATGGCGGATGGTGATGACGTGTGAGGTGGTGAACATCCTTTATTCCCATGTGTCCCCTTTAGGCTTGCCACCGGGGTGGTGGTTGGCACTAATTAGGTGCCGTTTACCACCCCGGTGGTCGATGGCACTTAATTAGTTTCATCTGCCCCCTTTACAGTTATAGTACGGGGGTTTATTCTCATGTCGTACTGGACATTAAATAAAAAAATGATACTATTTTCAAAAAAAAAATGTAAATTTACTACGATTGACTAGTTTAATACATAAAAAATTAAATAAGCGATTGGTTTTCATAACAATGTACCTAACAGTACCCAACCCCGGTGGCAAGCCTAAAGGGGGCAGATGGGAATAAAGGGTGAACATTTTGTAAAAAATAGTGGAAAAGACTAATAAACTCGGTGTCTCAGTGAACGGTCACGAGCAATAATATGTATACACTTTGGTACCATGTCACATTAACTTTTTTGACAAATTGAACTGTAAGTCACACTAAATGTCAAATATGTTAGTGCGACAGAGTTCTAAAGTGGGTACATTATATTGCTCATGACTGAACATCCACGGATTTTATTTTCTACACCCAACCTCAATTTCTACATCTTATGTGTTTTACGTGTTGGGTTGATATGAGACCGTGGTAGCTCAGTTAAGAACGCTTGACTCATTGAGGTCCCAGGTTCGAATACTGGTTGCTTTTCAAAAGAGACCGCCGGTTCGAACCGGCCCCGGTACCTCAAAATGCAGTTTTCACTAACACGGTTAGCTCGACCTTTGACGGCGATAGTCACCTATCACGTGGGTCTAACAAAGTTCGGTGAGGTGTGTGTTCTCAGTTGATCTTGCGATGTACAGTCATGAGCAATCAGTTAGTAAAATAATGTATCCACTTTAGGACTCTGTCGCACTAACATATTTGACATTTAGTGAGACTTACAGTTCAATTTGTCAAAAAAGTTAGTGTGACATGGTACCAAAGTGTATACATATTAATGCTCGTGACCGTATGTGCCTATGACTACCCCAATTGGCATATAGTTAGCTTATATTTAAAATAAAAAAAAACACATTCTAAAAAGTTCATTTTATTTAAAACTACAAAAACAAATATAAATTGTTCAATAAATTATATTAATTACAATAAATACACACAAATACGAGCACAGTACATATTTTAACTAAACAATGGCCCCGATTCCTGCAGACACCTCCTATAAGTTATACCTGTCATTCTCTTATCCGCCGAAAAGGAAAGGGACGGATGATTGACAGCTCTTAATTTTAGGAAGAATGAGTAAATGAATGAATAACCCGGGCGAATCAAAAAGGTATCTCGCTGGTATGCAAACCGTTTGTCGTGTGCTGTCAACATAATTCTGTCGGGTTATTGGCCAATGTAAAATTTTTAGACGGTTGTTTTAGATTTGTGCTTAAAATTGACGTGTGTTCCATAAATTTTATGCTTGTCGATTACCCGTCCCTTTCCTTTTCGGCGGATAAGAAAATGACAGATATAACTTAAAATAAAATTAGATGGTATTTACAGGAATTAGCACCAATATGTTCTTATGGAGGTCGGGGATGCAATGGGTCAGTGTAAAATGAAAGGAAATGCGGAATGGAATGAGAATTTCGTATTTTAAAATGATTGACGGTCAGGAACTAAAGTCACCGACATAGCTCGGAGAATTGCAAAGCTGAAGTGGCAGTGGGCAGGACACATAGCGAGGAGAACCGATGGCCGCTGGGGCGGAAAGGTTCTGGAATGGCGACCACGTGTCGGACGACGCTCAGTGGGTAGGCCCGCTACAAGGTGGACCGACGATCTGGTGAAGGTCGCGGGAAGCCGTTGGATGCGGGCAGCGCGGGACCGATCGTCGTGGAGATCCTTGGGGGAGGCCTATGCCCAGCAGTGGGCGTCGTACGGCTGATGATGATGATGACGGTCAGAACGAAAGGCCAGTATGCGCAGAGTTTGTACCCTGCTACAGCTTCTCAAAAGAGGACCGCCCGCCGGTTCGAACCCGGTACTTACCTCAAAATGCAGTTTTCACTAACACGGTTGGCTCGACCGTTATAGACGGCGATACTCTCCTATCACGTTGGTTTAACAAAGTTCGGTGAGGTGTGTTCTCAGTTGATCTTGCGATGTACAGTCATGTGCAATATGATGTATCCTTTAGGACTCTGTCGCACTAACATATTTGACATTTAGTGAGACTTACAGTTCAATTTGTCAAAAAAGTTAGTGTGACATGGTACCAAAGTGTATACATATTAATGCTCGTGACCGTATGTGCCTATGACTACCCCAATTGGCATATAGTTAGCTTATATTTAAAATAAAAAAAAACACATTCTAAAAAGTTGTTTTTATTTAAAACTACAAAAACAAATATAAATTGTTCAATAAATTATATTTAATTACAATAAATACACACAAATACGAGCACAGTACATTTTTTAACTAAACAATGGCCCCGATTCCTGCAGACACCTCCTATAAGTTATACCTGTCATTCTCTTATCCGCCGAAAAGGAAAGGGACGGATGATTGACAGCTCTTAATTTTAGGAAGAATGAGTAAATTAATGAATAACCCGGGCGAATCAAAAAGGTATCTCGCTGGTAGGTATGTTTTAGGCGGATGAGACGTTCGTTATGTAAAATTGACGATTCAAAGTGTAACTATGTTACCTACTGAATGAAGATATTTTTGAATTTGTATGCAAACCTTTTTCGTGTGCTGTCAACATAATTCTGTCGGGTTATTGGCCAATGTAAAATTTTTAGACGGTTGTTTTAGATTTGTGCTTAAAATTGACGTGTGTTCCATAAATTGTATGCCTGTCGATTACCCGTCCCTTTCCTTTTTGGCGGATAAGAAAATGACAGGTATAACTTAAAATTAGATGGTGTTTAAAGGAATTAGCACCATTATTTTTTCTTCAGTGCTTTGTGATCTGCCTAGCCCGTAAGGAATACGGTATGTATGTCGTCAACTTATAGTGAAATACGGATATAAAGTATGTGCACAATACACATAAATGTTAAATAGCAATATTGGGGTGAATATCAAAATGTGCCAAGTTTGGTGGCGAACTGTCATAGGTTCTCTATTTTAACGCATAAAAGTTTATGTAATAATTTACCATGGCATAATGTTACTTGTCCTATTATTAGTTACGTATAGTATTATTTGTCATAACTTTTTATGCATACATTTGAAACTCATAACTACTATAAGCATAATAATTAATGGCAATAATGATATATAAGCATAATTATTATAAGCATAAAAACTATACTCCGAATGAGAAAAGCTTTGGCACAACTTTGAACATTTCCGAAACTTATTTTTTCCTAGGCTGCATTTGGTTCATGATTATGACTTTTTATATTTTTTGACTCTATTTCATGCTGTTGGTCATCATTCAGTATACTTTTCGTGTGTAAGATAAACATGCTGGCGGCGTAGGGGTGGCCCAAGGGCCACCCCCACCGCACCCTAACCTACTGGTATGCCTTGTAAAAATTATGACAAAACACTATTATTCTAAAAAAGAATTATGGATACCTATTTATATGCGAATCAAATTTATACCAACAAATATTAGTCCAAAAATAAGTTATATCTAACAAACCAGTATTCCTAGATGTTATTATGGGAAAGTACTATTATGCTAAAAAACGTTATGCAAAAAGGATTATGATAATTAAAATTATGACAAAACCATTTATGCATTTTAAGAGAATCCAGTCATATTATGTTTTCGTGAAAAATTGGAGGTAACTTGTTCCTCGTAGCTAGAACTATCCTTTTTCATGTCGGAACCCAATTTTTCACGAAAACATAATATGACAGTTCGCCACCAAACTTGGCTCATTTTGATATTCACCCATTGCGTTTTTGGATAAATTGTTTTGATGTGGGCCTTTTTAGCTCCCTGCACGTTATTCTATGAGATTCATTACAACACATGCACTCAGGCGATTACCCATTTGCCGACGTCACATTAGGATCGAATGCCCCACTTGTCCGGGCAAATGGTGAACGCTATCCGAGGCGAATCTACAAGTCAAGTAAAAAACAGGTCTTGGTGCCAGATGTCAGACTTCAACATCAATTTAAAGCTACGTCGGTGTAGCATTCTCCATTCTTGTCTACCAAAGGTCAATTCTTTCACTTCCTTATAAGACACGACGTTCACCTTCTCTTTAATCTGTTCCATGTAAGCTCTTCTTGGTCCTCCCCTGCCTCTCTTTCCTTGTGTGTGTCTTATTAGGGTTTTTACAGACAAACTTGTGTTATGAACGGCAGAAGCTACTTCACGATAAAAACCCGTTATAATGTGTTTTAATTATCTTGCAAGTCTTCTTAAATTTTGTCACGGTCAAAAATGTGGAGTCGCTTTCTCTCGCTCTAGCAAATGATGGTTCTGAGTAACAGAAAAGGAAAGTGCTATGAGGTGCTGCCAGATGTGGTGCAACTCTAAAAGTGTAATCTATGGATTTTAGTGATAAATAACAGGGTGTAGCACAGGAATCGCGGAATGAAGGAAATGGTCGTATTTCTACTCTTCTCTACTGGTCTTCTCGGTCTACTGGTCTTCTCGATCTACTGGTCTACTAGGTCTTCTCGGTCTACTTTGTTAGGTCTACTCGGTCTTTTCGGTCTTCTTGCATATCTTGGCGGTGGATAGTCTTTCCTTGCACTCCTGGTAGATACCGTCCAGGTCGAAGGCCGCTTTCACGTTGTCTTTTGAGAATAGGAACCTGAAAAGAGGTTGAATATTTTTCGAAAATAAGTCGAAACATAAAATGGGAGTGAGTTTTGTTTATTTTAGACTGGCTTTCATTTTTAGATTAGCATTTTAATAATCAATGACGACCCTAGCAAAATATTTAGGTGGTGCGAGACCTCAAAGTGGCACCCCTCAGGCCCTTAACACGTTGAACGCCATGATGGCCACCATGTGTCCGCCGATGTACTTTCCCCTGAAGCCACACCAAAAATGTGAGAATAGGCTAGTTTCCAACTAGTCAAATCAGTTACTTTTTACTAAACGTAAAAACACGAAATTACTATGGAATTTGTATGAAAGCACACTGTGACGTCATAGAAAAACGTGACAAAATGTCGGACTTATTATTACGTTTTTCTTGATTAAAATTCATAAATAAGTTTAATAGAAAAAAGAAAATGTTTTTCGTTAGTTTTAGATGTGTCTTTATTTAGTAATCAGAATTTCATAATTTATCTTGAACCTAGTACACGACCCAATTGTCCAAAAATCGTAGAGACATTTTTGCGAATATGGTCTGGAAATAACAAGAAAATAACACACTTACGGAAAAGCGATTTACTCATTATTTTCCGAGATGTCAAATGGATGTCGAATGGACACTGGTGTCTGCCATCTCTCGGGTCGGGACGTCTCTGTCTCGCAACGCACTCGGCTAGACCATGATTTTTAGTCTGGCGTTCAACGTGTTGAAATACAAAAATCTTCGATTAGTTTACGGCCACCGAAATTCACCTATATAAATCTAAGTAAATAGTCGTTACTTGAGTCACATCAGGGGCCTTTGGCGGCTCAATAATAACCCTGACACCAGGGTTGACGAAGATGGTAATTCACCTCACAACCCACACGATAGAAGAAGATTATTATAAAAATTGGGGAGCTCGGTGGCGCAGCGGTTAACACGCTCGGTCTGCGATTGTTGAAGTTAAGCAAGTTTAGCAAAGGCCGGTCATAGGATAGGTGACCACAAAAAAATAAAAAACTAAAAGTTTTCATCTCGAGCTCCTCTGTGTTTCGGAAGGCACGTTAAGCCATTGGTCCCGGCTGCATTAGCAGTCGTTAATAACCATCAATCCGCACTGGGCCCGCGTGGTGGTTTAAGGCCCGATCTCCCTATCCGTCCATAAGGAAGGCCCGTGCCCCAGCAGTGGGGACGTTAATGGGCTGGTGATGATGATTATAAAAATAAAAATGTACTAACTTGAGCAGTTTCCCGGAGTGATCAGCGTTGGGTCGCCTCATCTTCTCCACTCCGTCTCCGAGCAGCAGCACGGTGGGCAGCTGCCTGCTGGTGGGACCATCCTGGACCCTGTACTTGGTCGCTGCGTCCGGGTATCTGAATATTAGTAATAAATTAATAATTTATATAAGTAACCGGACGGAAGGGGCAAGTCACAGGGACTGTAACCTGGAACCTGACAGAGGGCAGCAGTAACTGTCAGTACTATTCAGAGGCGGAGGACAGGAGTCCTAGTACGGCTTTGAAATAGACTACTCTGGGCGCCATACCACTTGCGTCAGACAGAGTACTGGCGGAAGGCAAGAGGGAAACCACTGCCCTATTTTTCCCCAAAAAAGTAGCATGATAAGGCCGGCTGTTGTGCTTTTCTGCATTATGTTGTCCTTATCTTTGTATTTTATGTCCATTGTGCTCAATAAAGTATTTTATCTATCTATCATGGAGAATGCTACACCGACAAGAGCGTGGCTCTTAAATTGATGATGATGATAACCGGATGATGCTTCTATGCTGTTCTGGGAGCAAATAAAAAACATAGAACACGTTCAGCTGCTCAAAAAAAAAAAAAAAAAAATTCAAAAATATTTATTTTTCAAAATTGGCTTACAAAGTTAGCGCTTTTTGAACGTCAAAATTAAATTACATATTATGTAACTAGCTGTAAAACTACTACCACATCGGAATCTGTAACGCTGAGGGAAAGACGTGGCCAGAAAACCTCCCAGCACAGGGCCCTAGTCCTACTGTTTCATGTTTTCCTTTCTTTTCTTTTAATCCAGTTTGTATTACATAATTTATAGACTTAAATACAATGGTATTCCAATTACAGTCGGTGGAAGGAAAGTGAAACATAAAGAGTTTATGTGCTTGTCTTCCCGGGCATGTCGTAAAAACCGACAGAGGGATTGCGTCCTCTAACATGATGGACTAATGTTATGGGCGATAGGCTGATCCCTTATCACCACAAGGTTCATCATATCCATCTTAGGACTTCGTATCAACAGTGGCTGCAAGTTGTCTTTGATTACTTGTGGCTCTGCCCACCCCATTTGGGATTACGGGCGTGAGTTTATGTATGTATGTATGATAACCGGAGGAGGCATGGAGCATACTCCACCACGTTGCTCCATCGCGGGTTGGTGGAGGTATTTGGGCTAGTAGCCTTGGACCAACGGCTTAGCGTGCCTTCCGAAGCACGGGACCTCCTCCGGTTGATTGAGGAGAGGCCTGTGCCCAGCAGTGGGACGTATTATGTGAGTAAAACTTTTAACGATCTCCATGGACCAGTGGTTGAGCGTTGGGCTCACTAGCTCACTGGTGGGTGTGCGTTACCCCAACAAGAAAGTATCTCCTAGAGTTATATGAGTAGAACGTATAGTTGGTGCCTTATCTGCTGTAAATGTGCCCCCACATAAAAAATGTGTGCCCCCTGTCGTTTCGAAAAAAAATCGAAAAAACGATTCTTGCTGGGGTAACGTTTTTCTAGCAGGAAAATTCTAAACGAATGATCGGAGAGAGAAAAATTGTGCATGGCCAGATAGCTTATATGTGTGCCAAAATGTGCCCCCAAAAATAAAATCTGTGCCCCTTCAGATTTTCGAGATATTGCATTTCCTGCTGGAGTAACGTTTTGATGAATAGTATATCTCTAAAACCATTGCATGTGCCCCTGTAGAATAAACATACGCGAGTAGCTCTTAATGTGTGCCCCTTTGTGCCCCAATTAGATTTTAGAAAATATTTATAGTTTTCAAGTTATCGCGGTTTTATGAAAACCCGAAAAAACATCGCAGCGCCTAAATGAGACAAGGCATAACTTCGCTGAAAACTGTATTCGGTCTTTCTTGACGCTAATAATAACCATACAAAGTTTCAAAAATGTTCATGCATGCGTTTTTGAATAATCTTGCTAAAAGTAAAAACGATGGTGTCATAACTTTGACGGCAAAATACAAGGAACTGGCACAATCCCAGATGTGTAGGTGTAAACCAAAATCTTGTGCCTTTAGTCAAAAATATATGGTGAAAATATTGAGCTTCAAATGTTACGCATTAAGTAAATATAAACAAAAAACCAAAATATGTAAACAACGGCTGGTTATCCGACCAAATCTGAATGACTACTAAAAAGCGACGGATTCATACTTAACGAGGACCTTCTTTACTTTACTCACTAACCGGTTCACACGTTGGAAAAATGGCAAAAAAAATATCACATGATTAATGGACGGCCCCTTTGTGTACCCTTGTTTGGTTAGGACATTACAGGCTGCTCACCTGACTGTCCGAAAGTAAGATGTGGGTGGAGTATCAAGGGTCATGCATGTCTGTTATCCATGAAATTAAATGGTTAAACGAAGGCAAATTTTTACAGCACCATCTGTATTTATTTTGGGGAACATAGCCTGAATGCTATGTATAGGTCCCGGCAAACTTCTTGAGCATCGACCTTGACTGCGCACAACCGAATTTTAGATCTCTTTGGTGGTGCGGTACGGGGCGCGGGGGCGGGTGAGTCCCGCATCGACCGGCTATTGGTAGATCAGTCGAACCTTCCCCCGCGCACTCTGTCTTCGTCCCTTTGACTCCCGAATACACTTGCGTGCAGTGAAACTGTCACGTTTTTGTTATTGCTCATTTGTTAATTTGTTTTTTGTTTTATTGTGTTGTTAGATATATTTTTTTATTATAAATATTAAACTAACCTCATGGAAGGAATATCACACTTACCTGACGATTAGTTTTCTATTAAATATAAGTTTTAATAAACTATAATAATTTAAGTTTGGTTTTATTTACATAATTAAATAATATAATAATTGTTTTTTTAATGAAGTTAAGAAAATAATCATAAGTTCATTTTTTTTTGCACGTAAGTGTACGTGCGCGAACTTTCCCCCACTACGACACTCGATGCTCAAGAAGTTTGCCGGGAGTTATACGTAGATGGACGTCAAAGGCTATTGGTCGAAGGCCTCGATATAACATTCATTCTGAGCGTGTTGACTGATAGGTGGGACTCCCCACTGCTGGGCCACTGGATGCGCTTACATACTGAAGTGGACTTGCAGATACCGGTGACCAGGCGGTGGGAACCTGCTTATTAGTAATGTGTTGTGTTAATGTGTACGTTTTCTTGTTGTTTATAATTGTCGAGCCGTGTCGTGTGTAAATGTTATTTTATTTTTATCGTTCTATTACTAACACTAGATTAAGTTGTTTATTGCTTGTTACTAACCACTATGGAACATGTCCGAAATAAACTCTTTTTATTTTATTTATTTATTTATAACTCGCGCCGCGCGCGGCGGGGTGCCATGCAGAGCCTTCTGGTCTTCATATACCATGCTCCGGCTTATAGTGAGCCTCACCTGCCCACGTCCAGCTTGCCAAACTTCAAGTTGTCCAGGCTATAGCTGGCTGAGAGCTCGGCGAACACTGGCGCGAAGTTGACGCAGGCCGGGTGCCACGCTGCGTACACGCATACCACCTGAAAAGTTACATACATTTGACTCACAAAGAGAAAATTTAAATTGAAAAAAAAAGAAGAAAATTTTTGGCTTGAACCCGTAGCTTTGTCAAGCCAGACGTACGGCGGGTTACCATCCTTACTTGGCATACGGTCACGAGCATTAATATGTATACACTTTGGTACCATGTCACATTAACTTTTTTGACAAATTGAACTGTAAGTCTCACTAAATGCCAAACATGTTAGTGCGACAGTCTTAAAGTGGGTACATTATATTGCTCACGACTGTACCACAAATCCGCACCAAGCGCTTCGCTTCATCTTTCATAATGCGCACAGCCAAGGAATGGAATGCGCTGCCGGCGTCGGTGTTTCCTGTATCTTATAACCTGGGGCCCTTTAAATCACGGGTGAATAGGCATTTTCTGGGTAAGCTCGTTCCACCGTCGATCTCTTCTTCTCCTCGGGGAAGAATGAAGTCAAGAGCAAATCCATCTTAATTAAAAAAAAAGTCGGGACGGCCGTGTTTAACCATTAATATTCAATATTCTTTATTTGCATACTATGATGGTGTAAAAGTTTGTAAGTTACTTAAGAGTTTCACATCATAGACCCTTTCGGACACAACAAAATAGAAGTTTAAAAGATACTGAGACTGGGTCCTTCTCCTGTCCATGCGATTTTTTTTTTAACGCCGCCGCCGCCCTTCCTTTCAGTCGGATGCTAACCTTGACCCGAATCGTACTGAAGACTAGGCAGCATGGTCGTATGATCTTAGCCTGACCCACAAATGGGCAAAAGAAAAAAAAACTTGACCCGAATCGCGCGAAATTTTTCGAGGATATTTTTTCGTGGTTATGGCTTTTCGGCGGGAAACGGGAACGGGACAGTTGCTTTCTTCATTGGGTAATCTAAATAATTAATACGAAGTGGTGTTTTGTGGTTAATGATCGCATTAAGTTAGTCGGAAGACATTCGCGAGTGTTATTATATTGGAGTATTCAATGAACAAAGTGTATCTGCCTATTTTCGCTTCGTGCCGGGAAGCCGCTTCATAACTCAAAAGTTTATGCGGACTTTTGAGTTAATTCGTTTGGGGTTCGGAGTAGGAGTCTACTCCGAGGGTGGGGGCTTAGGTTTCATCATCATCACCTTTCATCATTTCATTAATCATCAAGAAAAAAAATACGTCAGACATGGCTGTATGGGCATAGTTCCCTTTGCCTTACCCTTCGGGGAAAACCAAACCAAAAAAAAAAAAAAATATGTTAGTGCGACAGAGTCCTAAAGTGGGTACATTAAATTGCTCCTGACTGTACCTAGGTACTTCATCCGAAGGAATAACAATTAAGATAAGGTAAGAGTAGTGTTTTTAATAAGTTAAGTACATTTTAATAACTGGTAGGTAGGTACCGTGCGTGAAAAATCGTGGCAGTAGGTACTTCAACAAACTCAACAATTTTTCAACGTTGAACCACTAAGCATCTAAATAAAAGAGAATGAAAACTCCACTAAAAAACCTACCTAGGTATCAACATCGTATCACGCACGCGTAACGTAGCCGCGCGTAGGTAGGTCTAACGACCATTTCGCGTCGTTCGATTTACATTGCGGCGCAGTAAAAACTCAATCTTAATTAAACATTTGCAACACCTACCATCGTTTTTAGTACAATTAAATAGATGTTCCATTTTTTTTTTCGTTACGATGTCACTTACACCCTGTATATTTACGTATTTATATACATATTATTATAATCATTATTCATTGTCTTCTATGTATTGTTTTTAATATAGTTTATCTAGGTATACTTATATTTATCAACATTTCATTTTGCACTGCAAATAGCAATTAGGCTGCCTGTTGTACTACCTATCTAATTATAATAACATATTTTTTTTATATTTTTAAGTGCAATTAAGAGTTTTTTATTGTAGTTTTAACTCACCCAAGTAACATGCTTGTTCCGTTTAAGCTCATCCTCCAACGTCTGCGGTCCACGGAAGTATGTGATGTGTTCCGGGCCTGAGTATGTTGGTTCTGGCAGCAGCAGGGCTGTCAGGATGAGCAGCGCACCGTAGGGCAGGCCATATCTGTTGGAGATACAGAGCTTATTGCAAACATCACTTTTAACCAACTGTGGCGAAGAAAAAGGAGAGTTGTGTTTCACTGCTATGTTTGAGTCACGTGTCGGGGTTCTAACTTAAACCCTAGAAATTAGAATCATGTATTCAACATAATTATCATGGATAAACTTGTTGAAGGTTAATTTAACATTTTCGAATTTACTATTCGTCATTTCACAAGGTGTTATGGCCGAGGAGAAGAAATGACAAGAAACTGCAACTAATATATACTACTACTAATATATAATTGCAACAAATACATTTAATACCAAGCATTTTTATTATTTAGGTAATCATTAATCTCATAAGCTTTTTCACATAAAGTAAGCTTCACATGAGCTTTAAATTAATTTTCTGTGCTAAGTAATTCGATTTCTGTATAGTCTTATGCGGTGGATAAACACTTAATATTAACAACTAACCTTATATCAGCGTAGAACCAAAGAATTAAGTTGGCAATTTTAGTATAAACGAAAGACGACGATAGATAGTTCACCATAGTAACACTTCCCGCCTTCCTAGTTCTCAACATAACGACTATAATTAGGAAAAATAGAATTTCCGTTTCTCTAGTATCCAATTCACAATCACTGCTCGGGAACAAAAAGTTGCAAATAAGTGCGGTTCGCTTGCACGTAACGTAGGAAAGGCTAAGCAGAATGTTCACCCAGTAATAGGGCTTCAATATTTGCCGAAAATCTGCCTTAAACGACATGTTTTTATGTTATTTTTAGAGAAAAATTCAGCTTCAGCAAGATTAGGCGAGGAAGAGTACTGTACTGAAACGTCAAAATGACAATACTGACAACATAATGCTGTAGTCCTAAGAAGAGAAATCGATCGACTTAAACGTAAACTAACGATTAATTCGTGAAATCGATTAAAAACAATGTGTTGGATTTGCTTGAAATGATAAATAAAAGTTATGAGGAATAATAGCTAGCTATCGGCCTTCGTGGTCCAGTGGTTGAGCGTTGGGCTCACGATCCGGAGGCCCCGGGTTCGAATCCCGGTGGGCCAAATCATAAAAATTACTAGTTTGGTTAGGATATTATAGGCTGATTGTCCGAAAGTATGTTTAGCTGTTGGTCCCGGTTACTACTTACTGATGTAAGTATGTAGTCGTTACATGAGCCATATCAGGGGCCTTTGGCAGCTCAGTAATAACCCTGACACCAGGGTTGATGAGGTTGGTATTCCGCCTTACAACCCACACGATAAGAAGAAAATAGCTAGCTAGACCTCAAAATAGATAACTAATAGCTAGACACATACCAGATGTTTTTCCCAGTCGGGTAAAAAAACTTTTCGTATATATTATATTGTTTTTTTTATAGCCACGGTGGTGGTGGGTTAGAGCATTGAACTTGTAATTGAATAAAAACTTTTATTGTTTTCCATGTGGTAAATAGAGATAGTAGTGTTATAGAAAAAAACTCATCATTGACCCTGCTTGGGCACAGCAAAGTAAGGTCCCTGTTTGGTAAGGATATTTTCAGGCTGGAATCACCTCTCAAAAACACACCAATTGTTCAAAAATGTAAGATGATCCCGTTTTCAGGAGGGCACGATAAGCAGCCTCTATTTACTAAATACTAGTAGTCGTTACATAAGCCATGTCAGGGACTTTGGCGGCTCAATAGTAACTCTCGAGGGTTGACGAGAAAAGTTAAAATATAAATAAAACATCAAATAATTAATTAAATAAGTAATTTATTACTAAGTAACAAAAATATACAGGGGTAATTCATGGGGTATTTTTTTTTACTTATAAACAGTGTAGTAAAAAGGTGTTTTATATAATTTATAATTAATCGGCATACAAATCAAAAAAGGTTCATACATCACGCCCGTAAACCTAACCGAGGAAGCCGGAAGAAAAAAAATGGACAACCCCATTTTCGCATTATGTTGTCATATTTATTCTAAACTTTTTTTTGTAGCAAAAAAATCAGTGCAGTGCAGATCTCACTGGTTCTTTATAGCGTTTCTGACATTAGAAATTGATTTTACTATAATTAAATTCCACAGCCTCCGTGGTCTTGTGGTTAAGAGCGTTGGACTCACGATCTGGAGGTCCGGGTTCGATTTCCGATGGGGACATTGTCGAAATCACTTTGTGAGACTGTCCTTTGTTTGGTAAGGACATTGCAGACTTGAATCACCTGATTGTCCGAAAAAGTAAGATGATTCCGTGCTTCGGAAGACACGCTATGGTGTCCCGGGCTACCGGCCCAAACACCTCCGCCAACCCGCAGTTGAGCAGCGTGGTGGAATATGTTCCATACCCCCTCCGGTTGATTGAGGGTCGGCCTGTGCCTAGCAGTGGGACGTGTATATGCCGTTTATGTATATGTTATGTAATATTAAATTCCTGTTATAGTTTGCAATTTCAACGTATCGAAGTCCTCTTTACCCTTATGCGCCTTTTCTACGTGCTTTCTCAGCTCATGGCTTCTTACGAACGTGGCTACACAAAACGTGCATTGTAACCTTAGACCTTTGAAATGCCGTCTTTTCGCGTGCTCAGTCCTCCTCGAAGCCGAAATAAAGCACTCGCCACAATCCTCGCATTTGTACGGCTTTTCCCCCGTATGCCGCCGCCTATGATAGACGACGGCCATTTTGGAAACTAATTTCGCGCCACAAATATCGCATCCGAAGTTGCGTTCCCTAGTATGTACCACCGAGTGTTCAGCCAAACGCGCTGGTGTATAAAACCTTTTCCCGCACCACTGACATTGGTGCGGTCTTATATTCATATGGATCCAGATTATATGGTTCTTTAACTGAGGGCGGGAGTGGTAAGATTTCGAGCAATAATCGCAGATGAAGGTGGCCGGGTCGCGTATGTTGGAACGTTTGCTTTTAGGTATGCCGTGCGCGTCCGGTTTGGCTGTAGGCTCGCATTTCGACCTGTGCTTCCTGTAACAACCCCTATTTGTGAACTGTTTACCGCAAGTACGACACGTTCGCACCGCGTGCATTTGAGAATGAGCTTCGAACGCCCCACTTCTTGGGAACGTCCGCCCGCAGTCGCCGCAAGTCAAAGCGCCCGGTTTATGAGCAGTTTTGATGTGTTTCTTCATTTCCGATTCTTTTTCGAATAGCGAAGGGCAGTGACGGCAAATATGGACTGTTTGTCTGTGGACTAAGGTGAGATGCTCCTTCATCTCTTGTCCTCTTAAGACTATGGTTCCACAGATGAGGCAAGCGTCTTTCTGACCGCTGTTCTTCAGGTGTAAGTTAAGATAGTAAGGGCTTAAGAAGTGTTGCCCGCAGTCCGTGCAGTCGCACAAAGGGCCTGTCCTGGCTATTCGGGTTTTCTTCTCATTTTTCTTCTTCTCTTGAACTTTCCCGGTGAGTTTGTCGAGGGCAGTTTTAGGGTCGCCCCCGGCGTAGTCTTTGACAACGTGGATTGACATATTGTCTTTTTTGATGAAAGCGAAGATGGATTTGACAGGAGCAGGGCCTGTGACGTCATTTGGCAGCTCTTCTAATTTCTCGATGGCTTGGTGCCAAATAGCGTGCGAGGTTCTGACGAGCGTGCGGAACTCCTGAGCGGCGACCACTGCACTGGTGCAGGCCACGCATGCACCAGGAGGATAAGCAGAGTCTTCTTGCATCTGGAATGAAGGAAAATACTGTAACTGTATTGTGAAGGTAAATACCGGGTGCTTTCAAGGCCGGAACAGGCACCTTCTGGGCGAGCGAGCTCCATCTTAGGCCTCGTCAATGCAGAAATCAGAATCATTTATCCATGATAATTACGTTGAATAAATGATTCTGATTCTGATAAACTTGTTGAAGGTCAATGTAACATTTTTGAATCTACGTCATTTCGCAAGGTGTTATGGCTGAGGAGAAATGACAAGCGACACGTCTTTTAAATCAATGTAGGTATACATTACAAGTTGTTTAATAACTAGAGGAAGACATTTAATGCCAGACATTTGCTTGCTTTCGGGCAAGTCTGGGGCCTAGAGCAAACCTATCAAAGGAAAAAGAAACATATCGGTTTAGTTTATGGATTGTTTGCTAGTGAGGAGGTGGACCGCGGTCGCGCGTCCAATAGTTGTATTATGCCTATTGTACCAACTACTGTGAACATGCTGAATTTTTTATTTTTCTTCTATCGTGTGGGTTCCTGGTATGGCTTTGTAATAGACTACTCTGGGCGCCATCCGACTTGTGTCAGAGTACTGCGGGGCGGAAGGCAAGATGGAAACCACTGCTCTATTTTTCCCTAAAAAAGTAGCATGGAAAATACTGCATCGACAAGAGCGTGGCTCTTAAATTAGTGATGTTTTATGTGGCATGTTTTTAACCCCCGTGTTATTCTTTAGTCTATGATATTAGGGTAAACATTGTATGATGATGTGTGGGTTTGTAATGGGGTAATGTCCTAACCTTTGGCGGCCCAATAGTAACCCAGACACCAGGGTTGATGGGGTTGGTAATCCAACTCACAACCGACGTGATAGAAGATTCGAATGAAAAGATTTTAGTATATTTTTAATAAAAAAAACTGAGAATAACCTTCAAAACACCCTCCTGATCCTTTTCGTCATCGGCTTCACATCTACATTGGAGTAATGGACCGACATGTAATGCTTCTTCAGTTCGAACGGTCGGACAAACCTTGCCCCGCACTTCTCACAACCGTGAGGCATGTCCTTAGCGCTCCTGTGGCGCCTTTTGATGTGATCCAAACGTCTCGAAGCTGATAGGAACCTGTCGCCACATTCGTCGCATTGATAGGGTTTCTCGCCGCTATGGATTCTCTGGTGTAGTTGAAACCCTAAGTACGTTCGCATCTCTGCCCCGCACTGGCACATAAATAGTTTTCTCTCAGCGCTATGAATCGTTTCGTGCGATCGCAAATGAGCCAATGTCGATGTCTTCTTCCCACAAGTCTTACAGGAAAACGGCAAAACATGCAAGTGTTTTTGTATTATATGCATTTTTAAAGACGGTTTCTTGTCGTATTTCGCCCCGCAATCGTCGCAGATGTATATGTTGAACTCTGCCGCCGGTTCACGGCCTTTCTTGCAAACTTTTTGGTGGTGTCTGTGGCATTTCCGGTTCTCAAAACTAACATTGCACGGTGAGCAGTGGAACAGATTATGAGAGTACATGTGAGCGCGCAAAGCTCTGGGACTCGAGAAGCTGACGCCACAAGTCTTGCACATGTGGCTGCCCTCACCGTGCTCTAGTTTGAAATGGTGGTCTAACGCGGTCGCAGTGTTGAAAATCTTTGCGCAAACGCTGCAAGCAAGAACTAGCATATTGTGCGCTTTGCGCAAATGTTTCGCCAGCCCATTTTTCGACATTACATCCCCGCATTGCGTACAGGCCCGCTTGCTGGACGCCTTCAGATGTTGGTTCAGAAAGTATGGCATCGTGAAGGTCTTCCCGCAGTCACAACACTGGCATTTTTTAACGACTCTTTCAGTTTTCTTTTTAGGAATCTTAGTTTCAACTTTGGTTGTCAATCTTTCCAGAGCTTCCGCCTTGTTGGTGGCGTTGGATATCTGATCTCTGACGAGGGTTTCGACTCCATTATCGTAGAATATGTAATAGGTTTTGTCATCGTCTGTTGGGTAGTCTATGACGCTGAGAGAGTCAACGGATTGGTGCCAGGTGTCCAGGGATTCTTCGCAGAGGCGTCGGAAGCGTCGGCATTGGAGCGCTTCTTCTGAGCAGGTGCTGCAGACGCCGGGGGGCAGTTCGGAATCGTCCGCCATCTGAAACCACGGGAGGCTCCTGGAATCATTCCTTTCTTCGCATTTCGTACAGCTGCTGCCAGCATTCTACACTAAGTAGTTTATTTTCACTGTCTTCCATTGAGTAATTATGAGTTTAAGTAGCTAGGTAGTGGTGCTAATTCCTGTAGACACCATATAATTTTAGGTTTTTACCTCTCGTTTTCTTATCCGCCGAAAAGTATAGGGGCGGATAATTGGGTAGTTTCCTAGGTCAAAGATAAATTATGAAATTCTGATTACTAAATAAAGAGGTGACAAAAACGTTTCCTTTTTTTCTATTTAACTTATTTATGAATTTTAATAAAGACAAATTTAATAATATGTGCGAGATTTTGTCACGTTTTTCTATGACGTCACAGGTTGCTTTTTCATACAAATTCCATAGTAATTTCGTGTTTTGATGTTTAGTAATAAGTAACTGATTTGACTAGTTGGAAACTACCCTATAGACGGCTGTTAATTTTAAAATGAATGTGTGAATGAATAACCTGGGCGAGTCAAATAGGCATCTCGCTGATATGCAATCCGTTTGACGTGTGCTGTCAACTTAATTGTGTTGGTTTATTGGCCGATGTAAATTTTTTACAGGGTTGTTTTAGATTTCTGCCTAAAATTGTCGTATCACAAATATTATGCCTGTCGATTACCCGTCCCTTTCTTTTTTAGCGGATAGGAAATGACAGGTAGAAAATATTTTCAAGAACGTCTTTGTGAAGTAAGTAGTGTCTGTAGGTACTCGATAGAGATATTAAATAAGATAGAAGCTACAAAAGGAAGACGATTTTATTTATTTACAAATAATGCGCGGTAACGTATAACAAAACATTTCTTATAAAATAGATCAGAAATTATAACTGAAAAGTTTATAGAATATACTATTATTTTTTTGTCCTGTACACCGGCACGAAGTAAGGAATAACACTACGTATAGAACGGCAACTCTCCGCTCCCCACCAGCGGCTGAGCTAGGTTTACCTCACCCCTCCTCGAACATAGTTTAGTCTTCAATCGTATGGCGTCAGACGTCACACACACAGGTGCGCGTGTACGATAACGACAATGTGTAGTGTCTGTGTGAAACGAGGTGTTTTGTATGTGTCCGATATGTGATACCGGATTGCTTCTCAAACGGGGAGCGTCTTTCGCACCCCGGCACCACCGGACTTGCACCAATGAGTTCAATTTATCTTAAGTGCAGTTTTCACTAACACAGTTAGTGTACAACGCTATACCCAGTGATATCAGGGGTGCGCCCAGCGACGCACGCTTTGGAAATAAATTAAAACATTATTTAGTTCATAAAGCCTATTATGACTTAACAGAGTTTCTCAATAATATAAAATTTGGATGACAATATAGCGATGTAATTTGTATATTGTTATGATTTTATTGTGATGTAATATTGAAATATTGTAAAGTAATCTATATAATGTGTACCTACTCATCGAAATATTTGTTGACGTGTAATGTTTATTATGAATAAAGAATTGAATTGAAAGTTGGCTCGAGCATTATAGACGGCGATACGGCTCATCACCTATCACGTTAGTCTAATTGAAAGCTCGGTGAGCCGTGGGTACTTAGTTCATCTTGCGATTGATGTAACTCTCACTACCCCAATTGGTATCTAGTCGTGACATTATTAGCATGTATGATCCCACTGCTGAGCAAACGCCTCCCCGCGCCATCGTTTCCGGGGTCTACCACGTCTATGGTGTCTGTCCTGTGGTACCCAGTGCGTGATGATCTTTGCCCATCGTTCCGGATGCATGCGGCACACGTATCCAGCCCAGTCCCACTTATGTTATGTTTCTATTTTTCTTTTGTGCATAAAACTGCGGCTACCCTCTCCTTAAATACTATAAGACGATTAAGGTCTCGAAATTGGAGGAATCCGATGGAGATTCCAAAACGACATTATGTTTGGACCTTAAATGCATATCGAACTTGGCTTTATTTAGACAGCAAAAGTCACATAAGGAGCATTCGTGATTTGTTCTTCGTTTAACAGTCTGTGTTTCCAGAAATTCATGTTTCTTTACGTGTCTTTGGTACCCTCTTCTTGAGCTGTATTTGGCGTCACATATATCGCAAACATAACGGTCTTCGACTCTGTTGTGGGTGTTGTCATGTTCCTCCAACGCTGTCCGACTCAAGAATTTCTTCCCACATTTTTCGCATTGATGCCTCTTACCAACTAAATGTTGGGTTACTATGTGTATTTGCAAAGCGTGTTTGGAGCTGTATTCGGCGGAACAGTAATCACAGATGCACTTTTCAGATTTAGCCGCCCGATTTACGCAGGCGTGCTTTTTAAAACACGGCTTGTTTGTGAATCTCCTGTTACAACCGACGCATATTTGCGGCGTATGCACATGTATGTGGCCGGAAAAGCATTTGTAAGTTAAAAACGACCTTTTGCAGTGGACACAGAAGTGAGATCCTTTATTGTGATGGAACTTCACGTGTTTCCTTAGCATAATTCGGTTCTCGAATGTGTCGTAACAAATGCTGCAGGATATAGCATTAATTTCATGCGCTACTTGAAGATGTTTCTTCAAAGATTTGATGTGGAAAACATCTCGACAGTGCAAACACGCTTTCATACCCAAATCCCTGATATGTTTATTGAAATAATTGGAGTTCGTAAACCGGGCTCGACATTCTGGACATTTAAAACAATTGTAGTCGTTTTTGAGCGCTGAACGCTCTTTCAAATTCCTCTTCTTGGTAGCTCTAATCCTGTTAAGTCTCGTCTTAAAATTCCTTAAAACTTCTTTAGCATTCCTGGCCTGTGGTAAAGGACATGTTATTTTATCTGAAACAGTTTTAATCCCGTTTTCTTTGACGATAATGTACAGATTTCTTATGTTTTCTGGAACTGTGTAATTTGTGAGGAACTCTGTGATTTCTGACCATCTTTTTGTGGACTCCTTGCATAGTTCAAGGAAAGGCAAAGCGGCTCTTAGTGTGGTCATGCAACGCTTACATGTTGCCTCTGGTAGGAGAGAGGCGTCACCCACCTAGAACAATATTTCTTGAGTCAATCCACTGTCTCAAATAACAACATATCGCCTGGAAGAGAGGTCAGACATAGGTGTATATTTACACCAGCTCCTCGCCAGCTGTGTGGCACAAATCCTGGAAACTGCGTGATCAATTATCTATGATCCAAACATGAATTCTCAGTTTCTCATATGATTGAATTCAGTGGATTAGAGCCCTCAGTTTAAAATGACTGAATCTTGTGTTTTATTTATTAATCGTTTTTAGTAGATACTTGGGAAAAAAATCTGGGTTGTTTTAGTAAGTTGGGATGTGAGTGCTGTCTGTGTGAAAAGATTGCTTTTTATTTTGTGTAGTTATAACTCTTTAACGTTTATAAACTCACGACTATTCCTATATTCCCAACTGGGCTAGTCACATGTACATCCATCGCAGGATGAACCGAGTTCCCACACTTCACCGAGCTTTCTGTTAGACCAACGTGGTAGGAGGTGCGCCGTGACGCCGCTGTGTATAATGTTCAAGTCAACTGTGTTGGAGTAAATTGCACTTGAGATTTAATTAAGAAGTCATTGGTGCGAGTTTGGTTTGGTTTGGTGACATTTGTTTGCATTGCGCACTTACTTTAATATGCGCAAATGTCAAATTGCAATATTGCTTTCTTAGATGAATTGCTTCGATGTGGCCATTTTAACCCTCCAGAGCTCCCAGTTTGAGATGCAACTCGGTAATACGCAGGACCGCTGTGACCTCTGTAGAGGTAGAACTTGTATACGGGTTTAATACGGGTTATTGACTAGTTTTTTCTAGTTTGTGGCTCTGCAATGTATGGTTCTTTAAAATTCAAATTCTATTCTGGGGTCTTTAATATGTATCAGTCTGTTAAATCATTAAAAAAAATGTAGTACAGTAAGTTGTTATGCATGATATAAGTTTAAAACTGCTTGTTTTTTATGACTGTTTATTCAATAAACTTTTAACATGTTGACTATAAATTCATTAAAATTTTACATTAAAGTACATTGCTACTTCTCTCTCCGCCTATCGGTAACTTTATCGTCCAAATCGCTCTTCTTAAGCGACTTTAAATTGAACGTTTGATGTCTTCTGCTATGGTACAGTAAACCTCGACAACTGCTAAACTTAACATGACAAAAACTGCACTCATAATCCGCCCTGTCACGACGAACATCGCTGTGGACTGTACATACATGTTGCTTCAATTGGAACGGTAGCCTGAACCGTGCTGGACAAAACTCACAAACATGCTTCAAAACTATTTGATCCGGCGATTTGTGCGTTTTTCTGACATGTTCAGAACGTCTGGAAGATGCTGAAAATGTCTCTGGACAGTATTTGCATTTGTACGGTTTCTCCCCAGTGTGCAAGCGTATGTGCTGGATGTAACCTAATCTGGTTTTTAACACCACACCGCAGTGTTCACAAGTAAATGATAACACCTCCTCGTGCTTTTTAATGTGTTCGGTCATATGTACTGCTGCGTAGGACTTGCCGCAGTAATGACACGGCCTATGAGTGTTTTTCATGTGAACTGTTTGTATATGAATCGATACAAACTTCTTTCCAGCAAATTTCTTTCCACAGTAATCACATATGCATTCTTTATCTACGCTTCCCCTCACTCCAACTCTAGTTTTTTTATTATCATTCACGTTTTTCACTTCGAGTAACACTTTATGTTTCGTGCGGTACGCATCTTCTCTGTTTCTGTCTAAGTTACAACAGTGTTTGACATGAGTTATGTAACATTTCCTGTTCCGGAACAGTCTGTCACATCCCGGGCAGTTTTTGGCTGCGTGCATTGTGGTGTGGCCGTTGAAGGCGTGGAGAGTCTGGAAGCTGCGCCCACAGTCTCCACAGGAGTAGCTACCAGAGCTATGTGCCTTCGTCATGTGCCATTCAAACTGCTTACGAGACATCAGAAGTGCTGGACACTTTTTACAGTCATAAGAATCTCTCTTGTGTCCTTTGATTAAATGTGTAACTAGGTCATCCCTAGGCATGATGGCAGCGCAAATGTAGCACGCCCTTTTATAATCTGTGGACTCTTTAAGGTGCTTATACAACTCTTTAGGTTGTGTAAAACTCTTCCCACATTCTGAGCACTGGCAAACTTTTTTAACACTTTTAGTGTTTCTAGAGTTTCTAGGTTTTATATCAGTTTCTTGATCTGATTTCTTTACATCTGTCACTTTTTCACTTTTAATTTCCTCTTCGACGGTGTTCAAGATGACCATCTGATCGTCTTGTAGGATTACATGGATGGACTTCTTGAGTCCGATGGCTTCAATATCAGGGAGGCTTTCCAGAAGCTGTACGGTTGTGTGCCACTGATCCATGGCATGTTGGCAGTGACTCCGGAAGTCGGCTGCAGCCTGTGCCGATTTAAAGCAAGCATGGCAGAGTCCAGAGGGCAGGTCTCCTTGCAGCGGTACCTGCAACCATGGTTCTAGTCAAATGGCCACAGTATTTCAGCTTTTGGTATTCTTTCTATGTAACTTAGTATGTAGGTATACAAGTCATCTTTTGTGATGTTGGTATCTTTGGGAGTATGTAGTGTTTCAAATGGTCATTCAAGTAATAAGTAGTATTTTTAAAATAGAAGTTTAAGTGGGAAACTGTTCTCACGTTTTTTTCTTACTTATGTAGGTATTTACGAAGGTCGTTACAAATGTTTTAATATAAACATGCCTAAATCGTCTTTCTATTTTTTTAATACAAAATTAAGCGAAATTAAGGATATTTGAAGGTTATTTTCAAATTAATTTCCATGTGAAAATAAACGGTTGCGTCACCAATGCTATCTCCGTAAATGCAACGATTGATTTTAACGTGAAATTAGGTAAGTTTAAGAACATTATAAATAATTTTAATGACTGTTGGTGCTTAATAGGTCCAAACATCAAGTGTAAGCAGTAAAAAAATAAAATATAATTAAAATTTTATTTCGTAAAACGAATCGCGGCCATTTTGTTCCAAGGAGGCGGGAATGACGCCGTTCCGTTACTCACAGAAAATTCACATAATAACAAAGCAGCTTGATGTTTAGACTAAAGTAATTGCATTATTTACTCACCTCGACTCCTGTGATAGTTTCTAACAGTTCAGAAAGCGTCACAGCGCGGTCCCCGTCCATCATAACTGTGTCCCCGAGATAGACCTGACCTTCCGAAGTATCTCCCATACATATTCTACATCTATCAGACCCATCTCCTCGCACTATATGAGATACCAAGGCTTTAACGTCTACTCGACGGCTCATTTTTGGATCTCTTGCAGTTTCATTCACTAATTATACTCTAAATTGTTGGAAAATCAGAGAAAATTGAGAAAAAACGTCACGAGCGACACAGCCGCAAACTGAGTTATTTTTTTTCTTTTCAATAGTGTTGTGACCCAAATATTATTTTACATAGAATCGATTAATCAATGGAACTAGAATTGATTATAGAACAGAATTATGTGCTTTTAGAAATATATTTACCATTTATTGAGTGTTATTTTATAACGCTTTATAGGTCTTTTACGTGATAGTGATATTAATCTAGAATGGTATGCAAGAACAAGAAATTTAAACTCTTTAGATAATCGATTGGAAATAAAATTATAGCGTTTCACTATTGAAGTGATGTTGCCAAGTTTTACAAGACATTTATTTTTGTTAGGCCCTTTGGTTAGGCCAGTCTTAATTTTTTTATAAATATTGTTTTTGTACCCTGTACTATGTGTCCTGTGTACACAATTACGCATAATTATTAATATTATTAATTTAAAAGCTTCTTAACTAATACAAAAAAATATGAAAGAATTTTCGGCTTTATATTTTTTTTAACAGTAGGAAGAATTAATAATTCAAACTGGCAATACTGGTTATTTGCTGTCATTTATTCGTTCATTCTTGTATTTCTTGTGTTTTGTGAAGTTATTCAGAAAGTGAAAATGGTAATTTAATTTTAAATTTCTCTAATAATCCTACAGCAATGTCTACTTCCATAGTTTCAGTTGAAATGCGTAATGTGTAAATTACACAGTTGTGGTTATATTTTATGTGAATTAAGTGTATTTACCCGAGAAAATGGATTTTAAAAGTCTAGGTTAAGATTCGAGAAGATGTCTATATTTTTGTGTTTTTACGCTTCATTTCTTGTTAAACTCGTTGGTATGGGTATGAAGGCTATTTGTTATAAACCTCCTAATGTCTTGAAATACTGTTTCTGTGAAGTTTGAGGTTTTGACGAAGTTTACAGCGATTTTATTTTGGTATATTCCGGCGACTGTCTCTTGTCTATGATTCACCCGAAACAGATGTCCTATCATCTGCTCACATAATCTTCAATACTTAACTGAAAAACTGCAATTTTGTCCGTTTTCTTTGAAAAAATATTTAAAGAACACGATAAATTGTGGTATGGCTTAATAATTTGCTAGAAAGCGGATATTTACATTGATAAATTCTGCAATATTTCCAAAGACCAATGGAGAGTTATCAAAATTAAATTTATATCTATTATCCAATTTACATAATACATTTTTGGAGCCAGTTTATATAATAAAACGATTATTTACATTGTAACATAAAGAAACTTATTTTAGAACTATGTATTTTTTTTTGTTTGAAACATGGTTATTATGATGTACGGTCACAAGAATCAATATACATACATTTTGGTACTACGTCACATTAATTCTTTTGATAAATTGCACTGTAATTCTCGTTAAATGTCGAATATTGTGTGTATTTTTTGGGGTCTGATAATAGTCTAGCGACTGATGGCAGATAACAAGGGAAAAAAAAAAAAAAAATTTTTGGGGAACATAGGAAAGTCCGTCATTAAACAATATTTAAATAGCAGTTAGACTGTACGTCTTACCTAAAAGAAGGGAGCTTTTATGCTTTGCCCTACCAACACCTAATCTGCTTATATTCACCTAATGACAATTACTTCCGCACAATATCTCAGGAAGAGGAAATGACTGAAAACCAGCGCTGGATGGCGCCATAACATGGCTCCATGGCAGCACAAGCTGAGCCATTTCCTTTTGCCCGTATTCGCAATATTCATAATTAAGTACTTAGTTTATATAGCAAATGTACATTGTTACTGGCAATAAATTTATTTTATTCTTTTATTATTATTCTTTATTATATTCAACAGACTGTCTGCAGATAAAAATGAAAAAAAAAAAAAAAAAAACTTTAAAAACCTACAAACTGAAAGCTGTGTTGTTGTAAACTGGAAGGGTCTCCGTATCCAATAGCAGAGTCACCGAAAGTTCACATCATTTTGTTGACAATAACCTCTAAATTAGTTTAAACTAAGGCATGCAATTTACAACTCTGTGTTTGATGCTATTAAGTTGATCTAGATGCTATTAACTCCTCTCGAGGGTGGACTTAACCCTCGGGAGAAAGAAAAAAAAATAGCTGTATGTGCCTGTGCTCATTAGGTTAGGATGAGACAAAAAAAAACCTAATCGATTTCTTGTCAACATTTGCAGCAACCTCAGATCCTTGTGCTGAAGGAGGGGACGGACCAGTCTCAGGGGAAGCCGCAGCTCATCTCCAACATCAATGCGTGCCAGCTTGTCGTCGATGCTGTAAGTACACACATACAACAATCTATGTACCGAACAATAACTGGGGTCAAAAAGGCTATAATTTGCCTAAAAAAACAATGCAATTAATTTTTTTGAAGTGAACCAAGGTGCTTTTTGAAGTGAACGAGCACCTTGGTTCACTCGCATGGACGAACTTCACGAGTACCTTGGAATGAGGACAGTTAAGCAAGAAATTGCCGACCGATCGCATGTTTGGGCACAAAAATGAAAAAAAAAAACAAAAAACTTTTTTGAAGTATGGCTTCTATCATTTATGATAATTCTGCCAGTGTCAAGGTTGAGAAATACACAAAATTTTCGGTATAAAGCCAAATGGTTGGTCACTTTAAAAAAAATAAATTGTTTTGTGACATTTGTTGGTATTACATACTTGTTTTTAGTTTATGGCTTATTCAACCATTCTACCAGTGTTAAAGTGATCAGAAAACATCAGGCCTTTACATCTTTATCAGATGATTCAAACAGTGTTTCTGTGTTAAATTTGTCAGAGAACAAATTTAAAGCTCACGTGAAGCTTACTTTATGTAAAAAAGCCTATTATAAGATTAATGATTACCTAAATGATAAAAATGTCTGGTATTGAATGTGTTCCTCTAGTTATTAAATAACTTGTAATGTACCCTCATTGATTTAAAAGATGTGTTGCTGTTGCAGTTTCTTGTCATTTCTTCTCCTCAGCCATAACACCTTGCGAAATGAAGTAAATTCAAAAATGTTACATGACCTTCAACAAGTTTATCCATGATAATTACGTTGAATAAATGATTCTGATTCTGATTCTGTGGCAGCTTTTAAAATGGCTGTAAAGTTCAATGCGAGAGCGACAGTAGCGGTCGCACGACTGGCATTGTAGTTGAGGGTTATTAGATGGTATAGGTGGTAAATCGGCCCTCTCACTTCTGTGTCGCCTCTCGCGTTTGATCAGAAAACAAACTGAAAGAAATTGACAGGTTGGATAAAATAAAACTGTAGGTACTTAACTTCGAGCTAATCTGCAACAAGACAAAGGTGAACCCCAAAAAACCCCATACATACATACATACATACATACATACATCTAAAAAAAGAATATTGCTATTTATCATTTGTTTGGAAAAAAAATATTAAAAAACTTAACAACTAATGTCAAAACCGTTTTTTTCTTATAAAATGCCTATTCATCATCATCAATCATCATCATCATCATCATCATTATTGAGGACAGAAGAGGCAAGATGATTGGACACCTAATAAGACACGACGAATTCATTAAAAACATCATAGAAGGAAAGCTAGAAGGAAAGAGAGGAAGGGGAAGACCAAGAAGAGCTTACATGGAACAGATTAAAGAAAAGGTTAACGTCGTGTCTTATAGGGAAGTCAAGGAATTGGCCTTTGATAGACTGGAATGGAAAATGCTACACCGACAAGAGCGTGGCTCTTAAAATGCCTATTAAAAAATAAAATTATATAAATAATAATAAATTATTTTTCTGACTAAATATAACTTACGAATTACAGGTACGTACCACACTGGGCCCACGTGGCATGGACAAGCTGATTGTCGATCACAATGGCAAAGCGGTCATCTCCAACGATGGAGCTACTATTATGAAGGTGAGGTCTTTTTGGGTAACTTATACATAATGTATAGATTTTTTACTTTATTTTATTAGTTTTTGGCAGGAATTGGGTAGTCTCTTAGGTCACAGATAAATTATAAAATTTCTAATTAAAACACATAATAACGGGTTCATACCGCGTTAAAAAAAAAAAAATAAAAAAAAAAAAAAAAAAAAATTAAATTTAAAAATAATAAAAATAATATAATAATAATATTAATATTTTAATTTAATGTAATTATTTTTTTTAATTATAAAATTTCTGATTACTAAATAAAGACTTTTTTTCTATTTAACTTCTTTATGTATTTTAACAAAGAAAAATAAGTTGATTTAGAAGATGTGTTGCTGTTGCAGTTTCTTGTTGTTTCTTCTCCTCAGCCATAACACCTTGCGAAATGACGTAAATTCAAAAATGTTACATTGACCTTCAACAAGTTTATCCATGACAATTACGTTGAATAAATGATTCTGATTAGTTTTCTTTTTCAGTTGTTGGACATTGTTCACGCTGCTGCTAAAACTCTGGTGGATATCGCCAAATCACAGGACGCTGAGGTAAGCTTGAGCAATCTATTCCTCTATCGTGTGCGATCAATGCAACGAATGTGGCGACAAGTTCCTATCAGCTTTGAGACGTTTGGATCACATTAAAAGGCGCCATAGGAGCGCTAAGCATATGCCTCACGGTTGTGAGAAGTGCGGGGCGTGCGGGTCAAAAAGTCGCAGACAATCTATCAGGGGGGATGACCCCCTCCGCCCCTGAATCCGCCCATGGATCATACATAACATAAACAGCCTATATACGTCCCACTGCTGGGTACAGGCCTCCCCTCAATCAACAGGAGGGGGTATGGAGCATACGGCCAATAGCCGGGCCTAACAGCTTCACATGCCCTCTGAAGCACGGAATCATCTTATTTTTTCGGACGATCAGCTGATTCAGACCCATGGATCACATAGTGATTTTTTGATACGTCCCCACCGGGATTCGAACCCGGGACCTCCGGATCGTGACCCTATGATTATAAACACGGATCCAATTTCCGAATTGTGTTGTGGAAGTCCATACAGTATGATGGGTTAAAAACTGCCATAAAAAAAAACTATAATATTAAATATACAATATATTAATAGCAAAAACTTGTTGTTTCAGGTTGGTGATGGCACCACGTCTGTGGTGATCCTCGCCGGAGAGATCCTAAAAAGGATGAAGCCTTTCGTTGAGGAGGGTATGTCTTTTTTTTACCGTTTCATTTAAACACTGGCCCCGATTCCTGCAGACACCTAATTTTAATTTAAGTTATACCTGTCATTTTCTTATCCGCCGAAAATGAAAGGGACGGATGATTGATAGCTCTTAATTTTAAAGAAAGAATGAGTCATCATCATAGTAGTATAGTAATCATTCCCAACACAAGTGAAGAGGGCTAGAAATGGCGGCTTGTCATAGGACTGAGCATACCTGGTCTTCTTATACCATGGTCACAAACGACCTGTATAGCGTACTAGCTCCCACTGTTAGACAAAAACCTCCCACTACACCATCGCCGATGATTAAACCAAACGGATCCAATTACCGAACGGCCATGTGGATCATGATAGTAGAAATGAGGCGCCCCCATCAACCCCCCCCACGTCACCCCCAACTCCACCACTTCACCCACCCACATCACCCCCCACGTCACCCCCCCATCACCCCCAATTCCACCACTTCACCCATCCACATCACCCCCCCATCACCCCCAACTCCACCACTTCACCCACCCACATCACCCCCACGTCACCCCCCCATCACCCCCAACTCCACCACTTCACCCACCCACATCACCCCCACGTCACCCCCCATCACCCCCAACTCCACCACTTCACCCACCTACATCCCCCACGTCACCCCCCCATCACCCCCTTCAAACCCCCCCACATCATCCCCAACTCCACCAATTCACCCACCCACATCACCCCCCATGTCACCCCCAACTCCACCACGTCTCACCCCACCCTCTTTATCAACAGGCGTCCACCCCCGCATCATAGTGCGCGCCATCCGCACGGCGGGCAAGCTGGCTGTGGATAAAGTGAAGGAGCTGAGCGTCAAGATTGACAACAAGTCTCCCGAGGAGCAGAGGTTAGTGTTTACTGTTTATAACGGCCTCCGTGGTCCAGTGGTTGAGCGTTGTGCTCACGATCTAGAGGTCCCGGGTTCGAATCCCGGTGTGGACAAATCACAAAAAAATCACTTTTCCCAAGGACAATACAGGCTGATCACCTGATTGTCCAAAAGTAAGACGATCCGCGCTTTGGAAGGCACGTTCTGATGTAAGTACGTAGTCGTTACATGAGCCATGTCAGGGGCTTTTGGCGGCTCAATAGTAACCCTGGCACCCGGGTTGATGAGATTGGTACTCCACCTCACAACCCACACGATAGAAGAAGAGTTTATTTTAAGTTATATCTGTCATTTTCTTATCCGCCGAAGAGGAAAGGGACGGATAATCGACAGGCATAAAATCTATGGAACACAAGGAAATGCGACATTTTGACACGTTTTTCTATGACGACACAGGTTGCTTTTTCACACAAATTCCTTAGTATTTTATCTTCTAAATACATAAAAGGAGAAACTGACTGACTGACATATCAATGCACAGCCTAAACGGCTAAACGTAGGTACTTGAAATTTGGAAGGGACGTAGCTTAGGTACCGTAGAGGTGCACTAAGAAAGGAATTCCCAGAATTCCCACGGGAACGGGAATTAGCGGGAAAATCCTTTTGTATGAAAAATTTTCCACCGAGCTCCGCTTAAGTTAGACGATTGAAATTTGGTATGCAGGTACCTTACTTAACTTAAAGCTTAGTTGCAACAGGATATTGCAAAATTCCTACGGAAACGGGAGTTAGCGGGAAAAAACATTTGTATGAAAAAATCGAAACCGCGTAAGATAGATGCTTGAAATTTGACATGCACTCCCACACACACAAAGATCTCTCTTTTATAACACGCCACGCGGACGAAGTCGCTGGCAAAAGCTAGTTTATTTATAAAAAAAGTACACCAACAGCTTATATAATAAAACATTAAATAAAATAATAATTACATCAGGAATTAGACTGTTACATAGCCTTCCAAAGCACGGATCATCTTATTAAAAAAAAAAACTTAGACAGTGTGTACTGGAATCAGAACCGCTGCAGAAACTGGACCTGCCAAATCTTCAGGTTAGGTTAGTGGATCCTGTGAGAAACTGGAGATGATGATTATTCTCCATCCTCAGAGATTTGCTCCAGAAGTGTGCTGTGACCGCGATGTCATCCAAGCTGATCCACCAGCAGAAGGGGCACTTCTCCAAGATGGTGGTGGACGCCGTGCTGTCCCTGGACGCCCCGCTGCTGCCTCTGGATATGATTGGTCAGTACCATTGAATATTAAAAGTGGACTGTATTGGGAAAATTGCGATATACTAAATTTGGGTAAAAAATTGATACGAAAGTGCAACATACAAAATACGACAATAGACGAGAAAAATGCATTTAAAAGAGAAAGACTCACCTAGATGACCTGCTGTGACATACGCAGGCTCGAGAACCAACAGCCAGGGAGGCCCCTGCAGTACCTTCAGCTCGCCGACTTACCTCAGATTACCGAGTTACCTACAACTGTGGCAAAACACTCGAGCGATGGATTGTCTTCCCAATCTAAAGGCACTGTTGCACTAGGAATATGTTCGGCAATTACGACAATGATTTGAAAGATTCAAAAATTATTCGCGGGTCACACGTCTGACCTCTATAACGACACGAAAGCAAGAGAGAGACGTTCCAAAACTAAATTCTCAAAAAAGTTATTTTCAAAGTTATGTTTGTAATGTTGCCAGGCGAAATATAGTACAATTCTGAACAACCATGCAAGTTGTAATTGTACCTTGGTGTAATAATAAGGGTCATCCTTTATACCCAAACCAAAAGGTTATTGACTGACGTAAAATTTTTAGACGGTTGGTTTAGATTTGTGCTTAAAATTGACGTGTGTTCCATAAATTTTATGCTTGTCGATTACCCGTCCCTTTCCTTTTCGGCGGATAAGAAAATGACAGATATAACTTAAAATAAAATTAGATGGTATTTACAGGAATTAGCACCATTATTTGGTTTATTTTTCAACTATGGATAGGCAAAAGTGATGTTGATGATGATGCCAATGATTAAAACAAACGGATCCAATTACTGAATGTTCGTGTGGATCATGATAGTAGAAATGAGGCGTTACATCTCCAATTAGGCGAGTATGACTTGTGGCTCTGCCCACTCCGTTAGGGCTTACGAGCGAGGACTTATGCATGCTAATTCAAAAATATCTTTAATCAATGCGTAACTTGCGCAACGTGATAAAATTATGTCATGGTCATTTTATTTCAGTTCATCATCATCAGCCGTATGACGCCCACTGCTGGGCATAGGCCTCATTTTTATTTCAGTTATTTGATTATTATTGTATTCAGAGTTATTAGATTATTATTGTATAATATCAAGCATGACTCCTTTGCAACGCCCTATAAAAGGGTGCATGTACAATGACTTAATGTTGTAATATTTTTTTAAGAACTTTATGTAAAATGTGCATGTACGCAAAAATAAATGAAATAAAATGATATAATTACGTCTTTTTTTGACGTGACTTATTGTAGATTTGCCGCAGATAATTATTATGATATCAATTTATAGGCATCAAGAAAGTGTCAGGCGGCGCGCTGGAGGACTCCTTCCTGGTGGCCGGTGTGGCGTTCAAGAAGACGTTCTCGTACGCCGGCTTCGAGATGCAGCCGAAGAGCTACGACGACTGCAAGATCGCGCTGCTCAACATCGAGCTCGAACTCAAGGCCGAGAGGGATAATGCTGAGGTTGGTACTCTGTAAGTTAGAATTCTTAGGGTGGTAAAGTTGCTACTCACTGCTAAAGTTGGTACTCACTACTGTATTAGAATGCTGCAGTTGGTATTCGCTGCTGAGATTATTATTCACTGATCTGTGTTAGAATGCTGAGGTTGGTACTCACGGATTTTACATTTTATTTATTTTAATTTCACGACATTACAGTGCAGAAGCGCCAATGCACCGTGAAACTTTCATAATAATATAATCAAAATGTAACAGAACTTAACTATCAGAATCAGAATCATTTATTCAACGTAATTATCATGGATAAACTTGTTGAAGGTCAATGTAACATTTTGAATTTACGTCATTTCGCAAGGTGTTATGGCTGAGGAGAAGAAATGACAAGAAACTGCAACAGCAACACATCTTTTAAATCAATGAGGGTACATTACAAGTTATTTAATAACTAGAGGAACACATTTAATACCAGACATGTTTATCATTTAGGTAATCATTAATCTTATAATAAGCTTTTTTACATAAAGTAAGCTTCACGTGAGCTTTAAATTTATTCTCTGACAAATTTAAAATATTATCTGGTATTTTATTGTAAAAACGTATACATAACCCCAAAAAAGATGAATTTAATTTACTTAATCTAGAATTTTGAACAACAATTATATTTTTATTCCTTGTATTGTAAGTATGCCTTTCACAGTTTCTCGGAAGGAGAGATACGTTTTTACGCACATAAATAATGTTTTCATAAATATATTGACTTGCGACCGTCAGTATATTTATTTCTTTAAACAGCTCCCTTAAAGAGTCCCGACAACGCAGATTATAAATAGCGCGAATTGCCCTTTTTTGAATGATGAAAATAGTTTCTACATCAGCGGCTCGACCCCATAATAAAATACCGTAAGACATTATGCTGTGGAAGTAGCTGAAGTAGACAAGTCTAGCAGTGGGTACATCTGTGAGTTGTCGGATCCTTCTGACGGCATATGCTGCTGAACTTAGCTTGCCCGCTAGTGATACAATATGTGGGCCCCATTGAAGTTTTGAATCTACAGTAATTCCTAAGAAAACGGTGTGTTCAACAAAATCTAAATTCTCGTCGTTAATTTTGATGTTATTATTTACTTTCTTTACGTTTGGTAGAACAAATTTAATACACTTCGTTTTCTTAGCATTTAGAACTAGGTTATTTACTGTAAACCAGCTTAGAACCTGCGACACAGCGCTGTTTGCTTCGTCAAGTTCCTCTAACTTTCTATCGATTTTAAATATAAGAGAAGTGTCATCCGCGAACAGTACAATGTCAGCTTGGTTCTGTACTACATAAGGTAAATCATTTATGTACACTAAAAAAAGAAACGGCCCCAAAATGGATCCTTGAGGAACTCCCATTTGAACATGAGAGCCCGAAGAAGTCGTACTATTGATTTGTACCTTTTGTATCCTATCACCTAGATACGAATTTAACAAACTGAGAGCTCCATTATTTAGTCCATAGTGCCTCAATTTCAAAAGCAAGGTCTCGTGATCCACGCAGTCGAACGCCTTAGACAAGTCACAGAATACTCCTACGGCATTCTGCGACTCCTCCCAAGCATCGAAAATGTGTCGAACAAATGTGACACTCGCGTCTGTTGTAGACCGACCCTTAGTAAAACCAAACTGCTGGCTGTGAAGTAAGTTATTTAAATTAAAATGACATAGCAGTTGGTCGAGAATAATTTTCTCGAAAATTTTACTAAGTACTGGTAGAATAGAAACCGGTCTATAATTCGTGGGTCTGATTTTGTGCCCGATTTAAAAAGAGGTATAACTTTACTGATTTTCATTAAAATTGGAAAAGTGCCATTTTCAACACTCATATTAAAAATGTAAGCTAGATATGGTGCTAAGATATCAATAATAGAGCTCATCAATTTGACAGACAATCCCCATAAATCTTTCGAGGTTTTAAGTTTCAGCTGTTTGAATACTTTAACAATACTACTCGGATCAACGCGTTTAAAATCAAATAATTCAGTGCAAGCAGTAACATTACTTTTCAACAATATATCAGCTTGAACAGGAGAGGACCTGAGAGATTCTGTTGTCTATGTATACTTAAACAGTAAACATTATATTTTAAGACAGTAGTTAAACAAAAACTTCACAAAAAAGGTTATTATAAAGTTAGTGATTATTTAGAAGATATGAATGCATGGGATTAACTGTCTGAGAACTGATATTAGGCAGCTAAGTTACTCAATTGTATACCAATATTTTATGTTTATTTTAATTTTTTTAAAGAACGTCTAGGGCCCTGTGCCGAGGTTTTTCTTGCAGCTTTTTTCCCCCGGCTATACAGGTTGTGAGAAGCTGCAGTAGTTTTAGGCGGATGAGACGTTCGTTATGTAAAATTGACGATTCAAAGTGTAACTATGTTACCTACTGAATAAAGATATTTTTGAATTTTGAATTTTATAAAAACATATTTCACACATCCTTCATCATCACAGGACCTCAGACTCTGACACATACGTCCACTCACTCACAAATAGATCACACTCTGGTGCTGATCTGTGTTAGAATGCTGAAGTTGGTACTTACTGATGTTAGAATACTGAAGTTGGTACTCACTGGTCTATGTTAGAATGCTGAGGTTGGTACTCTAGATCTGTGTTAGAATGCTGAGGTTGGTACTCTAGATCTGTGTTAGAATGCTGAGGTTGGTACTCTAGATCTGTGTTAGAATGCTGAGGTTGGTACTCACTGATCTCTGTTAGAATGCTGAAGTTGGTACTCACTGTTAGAATGTAAATCAAATCGCTCCAAGTAGCAGTATTGTTAATTTTACGATAATGATTAAAAACAACGGATCCAATTCCTGATCACAGTTGACAGACAACACGAGTATGAATCTCCCCCAATTTCACCCTCGTTCACCCCCCAAATCTCCCCCTCGTTCATCCCTTGCTCTCTCTTGCCCCCAGGTGCGCGTGGACAACGTAAAGGAGTACCAGAAGGTGGTGGACGCGGAGTGGCAGATCCTGTACGAGAAGTTGGCTACGCTTCACGCCAGCGGCGCTAACGTGGTGCTCAGCAAACTGCCCATTGGCGACGTCGCCACCCAGTACTTTGCCGACAGGTTCGTAACCTATTTTCATCATCATCATCACCAGCCCATTAACGTCCCCACTGCTGGGGCGCGGGCCTTCCCTATGGATGGATAGGGAGATCGGGCCTTAAACCACCACGCGGGCCCAGTGCGGATTGGTGGTTATTAACGACTGCTAATGCAGCCGGGACCAACGGCTTAACGTGCCTTCCGAAGCACGGAGGAGCTCGAGATGAAAACTTTTTTGTTTCTGTGGTCACCCATCTTATGACCGGCCTTTGCGAAAGTTGCTTAACTTCAACAATCGCAGACCGAGCGCGTTTACCGCTGCGCCACCGAGCTCCTCCTATTTTCATAATGAGGTACAATCGGCGTTCCCCAAAAACACGATAGATGGCGTTGTTAAGTTTTTTCTTCGTTTATAATAATAATAATAACACACGATGTTTTTTTAATATCGGATATCCTATAGGTTAATTCTTCTTCTATCGTGTGGGTTGTGAGGTGAATTACCAACCCCATCAACCCTGGTGTCAGGGTTACTATTGAGCCGCCAAAGGCCCCTGACATGGCTCATGTAACGACTACTTACTTACATCAGTAATTAGTAACCGGGACCAACCGCTTAACGTGCCTTCCGAAGCACGGATCATCTTATTTTCGGACAATCTGGTGATCAGCCTGTAATGTCGTAACCAAACTAGGGACCACAAAGTGATTTTTGCGATTAGTCCCCACCTTCTTTTTTGACCTAACTTATTGTAGATTTGCCGCAGATGGCATTAACTACTTGGCCGGACAAATGGGGAGCGCTGAAGGCTCTCACCCGGTACAACGTTTAAGACAACAGGCCTGAGGTTGCCCAGTTGGGCGCGAACCTCCGCTCAGGGCGTCGTCTGAGAGGAAAAATATTTGAAAGAATTAATCGACCCTAGTGGGTCGATAGCCATAAGCGCTGATTGAGGGAACTATGTCCCCACCGTTCAACCGTCCAACGCTCAACCACCGGACTACAGAGGCCGTTATGTTGGTACAATGACCCGTCCTCCCCACAGAGACATGTTCTGCGCGGGCCGCGTGCCGGAGGAGGACCTGCGGCGCACGCAGCGCGCCTGCGGGGGCGCCGTGCTCACCTCGGTGCGGGACATGAAGCCCGCGGCGCTGGGGCACTGCAAGCACTTCACCGAGAGGCAGGTCGGAGGCGAGCGGTACAACATCTTCACTGGTGAGCGGATCCATTTCTGAAATTGGTAAAATTTTACCCTATGTCCCCCCCTAACCCCCCCTAACCCCACCCCCTTCCCCCCTGCCCCACCTTACCCGATCACCTCGGTGCGGTACATGAAACCCTCGGCGCTGGGACACTGCAAGCACTTCACCGAGAGGCAGGTCGGGGGCGCGCGGTACATCTTCACTGGTGAGCGGATCTATTTCTGAAATTGTATGATAAAATATGATATGATAAACCCCCCTCTTACCCCCTCATCCCTAACAACCCCCCCCCCCCCCCCTCATTCCTACCCCCCGATAGATAGATAAAATACTTTATTGTGCACAATGGACACAAAATACAGAGACAAGGACTAAATATATGCAGAAATGCACAACAGGCGGCCTTATTGCTCATGCAGCAATTTCTTCCAGGCAACCTTTGGGTACAGGAAAATTTTGCCGGAGTGCCTACCCAGACTAAACCCCCTCTTAACAACCCCCCCCCCCCCCCCCTACCCGACCGCCTACCCGTTATACCCATTCAGTAGGAAGTTGACAATAACTTTGCATACCGTTGTCACCTATAATTAGGGTAACAATTACTCTTGTTTACATATAAGTAACTTGCAATGTAATTATTGTTGTTAACTCTGTTGAAATGTTAGCTGCCACTTTTGAGCATACTTTGTTTTCTTATGCCATGATTCAGCCTATTTTAGGAGACGTGATTTACACAATTGTACAAAAATAAATACTGCATGAAAAGCAAAAAAAGTACCTTCAAAATTAACTTACGGTCACACATTATTATGTATACACTTTGGTACCATGTCACATTAACTTTTTTGACAAATTGAACTGTAAGTCTCACTAAATGTCAAATGTGTTAGTGCGACAGAGTCCTACATATATTGCTCATGACTGTACATACCGAATTAGTGATGATGAGCTGTCCCGAACCTAATCCTCACATTCCCTTCCTCATCAGGGTACGATAAAGGAGAGGCTCCAGATGGTAAGACTTGAAAGTATACAATTTGTAGTTTATTTGGCTATCGTAGCGCAAGCGATATGTCATTTCTGGAACCTTCCATACATTTCAGATTAGTAATTTTAATTTAGATTGATTTAGATCCTTAAACACACACACACACACACATATACATACATAAACTACATAAACAGCCTTACTACGTCCCACTTCTGGGCACAGACCTCCCCTCAAACAAAAGCTGCTCCACTGCGGGTTGGTGGGACGGGCTAACCTATAAAATGCTACTTGGGTTCTATGTCGATCTTGTGACGTAGCGAGTAGGCGCCGCTACTTCAAAAGCGCACCCCTGATGCCGGGCAGCAGCGGTATCAGTACTGGTTGGAGGCCGAGGATATGGATTCTGGTAGGGCTCTAGCTAGAACATCACCGATTGAGAAATTGGTCGGTGTACTGCGGAACGGAAGGCGATTGGAGCAACCACCGTTCTACACGCCCTATCTATGGAGTAATGGCGATTACTCCACCGACAAGAGCGCAGCTCTTAAATAAAGAGAGAGTAGGTAACATAGTTATTGAATCGTCAATTTTTTTGAACGTCTCATCCGGCTAAAACTACTGCAGCTACTAGACCATTGAGGCTGCTCATATACATACACACATTAACACACACACACACACACACACACACACACACACACTATTTACACATTACACACACACACACACACACACACACTATTTACACATTACACACACACACACACACACACACACACACACACACACACACACACACATTACACATTTTTTTTTTTTTTATTATTGTATCGCTTGCTCACAGGCATACCGACGCACCCACTCACCTTCACACACGCACACAGACTGACCTTGACACACACACGACGTGTACATTGCATTGTATATTACTATAATGTATCTTGAATAAGTATGTTTTTAATATTATAGTTTGTTTGTTTGTATAATCTATTTGCTTTGAATTACAAAGGATATTTACACTGAATATTTATCCTTTTTTTTGTAACTGTCAGTACTAATTCACGATTCATTTATTCGTTTTAAAAATGGTAGGTACAGTTTGTTGGTGGTCAGTATTTAGCATTGGGTCATCATTTTTAGTTATGAAAATTGTAACATGTAATACTAATTCGGCATATTTGGTATTCGGCATATTCGAATGATAATTAAAACACATAATAACGGGTTCTTACCGCGTTTAAATCAGGGATATGGGACTCCCGATATTTCGACACTGTTGCAAGTGCCATGATCACGGGATGACTGATGAGATTGGAGTGGAGTAGGTAGATCATTTTCTTGTCCGCCGAAAAGGGAAGGGACGGATAATTGACAGCTCTTAATTTGAGGAAGAATGAGTAAATGAATGGATAACTCAGGCGAATCAAAAAGGTATCTCGCTGGTATACATATACAAACTGATTGACGTGTGCTGTCAACATGATTCTGTCGGGTTATTGGCCAATGTAAAATTTTTTAGACGGTTGTTTTAGATTTGTGCTTAAAATTGATGTGTTTTCCATAAATTTTATGCCTGTTGATTATATTATTTATAAACAAAATTACATACACTTTAATACTATCGCCAAACAACAACCGTAGTTTGTACGCGTCGCGCTGATTCCCTAATTTTATTTAAGTACCAGCATTTACAACAACTACCCTCCACCCACTAAAATACTATAAATTGACTTATACTACACTTGAGGAGCTCGGTGGCGCAGCGGTAAACGCGCTCGGTCTGCGATTGTTGGAGTTAAGCAACTTTCGCAAAGGCCGGTCATAGGATGGGTGACCACAAAAAAAAAGTTTTCATCTCGAGCTCCTCCGTGCTTCGTAAGGCACGTTAAGCCGTTGGTCCCGGCTGCATTAGCAGTCGTTAATAACCACCAATCCGCACTGGGCCCGCGTGGTGGTTTAAGGCCCGATCTCCCTATCCATCCATAGGGAAGGCCCGTGCCCCAGCAGTGGGGACGCTAATGGGCTGATGATGATGACACACACTTAACTTGCTAAACTTAACTACATTCATTATTTATTCCAATATATATTCCTTCAGTTTCAGTTTCCTTTACGGCGGATAAGAAAATGACAGACTTAATTTACAATAAAATTAGGTGGTGTCTACAGGAATTAGCACCATTATTTGTTTTAGCGATGTTTTAGGTTTCTTGTTAAATCACGCCAATGTTCCGTTGCAGGGTGTCCAGCGGCGAAGACGTGCACGATGATCCTGCGCGGCGGCGCCGAGCAGTTCCTCGAGGAGACGGAGCGCTCGCTGCACGACGCCATCATGATCGTGCGCAGGACCATCAAGAACGACGCCGTCGTCGCGGGTATAGTTTAATTTTTTTATTGGTTTATTCAAAAATATACACTGCAAATATAAACATAAATGAAACATCATCATCATCAATTTAAGAGCCACGCTCTTGTCGGTGTAGCATTTTCCATTCCAGTGTATCAAAGGCCAATTCCTTGACTTCCCTATAAGACGCGACGTTACCCTTTTCTTTAATCTGTTCCATGTAAGCTCTTCTTGGTCTTCCCCTTCCTCTCTTTCCTTCTAGCTTTCCTTCTATGATGTTTTTAATGAATTCGTCGTGTCTTATTAGGTGTCCAATCATCTTGCCTCTTCTGTCCTCAATAATTCTCAGTATTTGTCTCTTTTCCCTTACTCTTACTAGCACTTCCTCATTTGTAACCCTTTCTGTCCAACTTATTCTTTCCATCCTCCTCCAACACCACATTTCAAAGGCCTCGAGTCTCTCTCTGTCCTTCTGTGTCAGTGTCCAAGTTTCACATCCATAGAGGGCTATACTCCATAAATGAAACATAAACAGCTTATATAAAGGGTGTTAGTGACACCGTAACGAATACTGTGGGGGATGATTCAGACCATGATTCTGAGTTGATTTTTCGTCGCAAATTCAAATATGACATCTTTATGCAGTAGGTAACATAGTTTAACTTTGAATCGTCAGTTTTTACATAACGAACGTCTCATCCGCCTAAAACTACTGCAGCTTCTCACAACCTGTATAGCCGGGGAAAAGAAGCTGCAAGAAAAACCTCGGCACAGGGCCCTAGACGTTCTTTAAAAATAAATAAGACAGTTAATCCCATGCATTCATATCTTCTAAATAATCAGTAACTAGGCGCTTACGTAGCTACGAATTTTTTTTTGTTAATACGTATGGTATTAAGAGTTGTTTTTTTGATTAAAAACATGTTATTTATGGTGTGCGCAGGCGGCGGCGCCATCGACATGGAGCTGTCGCGGCACCTGCGCGAGCACTCCAAGGCCGTGGCCGGCAAGGAGCAGCTGCTGCTGGCGGCCGCCGCGCGCGCCTTCGAGGCCATCCCGCGCCAGCTGGCCGACAACGCGGGGCTCGACGCCACCACGCTGCTCAACAAGCTGCGCCAGCGGCACCACCAGGGTAATGCGCACGTCACACGCACGGCCACGAGCACTAATATGTATACACTTTGGTCCCGGGTTCGAATCCCGATGGGGACGTATCACAAAAATCACTTTGTGATCCCTAGTTTGGTTAGCACATTACAGGCTGATCACCTGATTGTCCAAAAAGTAAGATGATCCGCGCTTCGGAAGGCACGTTAAGCCGTTGGTCCCGGTTACTACTTACTGATGTAAGTAAGTAGTCGTTACATGAGCCACGTCAGGGGCCTTTGGTGGCTCAATAGTAACCCTGACACCAGGGTTGATGAGGTTGGTAATCCACCTCACAACCCACACGATAGAAGAAGGTACCATGTCACATTAACTTTTTTGACAAATTGAACTGTAAGTCTCACTAAATGTCAAATATGTTAGTGCGACAGAGTCCTAAAGTGGGTACATTATATTGCTCATGACTACATACTGCACCAAAAAACGTAAAGACAAAAAAAAAGCAAAAAAAAAATATTAAAAATAAAAAGTAAGTAGTAGCACTATAAGTATTAATAATTATTGTTAAAGTATTATTGATTCATTGATACTGCGATAGACCTAACTAGTTGACCAGCTAGTTCCGCCCGCACAACACAGATGGCGCTGATCACACAACGAAGACTTCCTAGAACGCGCTAACAAAGTTTTCACAGAGCGACGCATATATACATTTTCCAACGTAACATCGGATCGGCCGGTATGATATTTCGTTAGCGCGTTCTAGGCTATTTGCTTTGTACGACAAGCGCCATCTGTAATGTATAGGCGGAACTAGCTGGATTTAGATGAAATTCCATACTTGAATACATTAATTGAATGAAAATTAAAACTGCCTATTCCTCTCGTCAGGTGTCGCTACTGTTGTGTTCTTAAATTTTGACAGTTCCCCATACAATTTGAGTAAACAAACATATTGTTTTGGTTGTATTTTTCCACTATAACCCTTTGCGCAACGTTTAAATGCAATATCATAGTGTTATATTTATTCCCTAAAGATCGGAAAGAAGAAAACTTATTTTCAATCAAAACTGCCTTTTCTTTTTCGTAACTCATCCTTCAGACGGCATACACTCCACTTTGCTCCACATTTTATAGCAATTTATCACGAACTTTAACTGGACAGTATGGAGAACTGTCAAAATCTAGGAACACTCAACGGTGCTGCTGCCTACATTTGAGCTTGTAGTTTTTACCCTCAATTTATTACTTATTGCAGGTGACAAGTGGTATGGCATTGATATAGTGAAGGAGGATATTGGAGACAACTTCGAGTCGTGCGTGTGGGAGCCCGCCATCGTCAAGATCAACGCAGTCACCGCCGCTTGCGAGGCTGCCGCGCAGGTACTGCTCATATACTGCAAATCGACCGACCAGTAGGGCTAACATGCGCAAGCGCAACGTGATGATATTTATAGATTGGATTGATTTATTATGTAGTTTATGTAGTCGAAAGTGTATTTATTTTTATACGTACAAGTATTCCCATGCTGCACTATCCCGCTATATTACATAATATTCAATATCTCCTATACTTTAAGGTTGCCTGGAAGAGATTGCTACTTAGCAATAAGGCCGCTTATTGTACTAATTCTATTTTGTTTTGTTTTTTGTTTTTTCCTGTTTGTGCAATAAAGTATTTGTTATGTTGTGATTGACGATTAAAATAGGCTAGTTTCAAACTAGTCAAATCAAACTTTTACTAAACGTAAAAACACGAAATTACTAGTAGTAGGGTTGATGAGGTCGGTTTGCCCTACTACTTGTCCGGACAAATGGGGAGCGCTGAGCGCTCACGCCATGTTTACTTTACAACCCACACGACAGAAGAAGAAGCATAACTAACCATGTGTGTATTGTTTCAGATCGTGTCAATCGACGAGACAATCAAGAATGCGAAGGGCGAAGCGCCGCCGCAGATGGGCGGTATGCCCGGCCGGGGCATGGGCCGCCCGCGAATGGGATAACTTTCTATAGATATACTCTTATATTTATATACCGCAACTTTTATCGAGGGTGACCATAACGGAATGTTGAAGCGGTGACTGAAAATTCAAATTAATTTTGTCGACATAAGTGGGTAAATAAGTTACTCGGTGAATGTCACCCTCAAAATTAACATAAATACTACATAAGTTCTCGAATGTATCCCAATGAGGTACATTCCAATCGGCGTTCCCCAAACACACGATAGATGGAGTTGTTAAGTTTTTTCTACGTTCAAACTTCTAATTTCACGGATAACATACATTCAAATTCAAAAATATCTTCATTCAGTAGGTAACATAGTTACACTTTGAATCGTCAATTTTACATAACGAACGTCTCATCCGCCTAAAACTACTGCAGCTTCTCACAACCTGTATAGCCGGGGGAAAGAAGCTGCAAGAAAAACCTCGGCACAGGGTCCTAGACGTTCTTCAAAAAATAAACATAAAATATTGATATACAATTGAGTAATTTAGCTGCCTAATATCAGTTCTCAGACAGTTAATCCCATGCATTCATATCTTCTAAATAATCACTAACTTTATAATAACCTTTTTTGTATATAATATAATATGCATCTTTTATCGTTTTTCGTATCGTATCAACAGTGGCTGCAAGTTGTCTTTGATTACTTGTGGCTCTGCCCACCCCATTAGGGATTACGGGCGTGAGTTTATGTATGTATGTATGTATGTTATCGTTTTTCGGTATAAATGATGACCCTTTTTATTACACCAAGGTACAATTACAACTTCCACCCATTATTATTCTGATCAAAATAAAGAAAAGCAATATAGGTAGCAACATCATTCTATACATAATGTGATCCAAATATCAAGCAACAATTAGTTTTATGTATGCTTCTGCCATTACATTACATTTTTGAATAATTATGTACCCCAGCATAATAAATGATTATGTATGTAGTGAGGAGCTCGGTGGCGCAGCGGTTAACGCGCTCGGTCTGCGATTGTTGAAGTTAAGCAACTTTCGCAAAGGCCGGTCATAGGATGGGTGACCACAAAAAAAAAGTTTTCATCTCGAGCTCCTCCGTGCTTTGTGCACGTTAAGCCGTTGGTCCCGGCTGCATTAGCAGTCGTTAATAACCATCAATCCGCACTGGGCCCGCGTGGTGGTTTAAGGCCCGATCTCCCTATCCATCCATAGGGCCCGTGCCCCAGCAGTGGGGACGTTAATGGGCTGGTGATGATGTACCCCAGCAATGAGAAAATAGGAAAAATATCACGTTAAAAGTGAACAACGCCATCTATCGTGTGTTTGGGGAACGTGGATTGGAAAGTCCGGCATTGTATTCACCTGATATAACGCGTGGCACGTGAATTTGTTCGCATTTTGACAGGACATGACGTATTTGGGTTCACATATTAGCGTCTATCGACAAAATGACCGTGAAAACTTTTTACCATTTTGCGCATGTTATCAGTCAACTTTCGAATAACTTCATAATTTTAATTAAAACACATAATAACGGGTTCTTAACGCGTTTAAATGGGGATATGAGACTCCCGATATTTCGACACTGTTGAAAGTGCCATGATCACGGGATGACTGATGAGATTGGAGTGGAGTAGGTAGATCCATAATTTTCTAAGGGCAGACATATCTGTCTACCCTCTTTCTTTGCCGCTTGTTTATGTTTTTGATATCGGAATGTTCGGAACCATCTGAACTCGCACCAAACTCACTACGACAAACAGTGTCGAAATATCGGGAGTCTCATATCCCCATTTAAACGCGGTAAGAACCCGTTATTATGTGCTTTAATTATGATAATAACCGCGTAAACTTAAAACAATGTATAAACTTCATAATTTGTTTGCTGGTGCAACAAAAATATATGTTTTCTCGTCAAAATGGCGAGAATTTTATTTTCAAGTATTACCTCGGGATGGGATAAGCCCAGTTTCGACACGCTAGTAACACTATTGATTTGGTCAATCCTCAGAACAATAACTAAAGCATAGAAGGAAGGCTAAAATAAGAATTCAGAAACTATAAACCGGCTCTCTTCTAGCTTACGACACAAACTATGAGTGAGAAAAGGACAAATGATTCGCTCTTTGCTTAATTTTTTCCGAGGTTGTCACACCGAATTATTTGACACGGTCGCGTGAACTTTGTTTATGAGTGTCTTGTGTTCAGATTGTTTTAAGTGATAATTTAACAATATTTTTCCAAATAAATGGAAAGAAACTTTTATTTATATCAAATAATTGAGTGTCTCGACTCTGTGACATTATGTCTTGTGTGGTATGGGGCTGCAGCTCACATTCAGGAAGAAAAGAAAATAGCCAACAACTTCTGTCGTTTCATCGGTAAGTTTTTTGTAATTTTCTAGTGAAATGTGAACTGCTGAACAATTTTAGGAAAGTAATATGTTTTGCTGAATAGATTTGTAGCATACAATATTTGAGATATCCATTATATTATACGTTTCATCGATGAATACGGAATTGATTTGAGGTTATGTTGATTGTCCATAGTGATATACTAAAATTATCGATACTTTTAATTTTTAGATTTCCTGTAGACGATAACAAAGAGAAAGAATGGATAATTCGCATTAATAGACGAAATTGGATTCCAAATAAGTACAGCCGTATTTGCTCGAAACATTTTACTGCGGAATCATTTATGTGTGTTCCTAATTCGAAGTGGAAACGTCTTCGAGACGATGCTATTCCTACATTGAACATTATAGATCAGACAGGTGAAATGGTAATTACGGCCGAGCACCACACACCCGAAGTCTCGACGGCAAAAGGGACAAAAATGTGGGTCCGCGTTAAATTCCCATATTTCGCCAGTTTTTGGCTAGCGGCCCAATCGGCAGCCGGCCCTGAGGTGCGCTGCTGCAAACCTGCAAGCGCAGGTCGCGTCCCACAATAAAGCACGCCCCCTCTCCTAGGGTATGAGCGTGAGCCCATCGGGCCTCTTACCGTCTGTGCGGCTTAGACCCGGCGGTTCCAATTTGCACGGCACGTCGATCAACACCAGTGCACGGCGGATGACATCATAAATAAATTCGAATATTACAAAATACTTACCGATGAAACGATAACAGTTGGCTATTTTCTTTCCTTCCTGAATGTGAGCTGCAGCTCCAAACTAATATAAACCAGACAATATAATCCAAAAATGGTTAGATACTACCTATCAGAGACAGAGTCTCCTTTCATCAAGAAGAAGATAATTGCGTCCTACAAAAAAAATCTTGTAAAAAAAATTATCGACATTAATTGTAAGTAAATTTAATTTTATCGACATATTACTAAAGTGAAACCCAACACTAGGCAATGAAAAACTTGTGACAACCTACGAAATTACGAAACAATTTTTGTATATGCGTCTTTGTCTAACATTACGCCGGTTCCGTAAGATAAAGTAGAGCAGAATTATAGAGTTATGTTGCTATTTTAGCCTTCCTTCTATGCTTTAGTTATTGTTCTGAGGGTCAATCGCTTATAATGATGTAACGTAAGCTGGCGACTATATCCCAATTGGCTATTTGACAGTTAGTAAATATCCGAAATAACATTTTCATATTTTTTTAAACGAAGAAAAAACTTAACACCATCTATCGTGTGTTTGAGGCACGCCGTTTGGAAAGTCCCTCAGGGGTGAGTCATGTCAGGGGCCTATGGCGGCGGCTCAGTGATTACCCTGGTGGGTTTATGGACTTGGTAATCCACCTCAAGATCCACACGATAGAAGAAGAAACAATATTAAATATGTCGCATATGGTAGTTTATCATTTGACGATAATTATCCAATAGTTCTTTTTTATTGAGGTCATTTTTAAATGTTATATTTTTACAAAACAAGATGCCTTTTTTTATCTGTGTATTACAAGACCCGAAACACGGGCGGCCATGATGGAACTTCGTGTGACGTCACATTTCGCAAAATAAACAAAAGCTGTCAGGTTTGAAGTCATACTGTTTGACAGTTTCTTTGTTTGGTGAACTGTGTTGTCACTGGGCGAAATGTCATGTGACCAACCGTTATCGCGCGAAATTTAAAATAATTGAAGAGAAATGTGTTTTTTTTTTCTATTATTACTACAAAATAAGCAATTGTAATTTTTTAAATATTTATCCGAAAAGTGTCAAGTAGCCAATAGGGGTTCATCCATCGCAAGATGAACGCTGTTTGAATGAGGCTTCAAAACCTTATGTTTAATATATAACAACATAACCAGCCTATATACGTCCCACTGCTGGGCACAGGCCTCCCCTCAATCAACCGGAGGGGGTACGGAGCTTTCCCCACACTGCTCCACTGCGGGTTGGTGGAGGTGTTTTTGAAATATTGAAAGTACATCGTTATAAGCGATCGATATACACATTAAATGCCTAATGCTTTCACAAATGTTAGGACTAAGTTATTTTAGATAATATTATTGTAATAAATGGATTACTAAAACGTTTTTTAGTTTTATTTTTTGTGGTGTAATGGCCCCGATTCCTGCAGACAAATAATAATAATAATTTTATTATAATAATATAGAAGCTTTACAAAGTATTTGGGTGAAAATCAAAATGTGCCAAGTTTGGTGGCGAACTTTCATATTATTTTTTCGTGAAAAATTGGGTTCCGACATCCTTTCGGATCCTTTTGCATCCTTTTTCATGCTTGACATTTTAATATTCACCCATTAAAAACTTAAATTAATCTTACATACAAACAAGCTTGTGAACAACAACCTATATAATTAAGTTCCCTGACATTCACACTAGGCGACCTGCGTTGTGAATGTCAGTGGTTCAGTGTCGGTGCAAATAGTTTCTAGGTGCTGCTGATTAGTTAATGAGTATATGCATGGGTAATATGATTGATATATATTGTAATTACATGTATTTATTTATGGAAGTGGAAAATCAATATATATATTTTAGTTTGTGTATGTATGTGTTTGTGTGGGTTGAAGTCATAATTTTATTTTATGTTATACTCGTCATTTTGTTATCCGCCGAAAAGGAAAGGGATGTTTGGCAGACATAAAATGTATGGAACACACGTTACACACGTCAATTTTAGGCAGAATTGACAACCCTCAAAATTTTACATAAACCAATAATCCGACAGAATAAAGTTGACAGCACACATCATGTACAGTCATGAGCAATATAATGTACCCACTTTAGGACTCTGTCGCACTAACATATTTGACATTTAGTGAGACTTACAGTTCAATTTGTCAAAAAAGTTAATGTGACATGGTACCAAAGTGTATACATATTAATGCTCGTGACCGTAGGTTGCATATCAGCGAGCTGCCTATTTGATTCGACCGAAATACCCTATGAGGGACTAATCAGGCTAAGTTCCTCAAAAACAAAATAGATGGCGCTGTAGATTTTCCTTCGTTTAACCTTCTAATTTCATGGATAACAGACATAATGCATCTTTTATCTTTGTTTTTGCGTATAATTTTTTTTTTTGTTTTTGTTTTCCCCGAAGGGTAAGGCAAAGGGAACTATACCCATACAGCCATGTCTTACGTATTTTTTTTTCTTGATGATTAATGAAATGATGAAAGGTGATGATGATGAAACCTAAGCCCCCACCCTCGGAGTAGACTCCTACTCCGAACCCCAAACGAATTAACTCAAAAGTCCGCATAAACTTTCGAGTTATGAAGCGGCTTCCTGGCACGAAGCGAAAATAGGCAGATACACTTTGTTTATTGAATACTCCGAGATAATAACACTCGCGAATGTCTTCCGACTAACTTAATGCGATCATCAACCACAAAACACCACTTCGTATTAATTATTTAGATTATTCAATGAAGAAAGCAACTGTCCTGTTCCCGTTTCCCGCCAAAAAGCCCCCGAGTAATGAGAAAACAGGTAATTATTACTTTAATTCTCTACAACGCCATCTATATTATTATTGGGGAACGTAACCTAGAAAGTATCTCAAAGTATTTTTGTACAGTATCGTAACACGAAACTTACGATTATGTTTGGTATTATAATTTAAATTGAGTCGGATGTGGGTATATCGGATACGTCTATGTTGTGCAACCTTCCTATCGGCAGACAATGCGTGCTACAGTGAGTATCACTTCGGTAAGGCCACACATTGATTTAAAAATTGTGTTACTATAATAGGTACAGTAATGAGCAATATCATGTACCCACTTTAGAACTCTGTCTCACTAACATATTTGACATTTAGTGAGACTTACAGTTCAATTTGTAAAAAAAGTTAATGTGACATGGTACCAAAGTGTATACATATTAATGCTCGTGACCGTACATACTACGTAACATTTCATATCCTTATTTACTATTCAAGGTTAGCCCAGCTGACGTCATCCCACCCTGCGTTGCCATTTCGTAAAAAAATAATTACCCACGACCAATGTTTTTATTATTTACATTGCAAGGAAATTTTGAACTTTTAGTAAAAGATTTACACATACATCCATAAAGTCACGCCTATTTCCCACCGGGGTAAGCAGAGACTATAGAATTCAAAAAAAAGATTAAAAAAAGAAGAGTAAAAGATTTACTTACAGTTTTAATGACTTTTATATATGTGACAAGTAATTTACGTCCTTGGAATGTTGGAGATACTAATTTAATGGTAGCACAGTGGTAACACTTACGTCATCAAAGGGCTAGCAATGGCGGCGTGTCATAGGATTGAGCATATCTGGTCTTCTTATACCATGGACGTGACTTCTTGTAGATTTTTCGCAAATGGCATTAACTACTTGCCCGGAAGCGCTTACGAGATTTTCACTATAAGGTATACATAAAGTAATGCCCTTAATACCTACTGGGCGGATACAGGAAACAAACAATAAAACAACGATATGAAGAGTTCGGTGGCGCAGCGGTAAACGCGCTCGGTCTGCGATTGTTGAAGTTAAGCAACTTTCGCAAAGGCCGGTCATAGGATGGAAAAAAAAAGTTTTCATCGCGAGCTCCTCCGTGCTTTGGAAGGCACGTTAAGCCGTTGATCCCGGTTGCATTAGCAGTCGTTAATAACCACCAATCCGCACTGGGCCCGCGTGGTGGTTTAAGGCCCAATCTCCCTATCCATCCATAGGGAAGGCCCGTGCCCCAGCAGTGGGGACGTTAATGGGCTGATGATGATGACGATGATGATGATGAGCAAGCAGTATGGTGATAGTTGATCGCCTATGCAAATATTGATCTAACATAAAACACGAAATTCCTTTGACAGTTTTTATAACATACTTACCCAGGATGGTAAGTAAACAACCAGTCCCGCAAAAGACAAACTATTGAGTTTTTTTTTTTTTTTTTTTTGTTAAATTTGCCCCGAGAAGGAGCAGGCAAAGGGACATAGCCATACAGCCTGGTCGGATGAAGTTTTTCTTCGTGTAGTTAAAACAAAAACCTAAATATATGAGAGTGCTGAAGTTATGTTTCTTTACTTACTTGCTTAGACGGCGAGCGCGGGAAACTGCATCATTACGCAAAAAAACCAACATCCGATTGTTTGGCAATTACACACCAGTCCTTTACAACATTCTTGTGTTAATTCACGTTTATCCCTTGCGAAAATATAGAAATAAAACATTTTAAAACATCAACAATTATTACTTTGGCCGTATTTTATGGTTTCCATAAAAAAAACTTTCTCGTAATGAAAAAGTAAAAGTGACTTTCATAAAAGCGCGCGAAAATGTCACCAATCAGAATCGGGTTTGTTTTTTTATTGACAGTAGTGTTTACGGAGGTAGCTTCATGGACAATCGATTTACCCGAAGTGAGAAAGTATCATTTTGAGAAAACCGAAAAATATAATCGAAATAAGGAGGTTTTAAAGGATTTTAATAAGGATCAGAGATTCTTCGACAACATAGTGCCGGATAGTCCTCATAACAGAGAGCAACTGGAGCATGAAGATGATAATTATGAAGAAAATAATGTGTATTCAGACAATGCGAAATATGCAGAGGATTATGAATACTTGTCGTATATGGAGAAAAAAGTAAGTAAACGGGTAGATCTTCTAACACAGGTGGTCAATCTCATTACTGTTTATTTATTTATTCGTAGGGATAGTAACAGCTTTACATTGTAAGATTTTTTGAGTTGAAGAGTTTTATTTATAAGCCAAAAACTGTTCTGTTAACGCAAAAATATTCTAGAATCTTCGGTCTTATTGCAAACCTCCAATTAGAAGTATAATTGAACGATTTTATTGTACTTACTATTATGATTTTTTACTATTAAAGAGTTTTTACAATGGGAAAATTCCCACTTTGGGAACATTCCGGGGGACATCACTCACAGTCACAACCTACACGAGGTACCTCTCCAAATACCTTTCTCCATAAACGTTTTGTAAATTTTTGAGAAGAATGCTGGACAAGTGAGGGTAGTTGATATTTTTTTCGCGGAGACGTAATTTTTACGATTTCTGTTAAATATTATTCAGTAAGTATTTTGTTTGTAAACGCAATCAAGACTACGGTTATAATTGAATTTAAGTAGTTGTAGATACTTACCTACATACTTAGGTAAGAATCTTGGTTGTTTTTTGTTGTATGCGATTAATCTTCACTCGCGCTGCGTTTCCAATCATTGTAATAGGTAAAATTTTAGGTCAATGTCGTATTCGCACGGTTCGTTGTGGTTGCCAATTGTTGGTAAGTAATCCTTGCATTATATAAACCGTGGCAGCCCTAGCAAAATATTTAGGTGGTGCGACACCTCAAAGTTGCACCCCTCAGCCCCTTAAAATAAAAAGTGTTATTTACGGCCACTTTTTTTTTGACGTGACTTATTGTAGATTTGCCGCAGGTGGCATTAACTACTTGGACGGACAAATGGGGAGCGCTGAAGGCTCTCACCCGGTACAACGTTTAAGACAACAGGCCTGAGGGTGCCAGTTAGTTAGGCGCGAACCTCGGTTCATGGCGTCGTCTGAGAGGAAAATATTTGAAAGAATTAATCGACTCTAGTGGGTCGATAGCGATAAGCGCTGATTGAGGGAAGGCGTCGACCACGCCGGCGGGGTCGGTATCGGGGTCCTGAAGTGTTTGGTGTCGCGAGCTGATTGGCTGCCGAAAATGATCTTAATAAAAAAAAAAACTATTGTATAATTATCGTTAAATGATAAACTACCATCCGACATATTTCATATTTTATTCTTACAACTGTCAAGTAGACAACTGGAGGGGGTATGGAGCATACTCCACCACGCTGCTCCACTGCGGGTTGGTGGTGGAGATGATGAGTAACTTTTTATTTTATTTCAGGTGCATGGTATAGTCCAGAATGGAAGCATTTACCTTGAAGGCCTGCGGCGCGCGCTGGAGGAGTACGGAGAACTGTTGAAGAACTGTGATCGACTCAACTTAACTCAGGTAGACAACATAACGACTGATGTCGACTGCTGATATTTGGGGATGTATTATAAATGGGAAAGTGTATCTGTCAACAGCCTCAGTGGTCTAATGGTTCGATTCGCAACGGGGACATTGTCGAAACCACTTTGTGGGACTGTCCTTTGCTTGGTAAGGACTTTTAGGCTTGATTCACCTGATTGTCTGTTAAAGTAAGATGATTCCGTGCTTCGGAGAGCACGTTAAACCATTGGTCCCGGCCATTAGCCGTAAAAACACCTCCACCAAACCGCTGTGCAGCGTGGTGGAGTGTGCTCCATCCCCCCTCCGGTTGATTGAGGCCTGTGTCCAGCAGGGGGACGTATATAGGCTGTTTATGTTATGCATCTCGTTAAATCTGTACAGCGCCATCTATATTGTCTTTGGGAAACGTAGTCAGGAAAGTCCCATATAATTAGCTGTTAGCTGCTGATAGTAACCAATCACAGCTAACTTTATTTTCTACTAACGGCCTCCGTGGTCTAGTGGTCGAGCGTTGGGCTCACGATCCGGAGGGGACATATCACAAAAATCACTTTGTGATCCCTAGTCTGATTAGGACATTACTGGCTGACCACCAGTAGGCTAGTTTCCAACTAGTCAAATCAGTTACTTTTTACTAAACGTCAAAACACGAAATTACTATGGAATTTGTATGAAAAAGCACACTGTGACGTCATAGAAAAACGTGATAAAATGTCGAACTTATTATTACGTTTTTCTTGATTAAAATTCATAACTAAGTTAAATAAAATAAAGAAAATGCTTTTCGTTAGTTTCACATTTGTGTTTATTTAGTAATCAGAATTTCATAATTTATCTTGAACCTGGTACACGACCCAATTGTAAATTACAATGACAATTTGATGTACATTGCTGAGTGTGTGATCACAAATATTCTGCAGTTTCATATTAGCTACGTAATGAACACCAAATTGTCGTTGTAATTTACAATTGTAAGTTTTCTGAAACAGTCCGAAAGTAATATGATCCGTGCTTCGGTAGGCACGTTAAGCCGTTGGTCCCGGTTACTACTTACTGCTGTAAGTACGTAGTCGTTACATGAGTCATGTCAGGGGCCTTTGGCGGCTCAATAGTAACCCTGACACCAGAAGAACACGATAAAAAAAATAAAAAAAAAGGATTTTTTTCTGAAAGTACATACTTAACAGTTGTTCGTGGATAGGACTTCCCAGTAAGTAATGAGGATACTTGAGTTGGGAAAGTCCCGCTACTTCCCTTAGGTCTTTAGGTCTTACTAAAAATATTACAAGTTTGTAGGTAAATATTAAATGGTCTTAAGCTATGAATGTGTGAGATTCAACAAAAAATAAAAATAAAAAGTAGTAAAGTAAAACGATAGAAGATTATATTTTGTTTTCAGCCTCAATCACCCAACGGACCCTGGCTGCCGCAAAATGAGCGTCCAATCCCAGGCACACCCACAATTGCACCTCTGCCCCCTCTAGGTCCAAGTCCCTCCCCTTTGTTCCCCGATTCCCCCATGGCCGCCCAACAACCACCAGTCCCTCAATTCACCCCATCACCCCAAGGGTCCTCCGATCCACCACAAGGGATCAACCAACCTAATATTCCCGGTAACCAACCCAACCGCACTTTCCTCAACCAACCCTTCTTAACCGGGCAAGGGTTGGACCGGGAGACGTGTGAGCGAGCCACTCGAGCCAGCGAGCAAGTTCGCAGACTTGCCGAGCTCGCGACGTGGGCCACGAGAGAGTTGCAGGATAAGGCTTATGCTGCGAAGTATGAAAAGGTAAGAGAGAGAGAGAGAGAGAGAGAGAGAGAGAAAACATCAATAACACTTATAGGCTACTAGCTTTTGCCCGCGACTTCGTCCGCGTGGCGTGTTATAAAAGAGAGATTTTTGTGTGTGTGTATCTAACTTATGCAGTTTAGATTTTTTCATACAAATGTTTTTTCCCGCTTACTCCCGTTCCCGTGGGAATTTTGCAATATCCTGTTGCAACTAAGCTTTAAGTTTACAATGGTACCTGTAATCCAAATTTCAAGCGTCTAACTTAAGCGGTTTAGATTTTTCATACAAAAGGATTTTCTCGTTAATTCCCGTTCCTATAGGAATTCCGAGAATTTCTTTCTTAGTGCACCTCTACGGTACCTAAGCTACGTCCTTTCCAAATTTCAAGTGCCTACGTTTAGCCGTTTAGGCTGTGCGTTGATATGTCAGTCAGTTTCTCCTTTTATATATTTAGATAGACATTTACACAAAAGAAAAAAAAGAAAATTAATGACAAAAGTGTTGTGTGTGAGATAGTGTGCATTTATTTGAAAAGGTAAAACGACTCAGCATACGTATGTTTGCCCCAAAGGGAAGCAAACGCTGAGTTTCAGTTCCTATAGGAACGGGAATTAGCGGGAAAATCCTTTTGTATGAAAAATCTAAACCGCTTAAGTTAGACGCTTGAAATTTAGCATGCAGGTACCATTGTAAATTTAAAGCATAGTTGCAACAGGATATTGCAAAATTTCCACGGGAACGGGAGTTAGCGGGAAAAAACATTTGTATGAAAAAATCTAAACTGCATAAGTTAGATGCTTGAAATTTGATAATTATGTTGGTTTGAATATATAAATAATTAACTTAACGTGCAAATTGGATAAACTAAATATAATTACATAGCTAATTATGATACTTTATTTTATAATATTTCATACTTTTATAGATATGTATTATTAAAATAGTTATTCAATGAACAATATAAGGATCAGGTTCCAATGAGAGACCAGCCCGCCGTCCAGTACCCAATTTGGCGCGATTATGTTTACCGAGTAAAACCCGCTTTCGTTTGGACATTTTATATTTTTGTTATCAAAGGATAATTTTGCAGTTATAACGCCGAAGATGTTCAATGGTGGTCCTCTTTTTTAACGTGACGCATTGTAGATTTGCCGCAGATGGCATTAACTACAAGTACTTAGTAAAATTAAGTGCGCAATGCAAACAAATGTCCAATAGCAATATGGCTTTCTCAGATGAATTTGCTTTGATGTGGCCACTTTGATCCCAGATGACCCCTGATCCCAGTAGTTGTTTCCGGGTTGCGATTTGTACGGCCCATGGTGGAGGTGTCTCTCGTCATGGCCATGGTTACCACCTCACCGCGTACCGCTAAAAATAAGCGTGGTATGAGATACGCCATAAACCGCCAACTCCACCTGTTAAAATGTGTGTGGATTGATTATTTCACCACTCGCAGACTGTATTAAAGAACAATAAGTCCGACAATAAGAGAAGATCGATGAATACAAAATAAAAAAAAAAAGAAAAAAAAAGTAATAATCATTTCATTTCATTTTTAATTTAAATATAGTAAATAATTAATATTTTTTATAACCTTTTTTTTTAAAAGGTATTTTTATGTTGCATTTGTCAACACCACCACCTATCTAACCAGGTCAACACAATTTCGCAGAAGAACCATGACGAAGAAGAAGAAGAGATGGAGCTCCTCATCAGATTGGCCTTCTTCCTTGACAGACTCGCGTACTACACGGGCTACGAGCCTAACGCCAGGGACTACATCACGCCGGAGCCAACTCGTTAGTACAACTTTTATGTACGGTCACGAGCATTAATATGTATACACTTTGGTACTATGTCACATTAACTTTTTTGACAATTTGAACTGTAAGTCTCACTAAATGTCAAATATGTTAGTGCGAGAGTCCTAAAGTGGGTACATTATGTTGCTCATTACTGTACCTCCCTAGCGATATCCCAGTTCACAGGGTCCGCTTACCTAACCTGAAGATTTGACAGGTCCGGTTTTTTTACAAAAGCGACTGCATGTCTAACCTAACCGTTCCATCCTTCGAAAGGAAAACAAGCCCAATACATGTTAGGAATGTGGGTTTCCTCACGATATTTTCCTTCACCGCTGATCACGTGATAAACATTTAAGAATTCGTAAATCATTGGTTGAGGCCTGTGCTGTAATGCGAACCTGCGACCTCACAGTGAGTCGAGCGTTCTTCACATATCGCACAACCCCCGAAAGGAAAACCAGCCCAATACATGTTAGGTCACATATCTCCGAAAATGCATTTCTCGGGAATGTGGGTTTCCTCACGATGTTTTCCTTCCTGAGCACGTGATAATCATTCATGATCCCAACATGAATTCGAAAACAAATTCGATAATCATTGGCCTGTGCTGGTCGAACCTGCGACTTCAAAATGTGAGGCCAGCGTTTTAGCAACTGGGGTACTACGGATTCTCAAAATATAATACAGCTTTAGCAAAATAACCAGTTGTGTCACCAAATTACTTAAGTTGTAAGTAACAGGCCCAAAAAAAAAAGAAAAAAAAACAAAGAAAAAAAAACACCAAAGAAAAAAAAGACCAAAGATCCGAAGATATTTTTGCTTTAAGGGTAAGTACCTACTTAATAAGATTGACTTCCAGTGACCGGAGCTCTACCCTTATCACACCCTCAGGTGCCCCAACATCAACTTTGCCCCCAATCTCGCCGATGGGAGACATCCCTGATGACGTGAAGAAGATGATGATGGAATGTCTCAACGCCAAGTCTGACGAACCAGCGCCTGATCGCTGCCGGTTCCCGCTGCGGTATCCCGAATGGATGAGAAATTCTATGAATATTACTGGTGAGATATATATTTTTGACGCGACTTATTGTATCGCCCCAAGTACTTACGACAACCCCAAGTACTTGGGACAACCCCAAGTACTTACGACAACTCCAAGTACTTACGACAACCCCAAGTACTTGCGACAACCCCAAGTACTTGCGACAACCCCAAGTACTTATGACAACCCCAAGTACTTGCGACAACCCCAAGTACTTACGACAACCCCAAGTACTTGCGACAACCCCAAGTAGTTGGGACAACCCCAAGTACTTACGACAACTCCAAGTACTTGCGACAACCCCAAGTACTTATGACAACCCCAAGTACTTGCGACAACCCCAAGTACTTACGACAACCCCAAGTACTTGCGACAACCCCAAGTAGTTGGGACAACCCCAAGTACTTACGACAACCCCAAGTACTTGCGACAACCCCAAGTACTTGCGACAACCCCAAGTAGTTGGGACAACCCCAAGTACTTACGACAACCCCAAGTACTTGCGACAACCCCAAGTACTTGCGACAACCCCAAGTACTTATGACAACCCCAAGTACTTGCGACAACCCCAAGTACTTACGACAACCCCAAGTACTTGCGACAACCCCAAGTAGTTGGGACAACCCCAAGTACAAGTACTTGCGACAACCCCAAGTAGTTGGGACAACCCCTAGTACTTACGACAACTCCAAGTACTTGCGACAACCCCAAATACTTACGACAACCCCAAGTACTTGCAAGTTATTCATTTTTTCTCAGATACTCCGGGTAGAGTCGAGCCCTTGAGTACGGAATCTCCTCCAAATAATAGAGTTCCTTCATACAGAGAAGTGTTGAGAAACCCTTCATCAGGGCTCCGCCGAATGAAACGAGAAGCCACTTTGCCACAACAAAAGATGTCGACAAGTCTGCAAAACAGTTTGACACCTGAAGTTCGGCAAAAGAGATCCGAAGACCCTTTGCTTGACGTCATGAAATACTACGTGAAACACAAAGTCTGGACGAATTCAAATCCTGGAACGGCGACGGGAGCGGCAGAATTCGACGTCGGCAACCTCCTGCCGACTGTCAGATCCGATTTGACAGCTGTCAAAAATGACGTTTACAAGTCCGTTCAGAAACGCTCCATAGACCATAAAAAGTATTCACATTTGCGTTTACCGGAAAACCCCGCTCAGGACATAAGCAGCTACGTGAAGCATCGAAGCGGTGTTAATTATATCAAGGACGATAGTGAAAGCGCGAAAATCCGTCAATACTTAGACAAGATACGCCACAGTGACAGGAGTACAGCCAAGAAACTCGTTCAGAAACTGGAGAAAACTTTGAAGTCCGTTCAGAAACGTTCTATAAAGCCGGAGAGGAAGTTCCTGCCGAGTCGGTCGCAAGACCCCAGCCAAGATATCAGCTATTACGTGAAGAACAAGCCAGGAACTAGGTATGGTAGATATTAAATTATTCATACTCTTCTCCTTTCGTGTGGGTTGTGAGGTGGATTACCAACCTCAACTCTGATGTCAGGGTTACTATTGAGCCATAATTATAATGTACCCACTTTAGGGCTCTGTCGCAATAACATATTTGACATTTAGATAGACTTACAGTTCAATTTGTCAAAGAAGTTAATGTGACATGGTACCAAAGTGTATACATATTAATGCTCGTTACCGTACAGTACAAAAAAAAGATGTCATAGTTACATTATAAAAAGAAAAAATACAGTTCTTAGGTACAATTTAACCTAATCGGGCGTGCAACATAAAAAAAAGAAGTAAAAAAATAAAAAAGTATAAAATGCTATGGGAAAACACCCGAAATAAATGATTTTTATTTCATTTATTTTTATTTATAAAAAAAAGAAAAGTAAAATTATGTTTTCTTTTTTGTAAGTTTGTTTATTTGTATACTTAGGTATGAATATAACCCGTTGCAAGTGGCGCAAGCGCGGGCAGGTCTGGAACAGGTCTTCCAAACAGGCAACATAGCGGTGGTGCAAAGATTTGGCAGTAACTATAACCCGCTCATACCCTTCCCGCTGGGCGCTGGAGTCTTCAGGAGTTTCTATACTGATTTGTAGTTATTATGTTGGTATCAATTGTATTTGTTATGTAACAATATAAAATATATGATTTATTTATGAACCTACGTATTTTTTGGCAATAAATGATTATGATTATATTGGCGCTAACGAGGGGCGCTTTTACGTTACAATTATTTTTACTGTACATCTCATAGAAAAAAGGAGTGCCTTACACATTGTTGACATTTCGACATTTTTCATTTAATTACTTTTTGTGTCATTTTTTTACGAAAAAAATTGGAAAAGATAAAAATTCGTAAATGTATTGAATATTGTTTTTACAGACTTCAAAAAAAGAGGAGGTTCTCAATTCGAACGTACTTATATATATATTTTTTTTTGTTTGTTCGGGCATAACTTCGTCGTTTGTGAACCGATTTTTTCTACTTGTAGGACTTACTTCAAGAAGTAAGCTGTCTAATGTTACAGTTAATTCCTCGTTTACAGTTACTCCGCCTAGCGAAACCATTTTGTTTTTATTTTAAATTGCAATAATGTCAAATGGCATCTGACAAGGGAGTCTTAACAATACGATTTTTATTATACCTACAGCCTAACAAAATAAAGTAAACCAATTGAAACTAAAACCCGGCTGAGCCTTTTCAGGAACTTTTTAATAAAAAACAAAAATAATTATAGAAAAAAATAATATATTTCACATTATTAATAATTACTATGGATACTACAATAGCGACATAGATTGGACAAGAAAAAAATATATAGTGAAGAAAAAAAACAGCTTAAGACAACTTTATAAGTACAAGAAATAGCACTTTAGGTTAAGCATAGTTTTTTTTATATGTCGGCCATTTTGGATGGCTACTTTTGCTATGAGTTTTGTTTATTTATAAAAATGAGTACAAAAATGACATTTGCCATGTCATTTTGACAGAAAAAACTGAATAATTCGCCATCGGATTATAACAACTAACAAATATATAATATAATAATAATAAACTTGAAAAAATCAACATTAAACAACAACTATTTCAGGTGGATATTATTGTACTTTAAGAGGAGATTAGGAGAGCGAACAGCTAATAAAACTAATTGACGTTTTTAGAATGGATTTCGTTGGCAAGAGATTTGAGACTATACAGCCAATAAGGTTTAGACCTTATGTCTCAGTGGCGCCATTTAGTGAACGTCGCTATCCTCTGATTATCTCTGTTACGAGGTGGATAATATTGACACAAAATTACATTTATGTCAATATAAAACAAATTAAATCCGACGGCGAAACATTAAGACTTATAAACATGTTTTTAAAAGGCAATGAATTGATATTAACGTTACAACAAAATGTCCTTACTAAATAAAAATAAAATAAAGAAAAAAATATTATAATAGTGATGTCCGTAGAGCAAAAAAATGGCAAAGACATATCTTAGATTATGCAAGCTAACTTTTAATATTTTAACAAAAAGTATTATGATAAAAATGACGATTAAATACGAAATAATGGCGCTTACTATGAAAACTAGATTATAACACTTTTTTATTGTCAATGAATTATTGCTTTACGATTTTTTTTAATAATGAATTAAAAAATTGGTCCCTTTTATTACTTTTAATAGTCTTAAAAAGTCTTTTTTTAAGCCAATTAACACTTTTTTATTGTCAAATAATTATTGCTTTACGATTTTAAAGATTTTTTTATTGGTCATACTAATATGTCATTAGAAAATTGGTCTGGCCTAAAGGACTTGATTCCAGGCCATAACTTTAGAAATAAAAGTAAATTGGTCCCTTTTATTACTTTTTTATAGTCTTAAAAAGTCTTTTATAAGCCAATGTTTGAAACAATTGAGGGAATGTCAAAATCTATATACGTTATACAGTGTATATAATATAATATTAAACAGTATAATAGTTTTAAAGCGACATACATGCATTATTGGGTAAATATGTACTGTTAGGTAACCTATTGTTGCATGATATAATCGCTTAAATTTATTTTTATTTAGTACCAAAAATGTGTACTACAGAACGTCCAGTTTAGTACAATTGGTGATTATATTTTAAGTTTAGAATAGCTTCAATGCGCGCCACGACAAATATCTGTCAAGGTACAGAAGCCAGTGTTGTGACGTTCACTAGCATAGCGATGTAACAGTCGAGATAGGACGATCGATTCTGGTCTATATAACAACACTTACCTACTTTCAGTGTTCTAGATGACAACCTAGTGAAATGATTTGCTTTTTCTTCGAAACTTTAACAAGACTAATTTGTATGAAAATAGTTATATTCTCATCATTGCCATCGATAAAATATATTTTAATGTTACATAATTCTAAATGTAACTTCGTAAAGTTAAAAAGAAAATTGAGATTGATTTTTGATCAACCAAAAATGGATTTTAGTTCTAGATTCAGCATTTTATAATTTATTTTCGAACTCAGTCATCTACCTAATAAGGCATAAACAGCAACGCAATTGCGCGCTAACAAACGTCCAACACAGTTTATATAAACTGGACTAAATACACATTCTAGTTATTAAACAAAAATGAACATAGTAAGCCAAAGGCTAAATTTCACATTGATCAAGGCACATTTTAATAACAACAGCAAAAAATCTTCGTTAATATAAAACAAGGTTGTACATATGTACAAATTCAAAAGGCCACAATCGAAAATAGCTAGATTCCAGAGCTATAACAATTATTAAAAAAAAAAACCAATACAAAATGGCGGTTTAAAAATACCATCTAACTTTCTTATTATTTTACTAAATCCTACAACTTTCCTTTAATATACGTAAATTGTAAACCTTTTCGAATTAAAATATCGTTTAATAAATGTATAATCATTAAGTTTAAAAATGCATTATTTTGCTTTTCATAATTATTTTGACGTTAAATTCTTTCCCGCCAAATCTTTTAGAGTATGTTGTTGATGGTCGCGTAAAGAAAATTAAACTTAAAAACGATAAAAATTGAATTTTTCGACACGAATTGAAAGAAATAATACAGAAAAAAAATACGCGTACGTAACCGATAAACATTTTCAATTAATTTCGACAAGAAATTATTATTTATTTCCATTTTAGCGCGAGTTTAATTGAGCGTCAAAAACATACTCCTCGGTGTTTTTTTCTGTCACTGTTTTTGGCATGGCAAAGGTACGTAAAGCCAACAGCCAGGTGGTATTACATGTGACTCTGGGGTCTCTTCTTGCGGCTAAACAGTCCCCCGAAGACGCCTTTCTTATCTTTCTTGTCCTTGCTTGTCACTGACAGTTCGGATTCGCCTGAAGACCTGTACAAGAAAAAAGAGTTGCAATTAATACTTGTGGCAGATTTCGCCGGCTGTCCGGCCAAGCCAAAAAAAGTAAAAAAATATGATTTCTTTTTTGCGCATATAAAAGTAAGTGCGCAATGCAAACAAATATCTAATAGCAATATATATTTAAATGAATTGCTCCGATGTGGCAATTTTAACCCCGATGGTCTTCTTATACCCTGGATTTAAACGTACCTGGATGCCGGCCGCTGATCCAGCGCCGGGGAGCCTCCGCTACCGGCCACCGACGCAGGCCGGGCTCCGCTGTTGCCTCCATACGCTATAACACACATTACAAGTTACAAACACGTCACATTCGTGCCTATTCTCTCGGACACAGTGGCCCTGACTCCTGCAGACACTTCCTAAATTTATTTTAAGTTATACCGACAGTTTAAGTTAGACCGAGACAGGTAACCGAGAGGGTTAACATTTATTGAACACACGTCAAAATTTCTGCCTCAAATTGACGTGTGTTCCATAAATGTTATGACTCTCGATTACCCGTCCCTTTCCTTTTCGGCGGATAAGAAAATGACAGGTATAACTTAAAATAAAATTAGGTGGTGTGTACTGGAATCAGCACCAATTTCAACTTAATTTTAATTTGACAGCTCTTGAACTAGCGCCGTCCTTCACTTACAACAAGTGTAAGAAAGGGACAGAGCTAGTTTAAGTTTTGTCAAATTAAGATTAAATTAAGTTGATTGTTGCCCGAATTGGCGCCATTATATCATCGTATTATTCAGAAACACACTAAAAAGTCAATATCAAAGCTAGGATACAAATGCGAGGTGTTAGTCACATCGTAACGAAAACTGATTCAGACCATGATTCGTGGAATTTTCCGTTGCAAATTCAAAATAATAAAAAACCGAACATTTTCATGAATTTTCTGACAGAAAACGCTTGATTCAAACCAGAATCATGGTCTAAATCATCCCCCTCAGTATTCGTTACGATGTAACTAACACCCTGTATGAAATAAAACAACTTTATAAAAAAAAAAAATGGCGGTGTACATCATTCGTGCCGTTTAATGGCAATAGGTTCGTCCCCTATTACATGGGACTTAAACAAAGCTGGTGAGGAGTGGGTAAATATACTATACAGGGTGTTAGTGACATCGTAACGAATACTGGGGGGAGGGGGGGGATGATTCAGACCATGATTCTGAGTTGATATCAAGTGGAATTTTCCGTCGCAAAATTCACGTTTCTTTTTTCAATTCTATCTTTTGCGATCCAAAATTCAGAATAATAAGCTAAATCCGACCCCTCAGTATTCGTTACGATGTCACTAACACCCTGTATATACCTCTATCTACTCTTACAGGCGTGATGTTATGTTTTGACAAAATATCAACGAAGGTTTATTTCAGTAACATAAACATAACATTAGCTCAAGACTATAATTTACGGTCACGAGCATTAATATGTATACACTTTGGTACCATGTCACATTAACTTTTTTGACAAATTGAACTGTAAGTCTCACTAAATGTCAAATATGTTAGTGCGACAGAGTCCTAAAGTGGGTACATTATATTGCTCATGACTGTACTAGTCAGAGGTACGTCCATCGCGAGATAAACTAAGTACCCACACGTCACCGAGCGTTCTATTTCATTTAGTAAAATTGTTTTATTTCAAAGTATTAATGATAAATTTCTACAAAACTGTATTTATAACCTAAAAAAGCTCAACAAACACCCAACACCACAAAAACAAAGGCGCAAAACAAAAAACAAACATGAAATAGCTACAAGAAATACACAAAATTATGATAAATAAAATATGAATAAGAAGGAATCTGAAAAAAAGATAAAGACAGATTTTTGAAATAGAGTTAAAATATCAACAAACTTTACAAATACTAATAATTATTAATAAAATTAAAAAAAAAAGAAAATAATTAATTGATAAAAATAATTAAATAAAAATTAAATTAATTATTTTTTATGTAATTAATTATTATTTATTAATTATTTGTCTGTAATGTTTAAGTTTAAAAAAGTTATTCTCTAAAAAAATAAAGATAAAAAGAACAGGGTCAGAGCCATATTAAAAACGCAATATTGCAATTTGCCGTTTGTTGCGCACTTATTTTTATATGCGCAAATGTCAAATTGCAATATTGCCTTTTTAGATGAATTGCTTCGAGGAGGTCTTTTTAACCCTCTCAGAAAGAAGATTTTTTTTTTTTTTTGTTTGTTGATATTATAACTATAACGAAAAAGACGGATGTCATAGCAATCCGTTTAAAGTATATAATATAACGTTTACATAGCCAATTAAAAGTAAAAAAATATTGACAATAAATCAAAATAAAACTATAAAAAACAAAGATGGCGCGAAATCCAAGCGAAGCTACCGTGAGAGCGTGAGAGAGCGAGACAGCGCTATACACGCCACACAAGATAGAAAGAGACATACATTGTACCCGGTGTAAGACGTAAAGCAGGTGGCTTGATCCTGAGGCGTGCTCGGAATTAAAAGTTTTAACAGATTTTTTTCTTAAATATGTGTGATGTTTTTTAATATTTTTTTAAGTATATTAATAATTATACATTTTTCTTAATCGATGTTGAAACAAGGAGACAATAGAATAGAAAATAAATTGAAAAGTTTGAGAAATAAATGATAGATAAATATAAGTCAGTAGGCGCAGCACAGCAACCGTGCCGCACGCCGCGCGACTTATATCGAAGGTTTTGACCAATAGACGCTGCGAATGCTATCTCTATCTACGTGAATAGTCATGATACGGCTATTGTTCAAAACCCTCGATATAATTCGCACCAAGCGCGACGCAGTTGCTGTGCCGCGGGAACTGTTTTTTCTAACTGCAACATATTTATGTAATATAAAGTTAGCGCACACTTCTGAAATGGCGGTAAAAAACAATTTTTTTGACAATAGAATTTAACTCAATTTTCAATACATAAATTGATGCCGATTCTAGCAGAAATTTAATTTAATTTTAAGTTACACTTATCATTTTAATATTCGCCATAAAGGAAAGGGACAGACGATTAAGAGCTGTTAATTTTAAAATTATAATAAATATAATATATTTTATATTTATTGTTTTTGATATTATATATTTATATTAATATATTTTTTATATATATTGTTAAAGTAAAAATAGGTAAGTAAAAACTCGGGCGTATCAAATGGGTATATCCCTGATATGCAATCCGTTTGTCGTGCACTGTCAACTTAACTCGGTTAGGCTTAAAAGTCGTGCAGCCAAACCAATAAATAACTAATTATATTTTTTATAATATTTTTTGTTTATTTAATTATATAAATCATGACTCGTAAGTGCGCGCTAACCCTTAAAGTTAAAAAAAAAGATGAACTAACTACTTAATTACTTATAATTTTTTCATACAATAAAATAAAAATAAGGAAAAAAGAAGAAAACAGAAAAACGGTGCTTAAAAACACTAAATACTTTATAGACAGAAGCTTGCTGTGTAGGTATATTGTAGATAAGGCGATATTTTGTATTGTTTGTTTTAAATAAAATAAATGCATATTATAATGATCAGAGTAAAACACCCAGTGATAAAAAGATCATGACGAGAAAGTGTATGTAAAATATTTTTGTTTTAATATACAGGGTGTTAGTGACATCGTAACGAAAACATTGAGGGATGATTCGGACTTTGATCCTGAGTTGATATTAAGTGGAATTTTCCGTCGCAAAATTATGGAACTGAAAATAATTTACAAAACATTAATGTTTCGACAGGAAATTCCAATTGATATCAACTCAGAATCATGGTCTGAATCATCCCCCTCAGTATTCGTTACGGTGTCACTAACACCTGTATAGGTAAAGCTTTTTTTTATAGACGACGCCACTTTTTATCAACTACAAATATTTTTTTTCACAGTGAAGTTTCTGTCTAATGAAATAACTAAAAAGTTATAAAAGTAATTATACACAATAATATATTATTCTAACTACTTAAATATAACAGCTACATGTTAGTCAAAAAGTGAGAAAATTAAAGAAACAAAAAGTAAGAAAAGAAACTACAAATTAAAAAAAAATAGATAGACAAGGTAAACAATTTACTTTTTTTTTTTTTCTTCTGGCTTCCGCGGCTAGCGATATGCCAATGACAAATCTTGAGTGATCTTAGTCTTCAATAATAATTATCGTGGTATCATTGTGGCATTTCATATTGTTACTGTGCAGTCGTTAAAAACGAGGAAACTTTTCAATAATAAAATATACCGGATAGGAACGGAATTTGGAAAAGGTGAGGATCAGGAGAGGAATAATAATAAAATAATAATAATAAAAAAAAAAAAAAAAAAACAATTTACTGATGCATGGAGAAAGATAAAAAAATAGGTTTTTTATCGTTACGTCGTATTGGTGTGTTAAATATTTTTATGTTTTTTTTTATCCACTAGAAAAACTATTATCTTTAACTGTCATAATTTATTTTCAGACAAATCACGGCTACCCCCGGGAGGTACCTATTTATTTAAAATGTAAAATATATATTTTTTAAATAAAGCCGGTTTTCATTTAAAATATTTATTTAAAATAAAGGTGCTGATTCTAGTAATTCTATTATAAATTATTCTATTATTATTTACTAATTTTATTTTATTTACTAATTATTCTATTTTTCATTATTGATTGTTACGTCTAATTTTATTTTAAATTATACCTGTCAGTTTGTTATCCTTCGAAAAGGGAAGGAAATGTCTGAATGTTTACATTTTTATTTATTTATATAGTTAGACAGTTAAAGTTTTATAATTATTTTTTATTATATAATGGGTGTAAGTTAAAAAACCTAATCATTTTTTTTCTTCGCCCATTTAAGGGACAGGCTAAGATCACGACACCATGCTGCCTAGTCATCAGTAAGTATTACCTTGTCAATCTGTCAAATCTACATCACTAAAAAAGCGCCAAATCTACTTTTTAAAAAACCATCTCTTCTTCTTAGACTGACCGAGTTCACTCGCCGTGTAGAAATGCGATGTCGTCTCTACATTCTGCCAATTGTTATTCTGGAAACCTTGTGTCGTATTCTGTGGTACATTTTGCATGTTTTGCGTATTTTGGTGCCAACTCGGGTTCCTGTTGACATCTTGGTGCCTCATGCGTTGTTGGTAGCTGTTTACCAACGCAGTGACGGACTGTTTTTCTGGATTGTTGCGTTCTGATTGGCTGCTGCGTTCGGGTAATGCCGGCGGGCGATCGGGCGGGCCCGACAGCGGCAGCGGCGGCGCGGCGAATTCCGCTGTTTTTTGAGGTTAGTTTATAAGGGCCATATTACATTTTTTCAAACGCGCATTGACAAAGTACCGACGAAGTACAAGTACAGTCATGAACACTATCATATACCCACTTTAGATCCCTGTCGCACTATCATATTTGACATTTAATGACACTTACGGTTTAATTTGTCACAAAAGTTACCATCTCACTAACTTTTGTGACAAATTAAACCGTGTCAAAGTGTCTACATATTAGTACTCGTGACCGTACAGAAAAATCGAGCTTATTATTACTGTACTGTGATCGTTATTTGTACGATCACTTGCTGATTGACAAAACTTTGCAAAATTATTAACGACTGACAGCGTTTAAAAAGATCGACTTAACTATTACTGCACTACGATCAAAATTTTAATGGGCCATATTCTGTCTGCCAAAAAGCCAAGGTTTGTGGTCAATCTTTTGACAAACTGTATATGACCCTACAAATAAAGATCACAGTGTAATGATAATAAGGTCGATTATTCATATTCGATTTTCATTACTTACGATAAACATTTTCTTTTTTCTATTTCACTTATTTATGAATTTTAATCAAGAAAAAACGTAATAATATGTCAGACATTTTATCACGTTTTTCTATGACGTCACAGTGTGCTTTTCATACAAGCTCCATAGTAATTTCGTGTTTTGACGTTTAGTAAAAAGTAACTGATTTGACTAGTTGGAATCTAGCCTATTAAATACATACGTATTTGGACGACAAACACAATGACAGGACATAACAAAACATTGACGTGAACCCAAAATTACCATAAATAAAAAAAAAATGTTCGTTGACACTTAATACAAATCGAAGACTATTTTTAGGATGGTATTATTCGAGACTGCCCTCAAGATCATGTCAATGTGACAGTTCTCATATAAAAACAGAGACTTGAGCACGATCTTGAGGGCAGTCTCAGCTGAGATTAGTTTATTAATACCACCCTAATACCAATTTTGAATAAAATATAGCCCGCACAACGAAAGAAGTCTACGGATTTTTGAAACTAATTGACAAGTCCTAATGCGGATAAAAACTGCCAATTTCTTCCACCAGGTGTCGCTACTGTTGAATTCTCTTAAATTTTGTCAGTTACCCGTACTATTCTACTTCTATCGTGTGGGTTGCGAGGTGGATGACCAACCTTATCAACCCTGGTGTCAGGGTTATTATTGAGCCGCCAAAGGCAGGACGTGACTCAAGTAACGACTACTTACTTACACCAGTAAGTTGTAACCGGGACCAACTGATTAACGTGCCTTCCGTAGCACGGATCATCGTACTTCTGGAAAATTAGGTGATCTGCCTGTAGTCATGTTAGGGGCCTATGGCGGCTCAGTAATAACCCTGACTCCTGGGTTGATGGGGTTGGTAATCCACCTTACAATCCACACGATAGAAGAAGAAGAGTCTGCAATATCCTAACCAAACTAGGGATCACAAAGTGATTTGTCCCCACCGGGCTTCGAACCCGGGACCTCCGGATCGTGAGCGCTCAACCGCTGGACCACGGAGGCCGTTTACAGGATGTCAGTGGCTGGTATTATCTTTAAGTCTCCGGTTTGTATTAAGGCGTTTTACCTTCCGTCAGCTTACCTTCCCGCTGGCTTTTCAAGAACTCTGCATTGATGTCTCGTCCGTTGGAGAAACGTGAACGTCCCCACGCGCTGCTCTCGGCCTGCGCTGACTGGCGGAGGACCACGTCCTCCTCTGGCGGCTGCCGGGGTGGTAGCGATGGGAGGACCGACGATTCTGTAGAGAGAGGGTTTCATTTTATTTTAAGCACACTCCACACAAAAGTCTATTTTTAACCGTGTCCCGCCTAACGCGAAGTGCGTACGGTCACGAGAATTAATATGTATGTAGGAAAGTGAGAATGCTATGGAAGGATAATGAATGGGAACTTGATTGTTTATGGTATGAAAGGAGGATGGTTAATGAATGGGACGTAAGGCAGTTTTAAAAAAGTAAGAAAGTGGTGCGATGTCGGACGGGTGAGATGATTATGCTTATAAGGTGTGTGCACTAAGATGCTATTGGTAGCTCCCACCCACCGAACTGATTACTACGGCCAGTCTTTTACTGTGCAAGCTGTGCGCTTATGGAACTCCTTACCTGCTTCCATCTGAGTCGCTAACTCTCTTCAGAGCTTCAAAAACCAGTTGCGAGCTCATTTTGAATCCTTATGTGGATATTCTTAGGATATTACTATTATGTATGATGTATTTTATTTATTTCAATACCTGTCTTGTATGTGTGTGTATGGCCTATTATTTATTATTATAGTTTTCTTTAGATTATGGTTAGGTATATTTTTAGTATATATGGATTATATTAAATTGAGTATTTATTAATATACGTATAGTATAGAGTATTGATTATATTAACTTTAGTTTTACTTTTAGGTATTTATTTATTTAGTTTTTGTTGCACCATCCCGCATCCAAGTTGTAAATGTTTGTTTCCTTTTGTCGGTTGTCTGGAAGAAATTGCTCTAGAGCAATAAGGCCGCCCAAATTGTACTGTATTCATGTGTTATGTCTGATTGTTGAAATTTTAGTTCTGTGCAATAAAGTATATTTGATTTGATTTGTGTGTGTGTATAAAAACGGGCGTATTCGAGGCTCGTTGTTGGCTATCCCTATATTTGTACAATATCAACCTGCTTTTATGTGTCTGTTCGTGTCTACCTGTGTGTCTGTCTGTGTCTATCTTACCAATATTCCTGTCGGGCGTGTTCGAGGCTCGTTGTTGGCTGTTCCTGTGCTCCTGCAGTATCTCGGCCTGTGTGCGCGGCTTGCGTTGTGGCTCCGGCGACGAGGCCGCTGATGATGACGACGAAGCGTTCCTGTTGGGCAAATTGGATTGTCAATCTAGGTAATTGATGTGGAATCGAATCTAGGTAATCGATAGGTAAGTAAGTAAGTAAAAAGTTTATTTCTAAAAAGAATATATAACAAAAGACATTTGGTTTGTACATAAAATTTTTGAGAAGAGGCTGGTGCCTAAACTAGGTAAAACCTGTCATATAGGACACCAGGTCTCCAGTTCCAGATATTAAACATTAAAATTTACAGTTATGAAAAATTTGCAGAGCAGCTAGTAGATAATACAGTAAAAGAGTAAAATTAAAGAAAGTAAAATAATAAATTTCAATGTGTATGAATGTGTGTGTGAGTGAGCGTGTGTGTGATAGTGGACGTGAGAGTATGGTGAATCGATCGTCCGAGAGACCTCCGCCAGGTCTTGATTTGTGTTCTAAATATTCCAAATTAATTAAAAATATCCTAATTTTTATTTATGGAGGCGACATTATCTGTAATAAAATGCCATGTCAAATATATGTAACTGTTGTACATGAATACATTATTTATTTATTTATTTTATTTATATATTTATTATTATAAAACTGACACATGCGTATGATAGGATTGAGTCCCTTTGTGTCCGAAGTTACGCAGCCAGAAAGTGAGGTCACGCTAAGCCTTGAGATTGTGGTCAAACGCGAGCCTACATAAAAAAAAGCAATCAATTATGTTACAATTGCCGGGCAGAGATCGCTGATGGCTGTATAGCTGTGGTGTGCTGTACCGATGATAAAAGCTGAGCTGTGCTGTGCTGATAGAATTTAAGCTGAGCTGAGCTGTTATTTATTATTACGCAATTATTTTATTTAACAATCAAAATAATACTCCTTGGTGGAATATAGTTGGTATAATCTAGCAAGGAGGCTCAATATTAAATTGATACAGGCATAATTGAAACTTGTTACGTTCGGTACATTTTTAGTCTGTGGTTTTAAAAAGAAAAGGGTGAATTCTTTGTTGTTAGTTTTTGATGGCGGCAATTGAAAAACTTGTTAAATAAATAATGGCGCAATTATACACATAAAAACTATTTCGTATTTAATTCAGCATCTCCTCTTACATTCAGAAGCGGGATAAAGTTAAGTACACGCCTAGTTATAATTTTTAATCAAATTTTTAGATAATTAAAATTGGTCAGATTTTTTTGTAAAGCAAGCTTCATGTTGATTATTTTGTAATAGGTACCAAATTTGTAACCGTGTTTATTTTTAGTAAAGGATAAAAAAAAAGTGTTACACTTAAAGACTAAGGTAATGTAACGCAATATTTTTCTGCGAGATTTCAGAACAATGGATGAACCGCCTGGTAACAAAAGTCGGGACCTGTATCGACCGAGGCTCCTGACTCCTGGCACCAAGGAGACACGCAGTGTCACCTGTCCAGGCTGCGATCAGCCAGGTCGTGAGCGCATCCTTTTACTGCAAAGGGAGTTTCAACGCGAGCAAGAACGGCTCGCGCTCGCTTTGCAAGAACTTCGCCCCACGCCGATGCGATCGCCGGGGTGAGCAGCATGCTGAGCGTCGGGGTGAGCAGCATGCTGAGCGTCGGGGTGAGCAGCATGCTGAGCGTCGGCCTGAGCCGCATGCAGATCGTCGGGGTGGCTTGCATGCTGTGCGTCGGCCTGAGCCGCATGCGGATCGTCGGGGCGGGCTGCATGCTGGGCGTCGGCCTGAGTCACATGCGGGTCGCCGGGCTGAGCTGCGTGCGCAGCGTCGGCCTGAGCTGCATGCTGAGCATCGGCCTGAGTCACGTGCGGATCGCCGGGCGTGCGGAGCGTCGGCCTGGGCTGCGTGCTGGGCATCGGCCTGAACTGCATGCGGAGCGGCATGCGCAGCGGCAGGGCGGCGCGGGACGGTTAAGGTGACGTACGTGGAGGGATTTTGTGGATATTTCGCATTGAGAGATGGTCTTTCATCGCAGTCTCGAGTGTAGGGCATACAATCAAATATTTCTATTTGGTAACAAACCCAACGTTTGGATTAAAGAAAAAGTAAATTAATGTATCTCGGTATGAAAAAGAATGCTTAAAGATAGTAGTTAGCAGTTTGAGTTTGTAGAGGTGCTGCTACTTATTATGAAAGGGTCACACTTTTCAAACATTGTAATACTGCTATGTAGGCAAGCGTGCGGTGGATTGTATAGTTCATGGTATCCATATAATATAAAAGCGAAAGGTCACGACGTAACAAAATCAAGGTGCTGGGAGTTTTAAATTTTGCATGGGGGTTCCGAAAGGACTGCGTGATGGCGCATGCTGACTCGAGTGATGGACCGACGAAGGTTTGTTCGTTTTAGTAATATAATATAATAATCGTTTATTTACTAAAAAACACAGGTACATTTATAAATAAAACATACAGAGTTACATAACAGTAACAAGACGGATTGCGGCGGTCCCTGCACTGGGCCCGGCTTGTGTCGCAGTGGCCAGGATGCGATTTGTAACGTACCGATGCAATAACCGACGCACGGATCTTAGCCAGATAAAACATAGTGTATATGTAGGTATTATAAAGGTGAAGTAAAGTGTCAAATAAAGAGTAACAGGAGTCTGGCAAGAGATAGAATAAGGCTTTTATGTGAGAAGTGTGCGAGTGTGTGTGGCGTGTGTGTGTGGGGTGGGCGGATGAGTGTGTGGGTGTGTGCGTGGGAGTGGGTGAGAGGGGGAAGGGTTGATGCAAGCGGTTTTCTTTCGGCATAGGAGCCTCTAGTTGTAGTTCAGCTCTTGAAACTAGCTTTGAATCGTTCTTTTTACCTTAGACGTCAATACCTGGAGATTTTATGGGCCGCAGGGCTCGACGTGCCATGTTCTGGAGGTAAGGATGTCGAAAGTATGGATGACGTTTGGTAGAGCTAGTGCTTGCGAGGCCTATGATGGTGATGTGACTTGCAAGCGCGAGGGCAAGGGGAGCGGAGGCACTGTGGACTCGGAGTTGCAGCGGTTCGTCGGATTCCGTGGAGCGTGCGGTGTGCATGTGTGTTCTAATGGCGACTCTGAATATGGAAAGTTAGTGCCGGACTCTCAAAGCCTTCACTTCATTGTATAGGTGTATACCATCTGTGGTGTGTCGATGGGGTTTTCGTGGCATTGCTTTGAGGGCACCTCTTTGGGCTCTCTCAAGGTCCAACATTTGCCAGCACCACTCCAAACTCCAATGCAGTGTGAACGAATAGATTGACTTGGTTTTGTATACCATTGGAAGTGTCTCCCTTTGAGCTGCGCTGCGAAGACGCTTCACTATAAACATGATTTTTCTAATCCTACCGGATAATAAAGGATAGCATGCTTTATTTGTGGGAGAGATTTCTGTCTAACACTACACCTAGGTGCTTGATATTGCGGTGGTATGTACGGACGATTGAGAGTGGTGTGTTTGCTGTTGCTTTGCTCTCTTTGAGGATGATGGACCTGGTAACGGGAGGTTGTGGGCTTGAGTTTTGTAAAATGCTGGATGTTTGGTTTTGGACAGGTTCAGCGTGAGTGGGTTTTTATCTAACTGATTTGCAATAGCATTCATGCTTTCTTGCACTGATTTGTGGATTTGTCCCGGGGAAAGCCTCTGAAGATGATTGCAGTATCGTCAGCGTAGCGTGGGGTCTTGGCATTGTTGGGAGTGGGTTTTACAATGCCAGCCATATAAATGGTAAAATCTCTCCGAAATCCAACGGGGGCTGGTCGCTGGCGGCTCCATCCTCTCTGACACACTGTTTGCGATTGGTGGGGTAGCTTTGGAACCAGTCATGGGCTTTGCCTCTGGTGCGGTGCCGAAGGCCTTCGCAGGATCCATGAGGACACCAAAACAGCGTGGTTTCTGGTCTAGGGCTGGTGAAATGCATTGGGAAGTTCCAAGATTGCATCCTCCGTTGATTTAGCTTTACTAAAGCCAAATTACGTATTTGGGATTAGATTGTTCTTTACGAGGTGTCGAACTACTTTATTTACTAATTTTTCTAACAATTTTGAAGGGAAATAGATAGGTAATTGCTGGGGATGCATTTATCTTCTCTGCCCTTGTAGAGTGCACTTGTTTTCCCGTTCTCTGAGAGAGTGCCCATTGAGAGGCTTAAATTGCATAAGTGGGTGGCTGCAGGATGGCATCCAGTTCGGGGGCGCTATTAAATTTCAGCTCACTAATAGGCATGGGTACTGGTTTCGTTTTCGCTAATCGGGGTCATGAGGAGGAATGCAGGGATGACCCTTGGAGCGCCATATCGGCTGCAAGAGATCCTTGTGTGGCAGAAAGTCTTGTGAGGGTTGTGTTTGTTAGTTTTACCAACGCTGGAAAAATAACTATTGCAGCGATTTAGAGAAGCCTGAGGATCAGTATATATTTGGCACAATCTTGAGGAATCATTATCTCTTTTATTCGTATGACATAAAGTATCGTTAATAGTAAGCCAAAGCTTCTTTGGATTATCTTGTTTAGAGTGATCTTTTAGGGTTCGTATTCTGTTTTTAACTTGGGAAGTAGATTATTTAAGAAATTGCGATATCGTTTGTGGATTGGCTGGTGAGTTTTACTATGGGTCTGACTTTGCTTTAAGATGTAATCTGTCACGATTTTTGTGACACTTTATGGGACGTGGCGTAATCCAAGGCTTTAGATTAAACTTAGACAGGGTCTTAGTGACAAGAAGAAGAATAAAATAAGCAATTGGATAAGGAAGATTTGGTTGATTCAATAGAAAGTTAACCAGTTGACTAATGCAATGCGCTCCCAATTGCGGGAGCAATTGTTGCAGGATGGCCGATTGTTACAATTGCCGGGCAGAGATCGCTGATGGCTGTATAGCTGTGGTGTGCTGTACCGATGATAAAAGCTGAGCTGTGCTGTGCTGATAGAATTTAAGCTGAGCTGAGCTGTTATTTATTATTACGCAATTATTTTATTTAACAATCAAAATAATACTCCTTGGTGGAATATAGTTGGTATAATCTAGCAAGGAGGCTCAATATTAAATTGATACAGGCATAATTGAAACTTGTTACGTTCGGTACATTTTTAGTCTGTGGTTTTAAAAAGAAAAGGGTGAATTCTTTGTTGTTAGTTTTTGATGGCGGCAATTGAAAAACTTGTTAAATAAATAATGGCGCAATTATACACATAAAAACTATTTCGTATTTAATTCAGCATCTCCTCTTACAATTATTTGTATTTCTCGTGTAAGTTGTTTTTATTATGTGTTTTGATTGTAAAAAAATACAAACTGGTGCAGCCTCCTCCTCAGCTCAGCAGTGGGGTCTTGGTCCTCCTGCGAGTACGGCGTGAGCTGCAGCGACGGCGGCAGGCGGGCGTGGAAGCCCAGCTTGGCCACCCACTCCGCCATCAGCTCTTGGCTCGTGCAAGCGAACAGGTACTCCGCCCCGTCGGCGCAGGCGAGACGGAAGACGTTCGCGCGCTTCGTGTAGTCACCTGCTGGCTCGCATCGGGCCTGGGGACGAATATAGCAGATATCAATATTCAATATTCAGTATTCAATATTCAATATTCAATATTCAATATTCAATATTCAATATTCAATATTCAATATTCAATATTCAATATTCAATATTCAATATTCAATATTCAATATTCAATATTCAATATTCAATATTCAATATTCAATATTCAATATTCAATATTCAATATTCAATATTCAATATCTTGTCTTGTTGTACTTATAGTTTGTACCCGCAATCTTTCAATTTCTACATTTTTCCTCACCTTATATGGTTGTCTGGAAGAAATCGCTTTAAGCGATAAGGCCGCCGTTTGCCATGTACTTAGTTAAAAGAGTCTTTTTTGTAAATATTCCTTCTTTAATTTTGGTGCAATAAAGTCATATTTTATATCCATGTTTCCCTAACTTTGGTGATCGGCTAAATGCGAATCCATTCAAAGAAAAAAAAAACATTTTTACTATTTTAGTGACAACCCTGCAACTTCAATGATAGTTAAAAATGCCAAAAAAAAACATCACATGATTAATGGGGGATAATGTTGATTGCACTTACATTGAGGATGGCTACAGGCGGCGCCGCAGCCTTGGCGCTGGCGAAGTCCAGCTCATCCCTGAAGAAGCAAAGCAACTGTCCGCACAGCACGCAGTAGTAGGAGCGCCACGACCGCACAGTGGCGCGCTTGCCGCCGCAACCGCACTCCTGCTTGCGGTCCAGATAGCCTGTAAGACAGTAAATGTTGGGGGTGAGTTGCCCCTATAGATGTTGTCTTATAATGAGATATTAGTTTCCCAGGGCGTGGAAATAGGCACCTAACTCAGAGAATAGGGGGAGAATAAGATTAAAATGTTGGGCGCCATATAGAAGATCCCCTCCTATTGCAAACAAAGCCAAGGTATTGGAAATAATAAAGATTTCACTTTTAACAATGGTATAATTGGTTCAACAATTTCATAATAAAATAATATGAAGTCAGTCAGTTACAAAACATCCTAATGTAAATTAAGAAATAAATCTATTACTATAACATGGTATCTTAACTTAGTATTATACCTAAACAACTAGGTTTTATACCTATGAGGATAAGTAAAGTGTCAGGACGGCAGGTCCTGACAAAAGGCATGGAGTATGTATGGAGGATAAATACTCCATGTATTAGTAGAAAATCATCTTGAGAGCATGGCACTATCCATAATAAGTTAAATTAATCATGAAGAAGAGATATTTAGATGGTATCCAGAGATTTTAACACCAAACTGGAATTATGTACATTAATGACCGCAGCAGGAACTGACCCTGACGGCAAAAGTAAATAAGGAACACAAATGGTAGTCATGGCTGGGGAGCTAGACCCTGAAGGAAGACCTTGAAGTTGATTTTTGAAGTTAGTCTTTACAGTTGATCATTCTAGTAGAACTTTAACACTGGACTCTGCCGGTGGACTTTGACCCCTGTAACAAAATGACATGTTACAGCTCTGTCAACCCCGTTACGACGCGGAATTAAAGGTAAAAACACTCACCACATCACGTGGGACGATATTATAACAGCATTCCCCCTAGTCGATGGACTAAACCATTGTTTTTATACTGAAAGAAAGAACGTGAGGTTAGGTCATTGTCATGAACATATGAAGCTCATAATTGCCATCGTTCCACGATAATAACCATCTAAACACTCACCAGAAGACTTCACCATCCTTTCATCATAATATATGTGGCTTATACACCACTTTAAAGAAATAATCGCGACGGGACTAAATTGCCATCGTCATCGCGTAAACGAAATGTCAAACGAACATAACTTTTTCCCGGCGCGTAGGCACACACCTGTATGCCATACAGCCAAGTGGGAAGTGTAAAAAAAAACGTGTTACAGTTCCGTTTTAGTTGAGGAAGAAAAATTTTATTTAAAAATTTAAAATTTTTAAATAAAATTTTTCGCTACACTCTAGTAACGAAAGAGAAATAACAAGCGACTCCTGATGAGTTAACTTGTTATGAACGTACATTTACCTTACAAAGGTAAAAGAATGGAAAGAAACAAACATGATCACCATGTATCAATCTTGAAAACACATCTCATGTAGCCCAAGGGAAAAAGGATGAGTACATTACGCACTAGCCTCGTGCTTACCTGAGTTAAAATTTGGGATTCTCCCAAGAAAACACATTGCACATAGGCAACATATGTTTGAATCAAATCAAAGAAACACCCTGGTGGTGTCAGACGACAACTCAAAGAATTAAATCTAACACTGCTTAACCTTAAATGAACATACAAATATCTTGAACATAGTCAAGTTAAAGGAAGACCTACCTAACTTTTAAATTTAAAATAACAGATTAAACCTTATGCCTACGTTTTACTTAGTCATGGCCATGACACTAAACTTATTCCAAGTAAAAACTATTTAAGTACTTAAAAAAAACTTAATCTATTTTCTTTTTATTTATTAAGAGTGAATATCCTTGGCGTCATTTGGGTGGTAATCAAACACACACCAAATGCATAAACAAGGCCTACGGATATTACTCGAACGAGGGAAATCTCATCAAATGGATCACCTTCCTATAGGGATGACCACTTAACAGGTAATGTCCTTGAACACAACCTTGAAAGTGAGAGAAGACCTAAACTTCCTCACTAGGACCTCGAACAACAAGATCTTTAATGTGGAAGGAACCCAAAGGTTTACCTTCTAAGGTTTTCAAAGAATAAACTACATTACCTAGCTTTTTATGTACTACACATTTTTCAAACTTAGGGGCTAGTTTAGCAGAAAAGTGCTTGGGAGCGCTGGACAAAGGAAAACATCTTTTATAAATAATTTGACCTTCCCGCAATTTCAAAGGACGCTTCCTAAGATTATAATATTTTACATTGTGTTGATATGCCTTTTTAAGGTGACATTCAACTTTCTTGAAGACTTCAGCCATACGCGGCAACCGAGAAGCAAAAGTTTGGGTATCTACTACTATGGTAGACCCATCACAAGGTGAAGAATCTTGTGTATAAGTAGCACCATCGATGACCATCTCTCTACCATGATTTAGATAAAAGGCAGTATATTTTGTACTTTCGTGGACCGAAGTATTGAGCGCACACTGGATTTCCTGAATGTTCTGATCCCATTTACGATGATCAGAACGCACGAGGGAAGCAATGGCACGAACAATATCACGATTCACGCGTTCAGTTTGATTACACTGGGGATGGTATCGAGGATTATAGAATATATGAGGTACTCCGAATGAAGTTAAAGAATCTCTAAATTCTTTAGAAGTGAATTGAGGACCGTTGTCGGTATACAGGATACGACATACGCCATGGACTAGAAAAACATGTTTTTCAAGACATTTCACAATGGCCTTAGAAGTTGCACTACGCAAAGGGAATAAAAGAACATACTTACTGAAATAATCAGAGACCACGAATAAGTATTGATTGCGAGAATAAGATGAAGGGAAAGGACCTAATATATCGCATGATATAGCCTCCCAAGGTTTAGTAACTTGACGGGGGTTACCCATCAGACCAGGCCTAGCAGTATTGACCGGCTTGTATGAACGACATACCTCACAATTGTCAACATATGATTTTACATCTTTAAATAAAGAAGGCCAGAAATAAATGGAAGAAATTTTCTTGTGGGTCTTAGCCACACCGAAATGACCGGAAGAAGGCTCATCATGATATTTTCGAAGAACTTCTACATATTTTTCACGGGGAACAACGATTTTCCAATCGTGTTGAGAAATAAGATGATATTTATTTTTAGATAAACGACATAGTTTACCATTTACTACCGAGAAATTAGGATAACGACGAGGATTTTTAGTACAACCGTTAAAGACTTTAATATACCAAGGATCAGAAATAGTGTAGGGATCAATTTCAATTGAGTCAATCTTGATTCTAGACAAAGCATCAGGTATCACATGTTCTTTACCTTTCCTGTGAATTATATCAAAATCGAACTGACTCAAACGACATGCCCATCTATTTAGACGACCACTCGGATTACTAAGATTCTGAAACCATTGCAACGAGGCATGATCGGTTATAATATAACATTTGCTACCCTCAACATAAGGACGGTATAACTCCAGAGAATAAATCACAGCTAACAGTTCTCTTTCTGTCGCTGAGTAATTGACTTCTTGGGCGTTTAATGTTCTGCTACAATAAGCGATAGGGTGATCAATACCATCGACCCTTTGAGTTAAAACAGCACCAATAGCAAACGAGGAAGCATCCGTATGGATGTAAAATGGCTGAGAGAAATCAGGACATTGTAGAATAGGTGACGAGATAAGAGCAGATTTAAGTTGGGTGAAAGCTTTTTCAGCTTCCGGAGACCATGTGAAAGGTACCTTCTTACTAGTAAGTCGAGACAAAGGTCTAGCAACATGAGAGAAATTTTGGATAAAACGACGGTACCAACCCGCCATTCCCAAGAAACGTTTAACTGACTTCGCGTCAGTTGGCGTTGGAAAATTTGCAATAACATCTACTTTAGAAGGATCGGTCCTAAGACCATATCGATCAACTACGAAACCGAGATATTTAAGTTCAGATCGGCAGAAAAATGACTTTTTCATGTTAACAGTGAGATTAGCGAATCTTAGTTTTTCATAAACCGCTTTTAGAATTTTCACGTGTTCTTCAAAAGAACTGGTACAGATAATGATGTCGTCAATGAAACAAAACACTTTGTTATCAAATTGAGAGGAGAAAAGATTATCCATTAGCCTTTGCATAGTAGCGGAGGCTCCTACAAGACCAAAACACATGACCTTGTAATGAAATAGCCCACGGCCAGGAACCGTGAAAGCAGTTTTCTCTTTCGAAGGGGTAGAGAGAGGAATCTGATGATACGCAGCACTCAAGTCAAGAGAAGTTAAGTATTTAGCATCGCGAAGATTGTCCATAATATAATTAATATATGGTAGTGGATAGGCATCAGGTTTTGACACTGAATTTAACCTTCTACTATCTAAACACAGACGAATATCACCATTGGCTTTAGGTACCATGGTTACTGGAGAATTCCAAGGAGAGAAAGATGGTTCAACAATATCATGTTGGAGCATTCGGTTTAACTCGCCGTCTAGAAGTTTAAGTTTTTCAGGACTAATACGATAGTATTTTTGTTTTATGGGTTTCGCATCCCCTGTTTCTATAACATGTTCTATCAAATGAGTACGACCAAGGCCGACTAACTCTGAATCAATATTAGAGAAAAGTTGTTTAACGTTATCAATTTCTTGTTTTTGAAAATCCGAAAGAGAATCTAAATTTCGCAAGCCATTTTCTTTGACACTTGCTACATTGTATAAATCGACAGGCTCTATTGCAGGTAGACACGCCAGAACTTCTGGGGCTAAGTTAAATGATTTCCAGAAATTAATTCCGAAATGTAATGGAAGTTTGATTTCGGGTTGAATGTAAAATTGAATGAGCTTAACCTCATTGTTATATTCAATAGGAATATCCATGTAAAATTGGCAAATGTATTCGTGACCACTCGCCACTTTCAAAAATACAGGGAACTTTAAATTACGCAATGGGATACCAAGATTTTTAAAGAATTTATGAGCATTGTTTCCTAAAATAGAACAAGCGGCTCCACAGTCGAGTAAACCAGAAATTTTAATACCATAGACTTTAACAGTTAAATAAGGGCGAAAGTCTTTAGAATTAGGATTAAATATCGCCTCCCTGCAGGATTCAGATCCCAGAGAGACTAAGCAATCTAGTTTTTTGAATTAGAATGAGGATTACAATTTGGGCAAAGAGGAGTCTTTACCCCCTTCTTACCACATTTAAAACAAACTACTTCCTTAGATGCATTACACCGATTAGTGGAATGATTCGTTCCACCACAACGAAAGCAAGTCGAAGAACGATTAACAGAAGCGACAGGAATGTTTTTAGAAAAATCCCTAGAGGATTTAGGTTTGCATTTAAAGTTGAAATCCGGAGCTACGGAATCTTTAGAGAAGTTTGGTTCTTTAAAGTTGTCAATCCTATGTTTTGACAATTCCAAACGTTTACCTATCTGTTGTAATTGTTGGATGGTAGTGACATCAATCATCCGAATTTCCCTACTATATTCAGGACGAATATTCCGCAAGATGATGTCGAGTTTATCGCTCTCAGAAAGCTCTTTACTCAAACGAGACATCATACCTAGTATGATGGACAAATATATGACAATGGATTCATCTTTCGCTTGTGTTCGCGAACGAATCTCTTCAAGAAGACGAAAGTCGTAGTCAGGTAAATCAAAATCTGATTTCAAAGCAGAAACCAGTTCACTATAGTTAGAAAAACGACATTTATTGGCGCGGTACCAGCATAAAGCGGGACCATCCACCAAGTCAGTAAAACCAGTGTAAATATCATCAACAAGAATGTTCCGTGCCGAACACAGCTCCTCCAAACGAGCCAGGAAAACGCGAACACAGGAATCACCCTTAAATTTCAAATTCAACGAGTTGAGGTTATATTTCTTTTCATGAGAAATAATAGTTTTATATTTGTTAATACACGACGGACGGTTTAATTCATGCTCGGAATCTGAAGATGAATCGGAAGTGATATCATTATTAGCCAATGATAACAATAAAGAAGTTTTCAATTTTTCAAGGTCATCGGCCGGACGTTCTATGCGAGACAACCGCAAAAGCAAATACTGAGCACGGCCTAGAATACGCTGATGGGCCGAAGGAGATTTGTCAGGACTTGATAAACAAGCGATGATTTCATTTATTTTTAATGTTAAAGTTTTATGTTCATCATCAATATCACTCTCAAAACCCTCAGATGGTACAACTATACTGCCGCGACGGGCTTGTTTACAAGTTTGTCTAAATAATTTTCGTAATTGCTCAACAGTATTATCCCGGTCAACCTTTACATTCCGAATAGAAAGTTCATAAATAAGTTCATCTTTCAACAAGAAGTTAATATTAGCATTGAATTCCGCCATTCTGAGTAAACAAAGTAAGAACAGTATATCAGATAAGTGAAGAAGAACTATGGTTATGACACTAATGTATGTGAATACAGTTATAGTACTCTAAGTACTAACAAAATGTAATGAAGAAAAAAAAAATTATAAGTAACACCCCTATAGAGTACTTATCTACTATGGTCCTATGTATCAAATTTATGAATACTATGTTCCTATGTAACCACTGACAAATAAAATAAGATAAAAACCCACAGTCTATTACTATGTCTATGTAAGAACTTCTATGTGCTCTGAGTCACTATGTTTATAATTGTATAAATCACTAGAAAAAGGAATTGTGTCACTATAGTCCTATGTGATATTAAAAGTATATGACTATGGCCCTATGTAAACTAACTCAGCTTAAAATAAGAAAAAGAAAACTGAGAGATACTATGGTCCTGTCAATAAAATTATCACTATGTCCCTATGCAACAACAACTGGAGATATGCTAAATTTCAAGTTTAAACCATACCTACTTATAAATAGAAAAGTAAAGTCATAAATGAGTACCTATTAAAAGAAAACACACCCTATTTGCTATAAAGTTACACCATGTGCTTATAACTAGGTTATGTTACAAAGAACAAAGAAAGTGAAATACCTACTAATTTCCAACCTTGCTTTTCTGAGCCCCACGTTGGGCGCCACTGTAAGACAGTAAATGTTGGGGGTGAGTTGCCCCTATAGATGTTGTCTTATAATGAGATATTAGTTTCCCAGGGCGTGGAAATAGGCACCTAACTCAGAGAATAGGGGGAGAATAAGATTAAAATGTTGGGCGCCATATAGAAGATCCCCTCCTATTGCAAACAAAGCCAAGGTATTGGAAATAATAAAGATTTCACTTTTAACAATGGTATAATTGGTTCAACAATTTCATAATAAAATAATATGAAGTCAGTCAGTTACAAAACATCCTAATGTAAATTAAGAAATAAATCTATTACTATAACATGGTATCTTAACTTAGTATTATACCTAAACAACTAGGTTTTATACCTATGAGGATAAGTAAAGTGTCAGGACGGCAGGTCCTGACAAAAGGCATGGAGTATGTATGGAGGATAAATACTCCATGTATTAGTAGAAAATCATCTTGAGAGCATGGCACTATCCATAATAAGTTAAATTAATCATGAAGAAGAGATATTTAGATGGTATCCAGAGATTTTAACACCAAACTGGAATTATGTACATTAATGACCGCAGCAGGAACTGACCCTGACGGCAAAAGTAAATAAGGAACACAAATGGTAGTCATGGCTGGGGAGCTAGACCCTGAAGGAAGACCTTGAAGTTGATTTTTGAAGTTAGTCTTTACAGTTGATCATTCTAGTAGAACTTTAACACTGGACTCTGCCGGTGGACTTTGACCCCTGTAACAAAATGACATGTTACAGCTCTGTCAACCCCGTTACGACGCGGAATTAAAGGTAAAAACACTCACCACATCACGTGGGACGATATTATAACAGCATTCCCCCTAGTCGATGGACTAAACCATTGTTTTTATACTGAAAGAAAGAACGTGAGGTTAGGTCATTGTCATGAACATATGAAGCTCATAATTGCCATCGTTCCACGATAATAACCATCTAAACACTCACCAGAAGACTTCACCATCCTTTCATCATAATATATGTGGCTTATACACCACTTTAAAGAAATAATCGCGACGGGACTAAATTGCCATCGTCATCGCGTAAACGAAATGTCAAACGAACATAACTTTTTCCCGGCGCGTAGGCACACACCTGTATGCCATACAGCCAAGTGGGAAGTGTAAAAAAAACGTGTTACAAGCCTGCACCGAGAAATGGCCATATTTACATAACACACACATTCCGTGCTTCGGAAGGCACGTTAAGCCGTTGGTCCCGGCTGCATTAGCAGTCGTTAATAACCACCAATCCGCACGGAGCCCGCGTGATGGTTTAAGGCCCGATCTCCCTGTCCATCCATAGGGATTACCAACCTCATCAACCCTGGTGTCAGGGTTACTATTGACCCACCAAACGCCCCTGACATGACTCACGTAACGACTACTTACTTACATCAGTAAGTTGTAATCGGTACCAACGGACAGAGTACTGCGGGGCGGAAGGCCAAAGGGAAACCACTGGCCCATTTTTCCTTAAAAAGTAGCATGGAGAATGCTACACTGACAAGAGCGCGGCTCTTAAATTGATGATGATAAAGAAACTATGTATTTTAAGATTTTGCGTGCGGAGTCAGTCGAGAAGTAGGAGTGGAATTCTCTGCCGTCTTCTGCATTCCCGAACGCATATAACCCTGGTGCTTTCAAGGCCAGAGTGTATAGGCACCTTCTGGACGAACTCGCTCCATCTTCATCATCAGCCCATTAACGTCCCCACTGCTGGGGCACGGGCCTTCCCTATGGATGGATAGGGAGATCGGGCCTTAAACCCTCACGCGGGCCCAGCGCGGATTGATGGTTATTAACGACTGCTAATGCAGCCGGGACCAACGGCTTAACGTGCCTTCCGAAGCACGGAGGAGCTCGAGATGAAAACTTTTTTTTGTGGTCACCCATCCTATGACTGGCCTTTGCGAAAGGTGCTTAACTTCAACAATCGCAGACCGAGCGCGTTTACCGCTGCGCCACCGAGTTCCTCACTCGCTCCATCTTAGGCCTCGTCAATGCTTTCGGGCAAGTCTGGGGCCAAGCAAACCCGTCAAAGGTAAAAAGAAGAGAAGCGGCGTTGGCGTTCCTGTTGTCTCTTTTCGTTTCCTGTTGTGCGCATGCGCGTGAGGTGTTGCCAACTATCGTACCTTCAATCTCGACGGGCGGCAGGTCGGCGATGTCGCCGCGGCGGTGTCGCCGGAAGCTCTGCGTGCGGCGACGGGTTGTGAACGATGGGGTGCGCTTGGGTGTCTTCACCACCTGCGCGGACATTGATATTACAGAAATCAGAATCATTTATTCAACGTAATTGGATGTTTCACTGGGTCAAAGAGAAATTATAAAATGCTAACGTATAGAAATAGAAAATAGAAAAATATTTATTTCAAAAAAAGAGATTTACAAAAGTAATCTGTTACAAAAAACTGGTTTTATGAGGTAGTTTCAGAAAATCAACATATAGACAGATAAAACAGCGGACCCTGCACTAAGCATAAGCCTGTATCGCAGGGACCCGAAAAAAAAATGTTTGGTTTTGTTCGGACTTATCCAGAAGCAACAGATGAAACATTTTAAAGGTACAAAAGAAACTGGTATGTGCAAAAATATAATATGTATATAATATATAGTATTTATAAGTTAGGAGGAGTGTCAATGTGTGTGTGTGTGTGTGTGTGTGTGTGAGTGTGTATTTCTGTGTGATCCCGTAATTATGAATTAGGCATCAATTCCTCCGTTTTGTCATAGTTCTGACTCAGCAACCATGTCTCAACTTCTTTTTTGGCCTCTCGGAGGGACGTCGATTTAATCGGGAGTTTGTGGCAAATTTTATTATATACGTAGATGGAAAGATAATGTAGAAACGTAGAAATAGAACTCGGTCTAAGATGATTAAAAATCAATCTGATTTTACTATTCGACTTATTTTCGGGATCGCGAGCCCAACGCTGAACTATTGGACCGTTAAGAGCAAGTTATAAAATCAAGCGAAAGCGCACTCACACTCATGCTCTCGGCGCGCTTCACGTGCGGCTCATTCTTGGGGAGGCGCTCGAACTGCGGCGCGGGGGACAGGGTCTCCTCCGACGACGCGTGCGCCGGCGCAGAGCGCTCCGTCTCGCGGGATATCTGGAACAACAACAATAAAGTATTATTAAAAAACATTGCAAAGGAAAGGCGAAAGGAGCTAAAGAGCTTAAAGGGCTAAAGGAGTCGCCATACTGTGAATGGGGTCACCCGGATCAAACCATATCTCACATAGTGAACGAGTGCCCTCTGCACCGGTTCCCAGGTGGCATAGCCGAGCTGCATTGTGTGACGGATGCGGCAGAGACTTGGTTAGGGGAGCTTCAGCTGGATATTCAAAAATATCTTTATTCAGTAGGTAACATAGTTACACTTTGAATCGTCAATTTTTTTACATAACGAACGTCTCATCCGCCTAAAACTACTGCAGCTTCTCACAACCTGTATAGCCGGGGAAAAGAAGCTGCAAGAAAAACCTCGGCACAGGGCCCTAGACGTTCTTTAAAAAAATAAAAATAAACATAAAATATTGGTATACAATTGAGTAATTTAGCTGCCTAATATCAGATCCACGCACGATATGTGATCCACGCAGGATATTTTATATTTTATTTTTGTCTACAATACGCAATAATAATAATAATTATCCATGTTTACCAACATTGGTCGAGCAGGCGCCATAGTCCCCCATAGCTCCAGTATCCCGGTCCACTAACCCCCAACCTAATAGCCCAGTTCCCTTTGTTCCCATAATCTGCAATAGTCCTACACGAACCGGGGATTGTCTTTGGGTGCACTCCCATAGTGCATACAGGGATAATCGCCGGTTGGTGTCACACCACATTTAGATTAAACTGTTTTAAGGGGCCTCTACGTGTTGGCTTCGGCCCCACGCACGAGTTCCAAAAGTCCGGGACACCGTAGGCCCGAGATATGAAAACGACATACAAATAATAATAACAAAGGACACATAGCGAAATGAAATGAAATGAAAATTTATTGCAATAAATGTGGTAAGTATGTCGATGCAAGTGAAGCTTATAGCGCTCAGCACATTTAGTCATGTTGTGACATATACAATAATAACTAAGTACTTACATAAAGTACTGAAAAATATTACAAAAACACTTATCTATATAAAAAAAAGAAAAAAAAAACACCTATTTATAAACTGAAAAACTCATTTAAGCTATAAAACTGCTTCCCCTTTAACCACTTTTTGAGTTGGGATCTAAACTTTAGATGGGGTAGCTCTTTAATATAGGACGGAATGGCGTTATATTTTTATTTTTTTGTTGATACCGCATATAGCGCAGCGTAAGTCTATGATACGACTGATGAATGTGGAGGAAGCGAGAGAATGAATCTGCCTTGGTACTAGCTGCCATGTGTTAGAAAGAGAAAGACAGATACCCACCTCTCTCTCCAGCTGCGGCGGCGGCGGCGCGGTCTCCTTGCGTCTCTCTTCAGCGATGCGCTCCATCTCCCGTCGCCTGTACTGCGCCAGGCGGTCTTGCTCCTGCTTCTCCGCTGAACGTCTCCTGGCCGCTTCTTCCTCATCCTGGGTAACAAAGATTTTGTACTGTTAGGTCCAATGTATGTTAACGGTGCACAAAAAGAAAGAAAATTTAATGTATTTTTTTGTTGACGTGACTTATTGTAGATTTGCCGCAGATGGCATTAACTACTTGACCGGACAAATAAGGAGCGCTGAAGGATCTTACCCGGTACAACGTTTAAGACAACAGGCCTGAGGGTGCTCAGTTGGGCGCGAACCTCGGCTCAGGGCGTCGTCTGAGAGGAAAATATTTGAAAGAGTTAATCGACCCTAGCGGGTCGATAGCGATAAGCGCCGATTGAGGGAAGTCGTCGACCACGCCGGCGGGGTCGGTATCGGGGTCCTGAAGTGTTTGGTGTCGCGAGCTGATTGGCTGCCTCTATGGTTAGAGTAATCGGGTCATCGGGATCGTATATTACGTCCTTCGGACGCCGATACTTTTCAGTACCGTCCCTAAGCGGGACGTATTCGGAAGCCGCAACTACCAGGGGATTTGGGTCTGATCCTTTCACCACGATGGCGATCCAATGTAATCGATCCTCACCAGGACCAAACAAAAGACCCAAGGAAAAAACAAAGGCCTTTTTCAGGGCGAAACAATTCGAAATCACCAGAGCCAGCTCTTGTTATATTATTGACTAGCTTTTACCCGCGACTTCGTCCGCGTGGCGTGTTATAAAAGAGAGATCTTTGTGTGTGTGGGAGTGCATATCAAATTTCAAGCATCTAACTTATGCAGTTTAGATTTTTTCATACATTCTTTTTTCCCGCTAACTCCCATTTTTCAAAATACAGCCATAACTAAACTTTTATAATTTACTAAGGTATGCATGCATGCTAGATTGAAAACATCTACTCGTATCTTACGCGGTTTAGACTTTTTCATACAAATGTTTTTCCCGTTAACTCCCGTTCCCGTGGGAATTTTGCAAAATCCTGTTGCAACTAAGCTTTAAGTTCACTAAGGTACCTGCATGCCAAATTTCAAGCGTCTAACTTAAGCGGTTTAGATTTTTCATACATAAGGATTTTCCCGCTAATTCCCGTTCCCGTGTGAATTCCGGGAATTCCTTTCTTAGTGCACCTCTACGGTACCTAAGCTACGTCCCTTCCAAATTTCAAGTGCCTACGTTTAGCCGTTTAGGTTGTGCGTTGATATGTCAGTCAGTCAGTCACCTGTTGTTCCTTAAACGCCTTTTCCAGCAGTGTGATCCTCTTCAGAGCGTAGAATTTGTCTTTCTGCGCGTCAATGGTCTGCTCCAGGTGCTCGTGCTGGTTGATCAGCTCCTCCACCTGGGCGACGCTCTCACCGTACTTGCCGTCGCGGACAAGTGGCACCCTGTTACGGGAAAGAATAAATTATAATACCACGTATAGAACGGCAACTCTCCGCCCCCACCAGCGTCTTAGCTAGGTTTACCTCACACCCTCGGACATAGTTTAGACTTGAAGCGACTGCCTGTCTGACCTTCCAACTCGGGAAGGGAAAACCAGCCCAATACAGGTTAGGTCACATACCTCCGAAAATCCATTTCTCGGGAATGTGGGTTTCTTCAAATATGTTTCCTTCACGTGTGTATTTTTTACCCTAAAACCACTATCGTCGAAGATCATAGGATAGTTTTTATCCCGGAAATCACCCCTGAGGGGATGAAAAGGGGATGGAAAACACTTGGCGCGCTTACCTGGTCTGTATCCAGGTGTCCAGCGCGTCGGCGTCCCTCTTGAAGACGAGCGCGTCCAGGTGCTGCTCGTAGATGCGGGCGCGCGCCGCCCACGCCGCGTCCAGCGCCTCGCGGCGCGCGCGCAGCGACGACATGCGCTCCTCGATCTCGCCGGACATGAAGTGGCCCTCTTTGATCAGCTTCTCGCCTGGGGGAGAACATTAAATAAATAAAAAATTAGGTAAATAGAATACCATTCTCTTTATCTGCCACACTTGGTGAATAAATCGACAAAGGCGCTATATCTTTAGTGTTTGGCTTTTTGCGAGTAGATTTATTAATGATTTACTGTTTTGTTTTCTCTATTATTATTTTTATTTTTTGTGTGATGTGTGTGTGGATTCATCATAGGGGGTTTGGACCTTTACCCACCACGCTGGTCCAATGCGGGTTGGTGGGCCGTCAGAGCCTCGTTTGTTGATTAGCAGGATCCACCACGGGCAGGTGAGGTTGACTTGAGACCCGAAAGACGATATATGGGTCCCCTTACATCCCGCCGTCTGTCCGCCAAACTGAAGTGGGACTGGGCCGGACACGTTTGTCGGATGCATCCGGAGCGGTGGGCACGAGTCGTTACTCACTGGATACCTCAGGGCGGGCTTAGAAGTCGAGGCAGACCGCGTAAAAGATGGTGTGACGACCTCAATGCTTATCGGAAGGATTGGCCGGAGATCGCGCAAAGTCGAGAGGAGTGGAAAAATCAAGGGGAGGCCTTTGCCCAGCAGTGGGATCGTATAGGCTAAATAAGATAAGATAAGTGTGTGTGGATGCGTGCGTGCGCGCGTGCGTGCGTACTTCTTCTTCTTATCGTGTCGATGGCAAACTAAATAGTTTCGGCCCAAAACTTGGCAACAAGTATGGCGCTATCTGCAGCGCTCATCAGATCCTCCTGCGTGCAGGTGCGTGAGATAAATGACTGGTACACCGATAGACTTTAAAAATAAACAACCGGCAGAGTTACAGCTACAGAATAATATTTGTAAAATCTAATTGAGCACAAACTTTTATAATAATTTAATACTTATCTAGCAATTCGGAAAGAGTCTAGTCAGTTGCTGTATTTGAGCTAACGAAGCATATCTCGTTAGGGTCATTGGACTTAACTCGTGCGTGCGTGCGTGCGTGTGTGTGCGCGTGCGTGTGTGTGTGCGTGCGTGTTTTGTGTTAGGTTGTATTATTAAAAAAAAAACATCCTGACCATCAGCGTAGAGCGTGTTGAAGGCGTCCTCCTTGGCCTGTATCTCGGCGCGGATGTCGTGGTGCCGCGCCAGCAGGCGCTCCGCCGCCGCCACGTCGCCGCCCAGCTCGGGCGCCGTCACCCGGGCCAGGGTCTCGTTCGTCCACGCGCTGCGGACCAGAAACGGGATTATTTCAAGGACTTTCTTTTCACTTAGATGCTTAGGGATACTCATAAAGAGAAAAAGTCTGAATCAGAAATCGGAATCACTTATTCATCGTAATTACCATGGATAACCTTGATTGATGAATGTGGAGGAAGCAAGAGAAGTGTGTCAGGATCGAAGAAAATAGATTTCTATAGTCTCTGCTTACCCCGGTAGGAAATAGGCGTGACTTTACGTATGTATGCAAAAACTTGATGAAGGTCAATGTAACATTTTTCAAATATACATCTGATCGGCTGAGGAGAAGAAACGACAAGAAACTGCAACAGCAACACATCTTTTAAATCAATGAGGGTATACATTACATGTTATTTAATATCTAGAGGAACACATTCAATACCAGACATTATCATTTAGGTAATAATTAATCTTCAAATAAGTTTTTTTTACATAAAGTAAGTTTCCCATGAGCTTTAATTTTTTTTCTGACAAATTTAAAATATTATCTGGTATTTTATTGCAAAAACGGGAATCAGACGGGACTTGAACCTTAGCGATATACATAGAAAGAATTTCGCACGGATAGGATGTGAACCCGGCAGTGTAGTGGTTAAAACGGCAATCTCTTAAAATGCATAAATGGTTTTGTCATCATTTTAATTATCATAATCCTTTTTGCATAACGTTTTTAAGCATAATAGCACTTTCCCATAATCACATCTAAGAATACTGGTTTTTTAGGTAAAATTTGATTCGCACATAAATAGGTATCCATAATTCTTTTTTAGAATAATAGTGTTTTGTCATAATTTTGTGGTGGCCCCTGGGCCACCCCTACGCCGCCAGCATGTTTATCTTACACACGAAAAGTATACTGAATGATGACCAACAGCATGAAATAGAGTCAAAAAATATAAAAAGTGACAATCATGAACCAAATGCAGCCAAGGAAAAAGTAAGTTTCGGAAATGTTCAAAGTTGTGCCAAAACTTTTCTTATTCGGAGTATAGTTTTTATGCTTATAATAATTATGCTTATATATCATTATTGTCATTAATTATTATGCTTATCGTAGTTATGAGTTTCAAAATTATGCTTAAAAAGTTATGACAAATTAATACTATGCGTAACTAATAATAGGACAAGTAACATTATGCCATGATAAATTATTTCATAAAATTTTATGAGTAAAAATAGAGAACCGGTTAAAATGCTCGTCTCGGCTTGACAAGAGCTGCGGGTTGCAGATTTTCTCTCCAATATACTTTAGAGACGGAAAATACCGATTAAGGTCAACTCAGTTTACCCCGATACCGACCCCGCCGGCGTGGTAGACGATTTCCCTCAATCAGCGCTTATCGCTATCGACCCTAGGGTCGATTAATTCTTTCAAATATTTTTCCTCTCAGACGACGCCCTGAGCCGACGTTCGCGTCCAACTGGGCAGCTCAGGCCCGTTGTCTTAAACGTTGTACCGAGTGAGCTTCAGCGCTCCCCATTTATCCGGCCAAGTAGTTAATGCCATCTGCGGCAAATCTACAATAAGTCACGTCAAAAAAAAGGTCAACTCAGAATCATGGTCTGAATCATCCCTCAAAGTTTTCGATACGGTGTCACTAACACCCTGTATTAGTACTCTATTTCGCCACTAGATGTCGCTAGCCGTTTAACTTTACATATGGAAACCACCGCCATCTAGTAACGGTGTTTCGTATTATTATGAACGCTTTGACAGTTAGCTCAAAATGGCTACCGCTCTCTCGTCAGATGTTTTTTAACACGTAACCTAATTTTTTTTCTTATTTTTTTTTTGGGAAGTCGAGGAACTGGCCTTTGATAGACTGGAATGGAAAATGCTACACCGACAAGAGCGTGGCTTTTAAATTGATGATGATGAACCTATTTGAGTGTGTACTCACAGCAACTCCTGGTAAGTCCCGAAGTACGCCTGCAGGTGCCCGGCCAGCTCCAGCTGGTGCGAGGCGCGGTCGCAGCGGGCCGCGAGGTTCTCCACCGCCTCGGTCACATCCTCCAGTTTGGACCACACGTGCTCCTTGGCGTCTGGGAACGCTGTGCCCAGCCTGACGGAGAAACAATAGTCAAACAATCAAATCATATATACTTTTGTAACATCGGGTAAAGTGTAATTAATATCGGCAACACTAAATGTAACTGGTGAGGAAGGGTGACTAGCTGGAAGGGGCAAGTTGATAAAAGGCAGGTGTCCGACCCAGAACGGGTCATTTTTGACGGTTTCGACCTTGCCGGCGGAATATCCGGACTGACCTCACCGAACTGACCCCGCCGGCTCGAGCTGACCTGGAAACTTCGGGTCAAGCTCGCCGGCCACCTACTATGACGAGACACGTACCACCTGGCTGGAGTCGCTCACTGGGCCTCCCTCAACAGGGTCTCACCCGGTGGGCTGACTCGCCGGGTGGGCTGACGTTGAGAAGACAACTGGATTGATTGGATTGGCAGAACGGGTCAGTCTGATACGACCACTAGGCTAGTGAATGTATGATTGTGTGATGAAATAAAACTTGGAAGTTCTCCAGTGTATTTTATTATCAAGTAAAGCGCCTTTCACTTTAATGGACACATATATACATATATTAATTTTAAAACATAGACAGACTGTTATTGTAATTGGTAGTACCATAGAATATGGAATAATACTACGTTTAGGACGGCAACTCTCCGCTCCCCACCAGCGGCTGAGCTAGGTTTACCTCACCCCCTCGGACATAGTTCAGTCTTCAAACCTATGAAGTCAGACGTCACACACACAGATGCGCGTGTACGATAACGTCAATGTGTAGTGTCTATGTAAAACGAGGTTGTTTGTATGAAGTGTCCGGGGTGTGGCAATACTTTGGGAATCATTCGCAAGTAAGTGCGGCTACCGTGGTCCAGTTTGAGAGATGGGCTCACGATCCCGAGGTCCCGGGTTCGAATCCCGGTGGGGACAAATCACAGAAAATCCACTTTGTGATCCCTAGTTTGATTAGGACATTACAGGTTGATCACCTGATTGTCCGAAAGTGAGCCGTTGGTCCCGGTAACTACTTACCGATGTACTAAGTAGTCGTTACATGAGTCATGTCAGGGGCCTTTGGCGGCTCAATAATAACCCTGACACCAGGGTTGATGGGGGTGGTAATCCACGTCGCAACCCACACGATAGAAGAAGATTCATAAGGACTAAAATGAGATTGATTTTTGATCATGCTAGACTGGCTTCTTCTAAATTTGCATTGTATAATCTCTCCATTTTTGACGGTTTTGACCCAGTCAAATACCCAATATTCAGCACTCACCGATCAGCTTCCTGCTTGAGCCTCTCATGCTGCGCTCTGATAGCGTCCAGGTCCGCGTGGAGCGCCTTCAGCCGCTGCCTGCTGGCGTGCAGCGCGTGCAGGGAGCGCGGCGCGGCCTGCTCGGCGGCGAGGGAAGACTCCTTCTGTTCCACCCACGCGGCTGTCTCGTCTGCTGAGCGGTCGAACTCGTGAACTTGGCGGGCGCCGGCCAAAGCCTAGGAGAGTCAGATGGTATGAGAATAAAGAAAAACATGAAACAGTAAGAGTACGGCCCTGTGCCGGGAGGTTTTCTGGCCACGTCTTTCCCTCAGCGTTACAGATTCCGATGTGGTAGTAGTTTTACAGCTAGTTACATAATATTTTATTTAATTTTTGACGTTCATAAAGCGCTAACAATGAAAGCCAATTTTGAAGAATAATATTAGTAACATTTTTGATCTTTTCTTTTTAAATTTTTGAATTAAAGTGATTATCTCAAAAAGTAGCATGGAGAATGCTTGAGCACCGAAAATATAGTGAACTTAACCAGAGACAAATTCCAACCAAGATGCATAAAAGAAACGCATCAAATATGTGCATTGAATTATATAATAATCTGTCAAATTAATTAAAAAATCTGACTGGACGTCAAACGTCACACACACAGATGCGCGTGTACGACAGCGTCAATGTGTGGTGTCTGTGTAAGAATGATATTACATCTATCCAACATCTGTCAATAATACCTGTATGCGGTTACTTATAAATGGCTATTAGTTTACATTCAGTTACTATTTAATAATTATTAATGCTGTCGGTTCTAATCTAGCCTCCAAGATCCCACTGCTGGGCAAAGGTCTCCCCTTCCCCTTTCCATTGTTCGCCGCGTCCTGTGCGCGGTCCAGTCCCTCCGGCAAGCGTCCAAGTCGTCACGCCATCTCTTTCGAGGTCTGCGACGACGCCTGTACCCGTCATGAGGCACCCAATGCGTGACGATCCGTGCCCACCGCTCAGGGTGCGTGCGACAAACATGTCCGGCCCAATCCCATTTGAGTCTGGCGGCTTTTCATCCCACATCAGCGATTCCCGTTTTTGAACGCAGTGTTGTGTTTCGGACTCGATCAATTCGTTTGACACCTACACACTAATGCTGTAAGTTTCCGATGAAAATAAAATAAATAAACCTCTCGAGGTGTTTTGTATGTAGTGTCTGGGTGTTACCATACCTCCTGCCTGGCCAACGCCAGCTCCTTCAGGTCGTCCCACAGTCCGCGTATGTCATCAGTCCTCTGCCGGACCTTGTCAGCTTCCGGCGCGTTTTCCTCCAGCAGCACGTTGCCTGCCTCGCAGACAGCTTCTATACGACCCTCGTTGGCTGTTGAGAGACAGTTCAGTTTTAGCAAAGAATTACGGCTGATGATGATGATGATACAGTGTCAATGATCATGACGATATCACTATAGAATTTGTATGGAAAAGCACATTGTGACGTCATAGAAAACCTAAATAAAGACCGAGATCTAACACTAGCATAAAACATTTCCTTATTTCAATTTAATTTATTTTAATTAAAACACATAATAACGGGTTCTTACCGCGTTTAAATGGGGATATGAGACTCCCGATATTTCGACACTGTTGCAAGTGCCATGATCACGGGATGACTGTTATTATTTTATTTATTAATTTATTTATACATTGTTTTAAGTTTACGCGGTTATTATCATAATTAAAGCACATAATAACGGGTTCTTGCGTTTAGAAAATTATGGCTCTACCTACTCCACTCCAATCTCATCAGTCTCCGTGATCATGGCACTTGCAACAGTGTCGAAATATCGGGAGTCTCATATCCCCATTTAAACGCGGTAAGAACCCGTTATTATATTATATTAACCCGTGTTTTGTGTGAAGTGTCCTGGGATGTCGTTTCGTTCTACTCACTATCCTACACGAATACTGACCGTGTAATTGTGCCAGGAAGTTATCAAACGCCTGCTGCAAAGTGTCGACATGTTCCACGTCCAGTCCATACTCCTCACTGGCAGCAGCCGACATCTGCTCACTGATCCATTCCTGGACTTCCTCGCACTCTTGCACGAACCTGGGAAGGAAGGGTGGTTTAATTGGTTGCTTGAGAGTTTAATCATCATCATCACCAGCCCATTAACGTCCCCACTGCTGGGGCACGGCCTTCCCTATGGATGGATAGGGAGATCGGGCCTTAAACCACCACGCGGGCCGAGTGTGGATTGGTGGTTATTAACGACTGCTTATGCAGTCTGCAGAGAGTTTAATTACAAACTGTTATATTACTTAATAAAACAGAAAATATAAATAAAATAGAAAAAAAAAAACGGCCTCCGTGGTCCAGTGGTTGAGCGTTGGGCTCACGATTCGGAAGTTCCGGGTTCGAATCCCGGTGGGGACATACCACAAAAATCACTTTGTGATCCCTAATTTGGTTAGGGCATTACAGGCTGATCCGTGCTTAGGCAGGCACGTTAACGCGTTGGTCCCGGTTCCTAACTAATGTAAGTTAGTAGTCGTTACATGAGCCATGTCAGGGGCCTTTGGCGGTTCAATAATAACCCTGACACCAGGGTTGATGAGGTTGGTAATCCACCTCACAACTATAAATAGATAAAGATAGAAGAAGAACAAACAAAGAAACTGTCAAACAGTATTTTGTGAAATGTGACGTCACACGAAACTCAATCATGGCCGCCCGTGTTTCGGGTCTTGTAATATACAGATAAAAAACCAACGGCTTAACGTGCCTTCCGAAGCACGGACGGCGTTGTTCGTGATACTCACTTGAAGTACTTGAGGCTCTGCTGCAGCCGCTGCTGTCGCTTGGCGCAGAGCAGCTTCATATCCTCAAACAATGTCTTCAGCTCATCCATCTTCTGACGGAGCTGCTCCGCATCCGACGGGGATTTCTCCTATTTTGGAAAATAGTTCATATTATATAACCGGACCTGTCAAATTTTCAGGTTAGGTAAGCGGACCCTATGAAAAACGGGATAATGCTAGGGAGTTGGTGAAGTCAATGGAGCACTAAAAACCGGAAGTGAAGTGACTAATGTTTTCATTCCAATCATCCCCATAGCATTATCCCGTTTCTCACAGGGCCCGCTAACCTAACCTGAAGATTTGACAAGTCCGGTTTTTCACAGAAGCGACAGCCTGTCTGACTTTTGAACCCGCGAAGGGAAAACAGCTCACATACCTCCGAAAATGCATTTCTCGGGAATGTGAGTTTCCTCACGATGCGTTCCTTCACCACTGACCACGTGATAATCATTTATGATCCAAACATGACTTCGAAAACAAATTCGACAAACATTGGCTTGTGCTGGATTCGAAGCTGCGACCTCAAAGAGGCCAGCGTTCTACCAACTGGGCTACCACGGTTCTTAAATGTTGTCATTCCATGGAATGGAATGACGCGTCGTGCCAACTAGGAGTCGGAGTAGTCGCCATGGCCGACATCGATCGGAGAAATCATCATCATCATTCCAATAAAAAAAATATGTTGGCGTTGCTCCTATGCTGTTCTGGGAGCAAATAAAAAACATAGAAAACGTTCAGCTGCTTGTCTTCCCGGGCATGTCGTAAAAACCGACAGAGGGATTGTGTCCTCTAACATGATTGACTAATGTTATGGGCGATAGGCTGATCCCTTATCACCATAAGGTTCATCATATCCAGCTTACGACATCGTATCAACAGTGGCTGCAAGTTGTCTTTGATTACTTGTGGCTCTGCCCACCTCATTAGGGATTACGGGCGTGAGTTTATGTATGTATGTATGAATGTTGGCGTTGCTAACTCTCACCTGTAGAATCGATGCAGCTCGCTCCAGCTTGGTGTATGTGGCGTCGAAGGCAGCCAGCTCGCGTTGGGCGGCTTCCAGCCGTCTGGTGAGCGCCAAGACCGAGTCCTCGTCACGGCCCACGTCGCTCGAAGCCAGGGCAGTACGACGCTCCATAAGCCATACTTCGGCCTCCGAGATTTCTGATAGCAGCTGGAAAAAGATGTCCAATTTAAGAACGTCTACGGACGTTCCGAGTCCAAGGTGTCATACTACCTTTTATGAACCATCAATGATCCATGGTCTCTGTCCGTGAAAGGGTTAATAAGAGTACCGTTTGTCACAGGGACTATAACCTGGAACCTGATAGGGGGCAGCAGTAACTGTCAGTACTATTCAGAGGCGGAGAACAGGAGTCCTAGTACGGCTTTGAAATAGACTGCTCTGGGCGCCATCCCACTCGCGTTAGACAGAGTACTGCGAAAGGCAAGAGGGAAACCAGTGCCCTATTTTTCCCTAAAAAAGTAGCATGGAGAATGCTGCACCGACAAGAGCGTGGCTCTTCAATTAGTGATGACCGTTTGGGAACTTTGGATCGTGTAGTAAGTTCAAGATAAATTATGAAATTCTGATTACTAAATAAAGACAGATATATTATAAAACTAGCGAAAAACAAAAATAATTCAGAATGCAACTTCTACTAACATCTCTATACAGAGTGTTAGGGACATTGTAATGAATACTGAGGCGGATGATTCCGACCATGATTCTGAGTGAGTGGAATTTCCTGTTGGGAAATTCGTGACAAATTATTTTCAGTTCCATACCTTTGCCACGGAAAATTCCACTTGATGTCAACTCCGAATCATTGCCTGAAGGTCTACTAGCTGATACGGAAGACATGCCCTCTCACCTGTAGCAGCTCGCACCGGTCCTGTATCCTCGTGGTCCTGGCGGCGGCGGCGTCTCTCAGCGTCCGCATGGTAAGCAGCAGGTCCCTCGCCCGAGCCTCCAGCGCGGCGCCCGCGAAGTGACCTCTCCGGGAGAGCTGCTCGGCACGACCGCACACAGCCTTTATTGCAGGCTCCCTAGAGCAGGAAATTTATACAGGGTTTTGGCGATCTCTCTCTCTCTTTATTTAAGAGCTGCGCTCTTGTCGGTGGAGTAATAGCCTTCATTGGTGCTAATTCCTGCAAACACCATCTAATTTTATTTTAAGTTATATCTGTCATTTTCTTATCCGCCGAAAAGGAAAGGGACGGGTAATCGACAAGCATAAAATTTATGGAACACACGTCAATTTTAAGCACAAATCTAAACCAACCGTCTAAAAAATTTACGTCAGTCAGTAAACCGACACAGTTAAGTAGACAACACGTCAAACGGATTGCATACCAGAGACGTACCTTTTTGATCCGCCCGGGTTATTCATTCATTTACTCATTCTTCCTAAAATTAAGAGCTGTGAATCATCCGTCCCTTTCCTTTTCGACGGATATGAAAATGACGGATATAACTTAAAATAAAATTAGGAGGTGTCTACAGGATACTACGATAGGGCGTGTAGAACGGTGGTTGCCCCAATCGCCTTCCAACGGATCCTTTAAACGGATTGGCGATCTACCAATAGTAAAGGTTCTCGTGCATGCAGCAATATAATATACTAGCTGTTTCCCGCGGTATTACCCGCGTGGTTCCCGTTTTCCCGTGGGAATATCGCAAAATCCTTTCTTAGTGCTCCCGTGTACCTTATAAGGAACCTATGTTCCAAATTTTGAGTCTCTAGTCCTAGCGGTTTTGGCTGTGCGTTGATATGTCAGTCAGTCAGTTTCTTTTTTTATATATTTAGATTTACAAGGAGAACAAAAGACGAAAATCATTTTCGAAAACAAAGACAATAAAGGAATAAGAAACTATACCTCTATAAAAGAGGTAAAATTCTATAAAAAGATGTGCTATCTTGCACAGGGTGTCGCAGGGGTGGTAGTAGGGTGTTGTGTCCTAACGATTACTGGGGGGATGGTTCTGATTTAATACATAACATAAACATACATAACATAGAAAACGTTCAGCTGCTTGTCTTCCCGGGCATGTCGTAAAAACCGACAGAGGGATTGTGTCCTCTAACATGATGGACTAATGTTATGGGCGATAGGCTGATCCCTTATCACCATAAGGTTCATCATATCCAGCTTACGACATCGTATCAACAGTGGCTGCAAGTTGTCTTTGATTACTTGTGGCTCTGTCCACCCCATTAGGGATTACGGGCGTGAGTTTATGTATGTATGTATGTACATACATAAACAGCCTATATCCGTCCCACTGCTGGGCACAGGCCTCCCCTCAATCAGAGGGGGTATGGAGCATACTCCACCACGCTGCTCCAATGCGGGTGGAGGTGTTTTTACGGCTAATAGCCGGGACCAACGGCTTAACGTGCCCTCCGAAACACGGAATCATCTTACTTTTTTCGGACAATCAGGTGATTTCTGATTTAATATCAAAATTAATATCAGTAAGTAGTAACGACCTCCATGGTCCAGTGGTTGACACACCCTGTATATTTTTTTTTCGTCGTCGTGTTTTTTTTATGTTTGTTATGTGTTGGCCGATGAGTAAAGGATACACTTACCTGGCAATGAGTTCAGCCTCCAACGCGAGATGTTTCTTGAGCAGCGCCTGCGCTTCAGCCAGCGTGTTCCCGGCCTCCTCCTGGCGGACCGCGCCTTCACGCTCGCGGAGCCTGAGAATTAATGTAGAATCAAAATAGGTACAATACGGAGTATTTAAGGCATAGAGTAAAGAAAAAATAACAAGTAACTAAATTAAGCCAGAAATACAAAAAAATATAATAATAAGGGGGCAAGGGGGTAAGGTAGTGAGGGGGTTTAAGATAGTGGGGGGGGGGGGGGTTAAGGTAGTGAGGGGGGAGGGTAAGGCAGGAAGGGAGGGTAAGGCAGGAAGGGTGAGTAAGGTAGTGGGGGGTAAGGTAGTAAGGGGGGGTTAAGGTAGTGAGGGGGGCGGGTTAAGGTACTGCAATAAGGTTAAGATAAGGTAGTGATGGTGGGGTAAGATAGTAGGGGGGGAAGGTAGTGAGGGGGAAGGTAGTAAGGGGGGGAGGTAGTGAGGGGGGTTTAAGGTAGTGAAGGGGGGTGAGGTAGTGAGGGGGGTTTAAGGTAGTGAGGGGTACGTTGTAAGGGGATGCTCGTTACCATCTCATCTCCTCGTCGGCGTCCCGCTCCCAGCGATGCATCTGGGCGGCGTCTTCCAGGTTGTCTCGCCGGATCTGCATTGGTTCTTGTAGCTGGCGATATCTTAAATGAAATATAATGAAAATTTATTGTAATAAATTTGCTATGTCGTGTGTGGTGGACGTGGTCCACGCAGGCGGCAAAATGAAGTGGGATTGGGCAGGTGTGTTGTTGATGTGTTGTTGATGTGTTGTTGATGTGTTCGTGCTGTTATGTTGTTGTTGTGTGTGTTATGTAACCGGACTTATTTATTTATTTATTTATAAAGTACAACCACATCACATATATTAAAACATTTTACATATAAGGTTACGGTATTATGACTAATATATATGACAATTACGGCGTACATAACTTATACAATTAAGGGTACTTAAGTATTTAAAAATAAAGTAAAATTAAAATTACACAACAAACTTAAAAATTAGAAATTAGAAAGATATAAGTATAAGTAAAAAAGTAAAATATAAGTAAGTAATTAATATCTGTTGAGCTTTAAATAATCTAAAATTTTTCTCATATATATATTCAGCGGATCATGGAACACATCAAGATCTAAGATTTTGTTACAAAAAGAGTTGTATTCTTTAAAAGTTCTGGTTAGCGGGGCTTGAAGACCAAGATTCGTTTTACAGCGGGGAGTATAAAATATATTTGTTATTTTATGTCTGGTATACTTATATGGCACGCTGAGTGAGATGCTCTCGTGAAGGTGATAGCATTGTATAACTCCATTCACAAGTTTGTGCAGAAAGCACATATCCAACAATAGTCTACGATCGCGTAAGCTTATCATGTTGAACTTATCCAAGCGTTGTTGGTAAGGCTGTCTGTGGGAGAATCCGCTGGTGTGAAATGCCAAGTACCTGGTGAAGGCGCGTTGTATGCTCTCAATACGTTGTGAGTGTACTGCGTAAAATGGACTCCATGCGATACTTGCATACTCGAGATGGCTGCGTACAAGAGCGTTGTAAATAAGAGTCTTGGTTTTATTTTGTTTAAAACCAATACAGTTTCTTTTAAGGAATCCAAGCATCTGAGCCGCCTTAGTAACAACTTTGTCTGTATGTGTGATGAAATTTAATTGACTGTCTATTATAACACCCAGATCTCGGATCTCCTCAACCTCTTCCAATGTGACGTCGCCAATCTTATACACAGAAGCAAGTGGTTTTTTCTTCCGGGTATATTTTCGGACTCGTGGTATAACATAACATAACAAATACTTTATTGCACAAACAGGAAAAAACAAAATACAAAACAAAAGAGAAATAGAATGAGTACAATAGGCGGCCTTATACCTATGTCATCAGGTCAACGCCCGTGGACTCGCAGCGGAAACGTGTGCTTTATGCAATTTCAGTGTAAACGCTGACAACAAATATAATTTTAATACTTTATTCACCTTTTCGACCTAACGTTCCTAACTACGGACGTAGTCTAAATTCTTTAAAATTAAGTTAGTTAAGGAAATCCTTTGTTTTGAACTTTTATTACAATCATCATCTGCATATCCTAGTGTTTGATTCATCTCCAATGTAGCCACCTTTATATAAATTGTGTTGTTCCTATGTCGCTCTTGTGTTATGATGTTATTGTTGACATGTTTGTTACGCAAGGCAACCACATGGAAAGTGCTGATGAAGAACCACATTGCACACGGCACCGATGCCTTCGAATTGCGTCATGTCCCACGTGATTGAAAAATCATCGATTCCGGTGAACTGCTGATCTAGCGCCTCGCGCCGCGTTGCCAGCGGCCCGGACATGGAAGCCTCATGTCGCACTTTTGATTCTCACATCGATCAAGTCGCACTCTTTTAGTCATCATCATCAATTTAAGAACCACGCTCTTGACGGTGTAGCATTTTCCATTCCAGTCTATCAAAGGCCAATTCCTTGACTTCCCTATAAGACACGACGTTAACCTTTTCTTTAATCTCTTCCATGTAAGCTCTTCTTGGTAATAAGAAATTATTGTAATCGTTATAATTAAATTTATTATAAAAAGTTTTGTTTTTTTTTTGAGTCCCTCGGCTGTAGCCTTCGTAATTCGTGTTCTTGTTGTGCTGTTGTTTATATGTTGTTGTTGTGCTGTTGTTTATATGTTGTTGTTGTGCTGTTGTTTATATGTTGTTGTTGTGTGTTGTTTCTATGTTTGTTTCGCGATAGCACCTAAAGGGAATCGCTGACATATGACGACACTGCACACGGCACCATTATTTTGCCTATGCTATATAATTTCGCAATATGAAGTAAACTGCTGATGCTGCGCCTCGTGCCACTTCGATACTCACATCGGTCGAGTCAATAGGCTTTAGTTATAAGTTAATAATTAATTACTTTAAAAAAAAAGTTTTCATCTCGAGCTCCTCCGTGCTTCGGAAGGCACGTTAAGCCGTTGGTCCCGGCTGCATTAGCAGTCGTTAATAACCATCAATCCGCACTGGGCCGCGTGGTGGTTTAAGGCCCGATCTCCCTATCCATCCTTAGGGAAGGCCCGTGCCCCAGCAGTGGGGACGTTAATGGGCTGGTGATGATGAATTAATTACTTTGTAATACATTTCAATTAAATATTTTAGAAATCTTTTCGGTTTTTTTTGAGTCCTCCGGCTACAGCCTACGTAATTTGTTGCTCTTGTGTGTTATTGTTGACAAGTTGTTGTTGCGTGTTGTTGTTGTGTTGTTGTTTGTAAATAATGTTCAATGTCCGTACCTGTTAACAGCATGTTCCGCTTTAGCCAGTATTTCCTGAGCCATGAAGTGTTTGCTCTCGGCCAGTTGGCGCGCGTTGTCCGACAGCTGTGTCACAGTTTCAGCTTTGCTGGTGAGCTGCTGCTCTAGCCGCGAATGGCGTTTCAGGAGCGCTGTTACTGATGCTAGGTCCTTGCCTGGGGGGTGGAAGTCAAAGTCAAAGTATTTATTGCACACCACATGGTAAACAGATGTTATAAATACTATAGTACCACATCACCCGGGAGGATATAGCAAAAACTGGAAAAATTGACAAGTAAACTAAGCCAGAAAAACAAAATTAATCAAAAAAATAACTATGAACGTCTTAGAAACTATTTATAACAAAATCTACAACACTTATAAGTTGTTATAAATAGTCTATATATCATATATATAAGAAAAACTATTGCAGTCAGACAGAGCACTGCGGGGCGGAAAGCAAGAGGGAAACCACTGCAATATTTTTCCCTAAAAAGTAGCATGGAGGATACTACATTGCCAAGAGCGTGGCTCTTAAATTAGTGATGATGATCAACTCAGAATCATGGTCTGAATCATCCCTCTAACTTTCCAGACTCAGACTTTGACAGCTCTAACTAGAAATAGAAATTACTCTTTATATGCCTTTCTATCTATCCATCTATCGTGTGGATTGTGAGGTGAATTACCAACCCCATCAACCCTGGTGTCAGGGTTATTACTGAGCCGCCATAGGCCCCTGTCATGACTCATGTAACGACTACGTACTTACATCAGTAAGTAATAATCGGGACCAACGGCTTAAAGTGCCTTCCGCAGCACGGATCTTTTTACTTTTTCTACAATCAGGTGATTAGCCTGTAATGTCCTAACCAAACTAGGGATCACAAAGTGATTGTCCCCACCGGGATTCGAACCCGGGGCCTCCGGATCGTGAGCACAAGGCTCAACCACTGGACCACGGAGGCAGTTATTTGACTTTGAAAGGGTACATTATTACTAACCGTGGTCTTCGCTCAGTAGTTGCGCCTCCACCTCGTCCAGCCAACCCGTGAAGTCGTCAAGGCCGCGAAGGTACACCCGCGCTTGGTACGCTTCTTGGAGACGCTCGCGGCGTAGCTTCGCTGCCGCCTGTACAGACGTATATGGTGAAAATCATATAATAATAGCTTCGAAGAACGAAATCATTTTACTTTTTCGGACAATTATTTATTTATTTATTTAGGACAGGTGTTTCAAGCCTCCAATGTCCTTACCAAACAAAGGACAGTCTCACAAAGTGATTTCGACAATGTCCTCATCATAAATCGAACCCGGAGATAGACTAGACCACGGAGGCTATTGCAATAAAAAAACTAAAAAGCATGGAATAGCCTTGTGCTCATACCTGCAGTTCTCTCCACTGGTTCTCCAGCTCTTCAACATGAGTAGCTATCTCCTTGGCCGCGTAATGTTTGTTTTCTGTAAAAAGAAAAAACATACAGGGTGTTATAATCCTATTATCCTTCATCCGCTCTACGTGTCCACACCAACTTAACATTCCCTTCTCAATCTTAGTCACTATATCGTCTTTTACACCACATCTCTCTATTATCATACTGTTTCTCACTCCATCCCGTATTTTTTTTTTTTATAGAAAAAGAAACTTTTTTTTTTCAAAACTCGTATGCGATTAGAGGAAAGTCGCAGGGACTGTAACCTGGAACCTGACAGAGGGCAGCAGTAACTGTCAGTACTATTCAGACGCGGAGGACAGGAGTCCTAGTACGGCTTTGAAATATACCATTTAACCAACGGATTACCCGTCACGCGCAAGCGCACAAGCTGGGCCGCGACTATGACACCACACACACACTCCTGCGCAAGTTGGACGACCTTGACTCTGATATGAAAGTAGATGACAAGCATGTTAAAAATATCTGCGCGCTCGCTGATAAACTGCTGCAACAGGTGAGATTATGCATGGCTTAGTAAGAGAAACCAAAAATAAACTACTCTGGGCGCCATCCCACTCGCGTCAGACAGAAGCGGGGCGGAAGGCAAGAGGGAAACCACTGCCCTATTCCTCCATAAAAAAGTAGCATGGAGAATGCTACACCGACAAGAGCCTGGCTCTTAAATTGGTGAGGATGATTTGTTAAGAACACACGCACCAATGAGTTCTTCGCCGTGGTTGGCCACGTCATCAATCCGTCCCTTGTTGGCAGCGAGCTCCGATTCGAAAGCTGCGTGCTTCTGGATCTTGCTCTGAAGGTTCGATAGTTCTCTATAAGGAAGAAATAATATAAAACATTAACAGATTATTATTGCTTTTCTAATTTTTATAAATTTTTAAAAGGAGAGTTGTGTGTTTGACCGCTATGTTTGTGGCTAGTGATATGTACATATTTGAAATGTACACATCAAGCCCTTAGCCCGCGGGGAGCGGCGCGTTCAAATGCTAAGACTTATATTGAAGTGTTCTCGATGGCAGCGGCGCGGGGGCGGGGTACGAGCGGTGGCTTTTGAAACTCGCCTTTTTGTTTCCTTTGTTCATTATAGAGATTGAGATCTTCTTTTGCCCATAATACATTGTACTTTCGCAAAGGCCGGTCATAGGATGGGTGACGACAAAAAAAAAAGTTTTCATCTCGAGCTCCTCCGTGCTTCGTGCACGTTAAGTCGTTGGTCCCGGCTGCATTATCAGTCGTTAATAACCACCAATCCGCACTGGGCCCGCGTGGTGGTTTAAGGCCCGATCTCCCTATCCATCCATAGGGAAGGCCCGTGCCCCAGCAGTGGGGACGTTAATGGGCTGGTGATGACATCGTTCGAAACAAAATAACTACAATCGAAAATGCGTTGTCGCCGTTTCCACATCGCGCTCATTTGAGACACAGCTCTATACCGCCGCAACACCGCGCGATCTGGCCGCTGGCATCGAGAACGGAACAGCGGCCGCCGCGCCGCTCCCCGCGCCGCTATCGCCGCCGCGCCGTTCGAGCTCTATGTGGTAGGTAACCAGGATCATGGACTGACCTGTAGTTCTGGTCCGTAGCGACCTGCATCTTCAGCGCGATCCATTCCCGCTCGTGGTTAAGGCTGCGCAGGAACTGGTGTAGTTGCTTCGACTGCTCCAACATGGAGCCGCGGTGTTTGCAGGATTCCTGGAGAGAGAATCAGAATTAAATATGTGATGCTCTATCAGGTTATGGGGTCCATAGTATAAGAATGTATGCTCAATCATATGAGAAGCCACCATTGCTAGCCCTTTGATGACGTAAGTGTTACCATTAAATTGGTATCTCCAACATTTCAAGGGCGTAGATTTTATTATTGACAATTAAGTGAATTATTGACTAATGTATTTATCTAGAAGAGCTTACATGGAACAGATTAAAGAAAAGGTTAACGTCGTGTCTTATAGGGAAGTCAAGGAATTGGCCTTTGATAGACTGGAATGGAAAATGTTACACCGACAAGAGCGTGGCTCTTAAATTGATGATGATCAATTCTACACTTTTGCGACTGAAAATTCCACTTGTTATCAACTCGGAATCCTCGCGAGATCTGGTCGTGTTTTTCGGGATCAATCCAGAAGTATAATATGAAGAGATTCCATTCGAGATTGATTGCTTGTGGCCATACCAGCAGGCGGTCGCGGCGCGCCAGCACGGCGGCCAGGCGGCCGGCGTCGGCGGGCTGCACGCCGCGCGCCAGCTGCTGCAGCGACGACACGCGCTCCAGCTGCGACTCCAGCAGCTTCGAGAACTCCTGGTGCTTGCGGATCAGGGCCTCCACCGCTGTGGGATTGTTTGGATTTAGTTTCGCTAAATGTAATGAGATAACCAAGGATCGGGACGGGTAGTGCCATTCTCACTGAATTACTACCGGGTGAGAGCGCTCAGCGCTCCCCATTTGTCCGGCCAAGTAGTTTGCAGCAAATCTTACTAATATTATAAATGTGAAAGCTGCTTCTCTTCCCGGGCATGTCGTAAAAACCGACAGAGGGATTGTGTCCTCTAACATGATGGACTAATGTTATGGGCGATAGGCTGATCCCTTATCACCATAAGGTTCATCATATCCATCTTTGGACTTCGTATCAACAGTGGCTGCAAGTTGTCTTTGATTACTTGTGGCTCTGCCCACCCCATTAGGGATTACGGGCGTGAGTTTATGTATGTATGTGAAAGTTTGTGAGTATGGGTGTTAGTTACTCTTTCACGCAAAAACTACTGAATAGATTTTAATTAAACTTTACAATAATGTAGCTTATACACCAGAATAACACACAGGCTTTACCAATAAAAAAACCAGACTTTTTTACCGCGAAAACCGAAATCGACGCGAAGTCGCGGGCAGCCGCTAGTCTACAATAAGTCACGTCAAAACGTAACATAAACAGTCCATATACGTTCCACTGCTGGGCACAGGCCTCATTCAACCAGAGGGGGTATGGAGCATACTCCACCACGCTGCTCCACTGCGGGTTGGTGGAGGTGTTTGGACTAGTAGCCCGGGACCAACGGCTTAGCGGGCCTTCCGAAAAACGTCAAAAAAAATGAAATAGATAAATAAATTACTAAATTGTAAAAATCTAATCAAATATACTTTATTGCACACAAAAAAAATACATGTTAGTTTCCAACTAGTCAAATCGGTTACATTTTACTAAACGTCAAAACACGAAATTACTATGGAATTTGTATGAAAAACCACACTGTGACGTCATAGAAAAACATGATAATATGTCGGACTTATTAATACGTTTTCCTTGATTAAAATTCATAAATAAGTTAAATAGAAAAAAGAAAATGTTTTTCGTTTGTTTCAGACCTGTTTTTATGTAGTAATCAGAATTTCATAATTTATCTGGAACCTGGTACACGACCCAATTATTGATTCATTGATTCGACAGTAGAACAAAGATATAGTACGTTGTCTAGTGCGAAAGAGACGAAAGGTTTTGTCTCTCTCGCACTTAAAATATACGGCTTAGCATGAAAGAGACAGATATAGCATATAAACAGTAAGTTATTGAACTTACCATCGAGATCTTCACCCAGATCGTCGTTGTTGAGTATAGCCTCCTTGGCGGCGAGCCAGTCCTCTATCTGACTCGCTTGCTCCTTCAGCAGCTGCAATTGATGCGCCTGAGAGGGAGAGAGAGAGATGATTCTGATTTCTGCCTACTTCATCTTCAAATCAAATCAAATATACTTTATTGCACAGAACTAAATTACAACCATCAGACATTTCACATGTATACAGTACAATTTGGGCAGCCCTATTGCTCTAGAGCAAATTTCTTCCAGGCAACCACCAAAGGAAACAAACATATACATACAACTTGGATGCGGGATGGTGCAACAAAAAAATAAATACCTAAAAGTAAAACTAAAGTTAATAAATACTCTATACGTACGGTCACGAGCATTAATATGTTTACACTTTGGTACCATGTTACATTAACTTTTTTGACAAATTAAACTGTAAGTCTCACTAAATGTCAAATATGTTGGTGCGACAGAGTCCTAAAGTGGGTACATTATATTGCTCATGACTGTACATATATTAATAAATACTTAATATAATATAATACATATTTACTAAAAATATACCAAACCATAATCTAAAGAGACACTCTTCTTCTATCGTGTGAGTTGTGAAGTGGATTACCAGCCTCATCAACCCTGGTGTCAGGTGTACTATTGAGCCGCCAAAGGCCCCTGACTCATGTAACGACTAGGCACTTACATCAGCAAGTAGTAACCGGGACCAACGGCTTAACGTGCCTTCCGAAGCACGGATCGTCTTACTTCCGGACAATCAGGTGATCAGCCTGTAATGTCCTAACCAAACCTATTTCATGAGAGAGAGAGAGAGAGAGAGAGAAAACGTTTATTCAAACAAACAGCACACAAAACAAAAACATAATATAGAAAATAACACTTATAGGCTATAAACATTTACACAAAAGAAAAGAGAGAAAAAAGTTAATAAAAAAGTATTGTGTGAGATAGTGCGCATTTATTTGAAAAGGTAAAACGACTCAGCATAATATGTTTGCCCCAAAGGGAAGCAAACGCTGAGTTTCAGTCGCACCTTACTCATTTGACAAATCCCGGGGAAGCAGATATAGATACAGTTACATACATAGATATACTAATATAATAATATGTTTGTTTGAATATGTAAATAATTATCTTTAAACGTACAAATTGGATAAACTAAATATACATAGCTAATCATGATACTTTATTTTATAATATTTCATACTTTTATAGATATGTATTATTATATACTTATATAGTTTTTCAATGAACAAAATATAACAACAAAATATATATGTCTATATTTATTTATTTCTAAACATACAGGTTATCATGATTTATCTGATTTTTTGAGCTAGGATACTATCCAACTGTTGGTAACACTGACCTGTGTGAGGTGCGCCTTTTGGTCTTGCCACGCCGTGCTGAGTGTAGCCGACAACTGCTGGACCTTCTGCAGCTTCTCTGGAGCCTGCTCGGCCTCCTTCTGGAGCTCCACAATCGCCTTCTGACGCCCGTCGATCTCCGCCTGCGCAGGAGTTAATAAATAAAAATTAATTAAATTCGTTTTTACTTTCTAACGTGGCATATCGTAGATTTGCCGCAGATGGCGTTAGCCGGACAAATTGCGAGTGCTGAGAGCTATCACCCGGTACAACATTTAAGAGAACAGACCTGAGGGTGTAACGCTCAGGGCGTCGTCTGAGAGAATTATATTTAGCAGGCCCAAACTAGGGATCACAAAAATGATTTTTGTGGTATGTCCCCACCGGGATTTGAATCTGGGACCTCCAGATCGTGAGCTCAACGCTCAAGCCACTGGCCCACGGAGGCCGTTAAGCACTTGGTAAGAACTTAGAACGTGGTATGAGTACTGAGCTGACCTTCCTCTCGTTATGCAGCTCGAGTAGGGCCTCCGCGTCAGCCACGGTCTCCGGCGGCGCGATGTTTGACATCCGCTTCACGCTCTCAGATACCCACAGCTCCAACTCCTGGGAACACCAACAGAAACATTCAAACATTAGCCGCGAAAACACTATATGCTACTTTCCAACCAGTCAAATCAGTTACTTTTTACTAAACGTCAAATTAATATTTTACATTTGCAATAATATTTATAATTACATTATAATATTTTTTCTACTCCTCTACTTTAATCTGGCATTTAAATAACCAAAAAGTCTAATATAAGTACATACATAATTAAACTCTTTGAAAAAGTGTACGCTCTATGGCCTATAAAAGCATTGTTGTTGTTTTTTTTTTTTTGACCTGGAAACTGGCACCTTTACTTTGTTTGGTGCCATAGATATACTATAAAAAAAAGTATACATTTGCCGCCATTTTCCCGCGCGTTGGAAAATAAATTGGACAATTTTTGTGTTTCGTTTAAAATTACGTCGTCGTAGAAAAAGTATTGTATGCAACGTTGTATAACTAGGTCAAAAAATGCTCGTGGCGTCTCTTATTGCGATGTTTGCCAAGGCTCACATCGCAACTCACGCCACTCGCATTTTTTGACCCTTCTTATACAACTGTTGCATAAAATACTATTATATTTACAAAACGTCAAAATAAAACACGAAATTACTATGGAATTTGTATGAAAAAGCACACTGTGACGTCATAGAAATCATGTCAAAATGTCACATTTAGTATTACATATTTCTTTATTAAAATTCATAAGTTAAATAGAAAAAAGTAAAATGTTGACTTGGACCAAGTTTTCAGAAACGCAGTTGTCTCGACCATTATAGACGGCGATACGGCTCACCTATCACGTTGGTCTATTGGCTGTGTGTGTGTGTGTGTGTAATAAAATGAGTAGTCTGTGTGTAATATATAATTTGTGTGTGTGTGTGTGTGAAATTTATGTGTGTGTAATGTATATTGTGTGTGTGTGTAATTTTTATGTGTGTAATGTGTATTTTGTACGTATGTGTGTGTGTGTGAGTGTGTGTGTAACGTGTATTGTGTGTGTGTGTGTGTAACGTGTTCTGTGTGTGTGTGTGTGTGTAACGTGTTCTGTGTGTGTGTGTGCGTGCGTGTTCGCATGTGGTGTGTGTGTGTAATTTGTGTGAGTGGTGTGTATAATGTGTATTATTTGCTGCATGATATGAGCGTACCTTCAGGCTGTCGTCCAGCTTGTGTTCAGCGATAGCTTCGTCCAGCATGGCGGTGCGGGCGGCGGCGAGCTGCTGTAGCTTCTCCCAGCCCTCGCGGAGAGACGCTACCGACGCCTCTATGTCTTTAGCGTGCTCGGGGTGGCTGCGAAGGAAGATATTTGTTCTCTCTTTTTATCTACATAACATTACATCTCTCTCTCTTTATTTAAAAAACTAAAAGAAATCCTAATTAATAAATGCTACTATAGTATTAATGAATATTTTAATGATTCAGATTTAAACATTTAAAAGCCTCCTTCTCTCTTGTTTTTTTCTTTTGTTGTGCCCGAAAGGGTCTGTGATGTGAGACTCAAATGTAACTGACCAACTTGTACACCATCATAGTATGCAAATAAAGAATATTGAATATTAAATCCTTATTGAGCTGTGCTCTTGTCGTTAAAGTAATCGCCATTACTCCATAGATAGGGCGTGTAGAACGGTGGTTGCCCCAATCGCCTTCCGTTCCGCAGTACACCGACCAATTTCTCAATCGGCGATGTTCTAGCTAGAGCCCTACCAGAATCCATTTCCTCGGCCTCCAACCAGTACTGATACCGCTGCTGCCCGGCATCAGGGGTGCGCTTTTGAAGTAGCGGCGCCTACTCGCTACGTCACAAGATCGACATAGAACTTAAGTAGCATCTTTTTTTTTAAACGTTACATGAACAGCTTATACTCGTATACTTTCCCCAGCTGGGCGCAGGCTTCCTCTCAATCAAATTATCTTCTATCGTGTGAATTATGAAGTGGATTACCAACCCCATCAACCCTGGTGTCAGGGTTACTATTGAGCCGCCAAAGGCCCCTGACATGGCTCATGTAACGACTACTAACATCAGCAAGTATTAACCGGGACCAACGGCTTAACGTGCCTTCCGAATGGATCATCTTACTTTTGGACAAACAGGTGATCAGCGTGTAATGTCCTAACCAAACTGGGATTAAGAAGTGATTTTTGTGATATGTCCCCACCGGGATTCGAACCCGGGACCTCCGGATCCGGCCCAACGCTCAACCACTGGCTCACGGAGGCCGTTTGACCATGTTTGTTGTTAACGTCATTACTATTTTGCAGTTTCTAGAAAGTTCTAGAATGTTCTAGGATATTCTAGAGCACTCACTTGGTGGCCAATGTGCGCCCTTCGCTCTCCAGCTGCTGTATCTTGTCCCTCACAGCGCCCGCCTCAGCAACGCGCGCGAGGTGCTTGCGCTTCAACTCCTGCGCAGCGCTCAACTCGCGGCCGCAATCCGAGCTGCTGAACAGCGCTGCTTTCTTGGATATGCGCTCGGCTGTGTCCTCTACGTCTCTGTTGGGGAGATATATCATTGTTAATATCACTATTAGAGAACGATAAATATCAATCTCGCGAGATCGTGAAATTTTCGGGAAGCGCCATGATTACGGGACGTCTGATGAAATTGGAGTGGAGTAAGTAGATTCAAATTAAAAATATTTATTTCGGAAACTAGTCCATACTATGTTAGTAACAGAAAGCTTAGTGAGTTGATTGAGTATTAGAGTGATTCACAACATCAAATGTAGAAACAAGCGGCAAAGAAAGAGGACAGACAGATATGTTTGCTTTTAGTAAATTATGGATCTACCTACTCCACTCCTATTTCATCAGTCGTCCCGTGTTCATGGCACTTGCAACAGTGTCGAAATATCGGGAGTCTCATATCACTTTTTTTTTTCTCTCGGAATGGCGAAACGATTAGATTTGTGTATGTGAAAAATAAATATAAACTGTGTGAAGCTGATTTCCCGAGCTTTTATTTCCATCCCACAACTTTTAGTAACGCGGTAAGAAGCTGAACCAATCAGGTGATCAGCCTGTAATCAAACTAGGGATCACAAAGTGATTTTTGTGATATGTCCCCACCGGGATTCGAACCCGAGTCCACCGGATTGTGGATCCTAAGTTTAATTATATTATTGTTTATATTAAATTTTCACGGCACATTTGCGCTTCTGCACTGTAAAGTCGTAAAATGTAAAAAATAATAATTGTGAGCCTAACGCTCATCCACTGGACCACAGAGGCCGTTCAGCTTCCTTATGCACAAGTGAGTAAAAAAAAAAACAAAATAATCCTTAGGCTGCGTTTCGAACGAAGGAATCGACCAATCACCGTGAGGGAGAGAGTGACAGAGCGTCTTCGTTTTTCGCTCTCTCGAACGCTGTGATTGGTCAATTCCGCACATCTCCGCTCTTCTCCGCGTCAATGGAAACGCAGCCTTATGTTTACCTGTTGAAAGAGTGTATCTCTAGTGCAGCGTTGAGGTTGTTCCTGTACTTCTGCAGGGCTCCGCTGAGCGCGCGCCACTTAGCCAGGAAGGCGTCGCGGCGCTGCGCCACCGCCGCCGCCTGCTGCGTCGGGCCCTGTGGGGAACGCACTTGTGGATCAGTCTTTTTTAATGTGACTTATTGTAGATTTGCCGCCAACCAATGATTGTCGAATTTGTTATCGAATTCATGTTTGGAACATAAATGATTATCACGTGCTCAGCGGTGAAGGAAAACATCGTGAGGAAACCCACATACCCGAGAAATGCATTTCGGAGGTATGTAACCTAACTTGTATTGGGCTAGTTTTCCCTTCGCGGGTTGGAAGGTCAGACAGGCAGTCGCTTCTGTAAAAAATCGGGCCTGTCAAATCTTCAGGTTAGGTAATTCACCCTGTGAGAAACGGGATAATGCTAAGGGGATTGTTGCGAACTCTTCGCAGATTTTTTTATATTTCTTCTTTTTTGACAACGTTTTTTGTATCTTGGTTTTGTTTCTTCCTTCGTCCTGTTCTTGTTGGTGAAAATACATTAAGAATCTCTCTTAAGCTAAGTATTCTTTATTCATTCATATATTAATACAGTCCACATCATAAATATCAGCTACCATCATAGCTCACAGAGATGATTGCAGATTTGCCGCAGATGGCATTAACTTGGCCGGACAAATGGGGAGCGCTGAGGACTCTCACTCGGTACAAAGTTCAAGACAACAGGCCTGAGGGTGTCCAGTTGGACGCTTCAGTTAGTTAAGAGATATTTGAAAGAGTTATTCGACCCTAATATCTCACCTGTTGCAGCAGTTTATCGGCGAGCGCGCAGATATTTTTGACGTGCTTGTCATCCACCTTCATATCAGAGTCAAGGTCGTCCAACTTGCGCAGGAGTGCGCTGCAGTGTTCGTAGTCGCGGCCCAGCTCGTGCGCTTGCACCTGACGGGGTAACCGGTTGTTTTAGTAAGGTAGTGTATTTTTATATGTACAAGTATTCCCATGCGCCACCGAGCTCCTCATGCCAGAAACATATGTAAAAATAATTGTTGCTTGAAGTCATCTTACGCGGTTTTCTATAAGTTAAATAATTACCATCATTTCTTTATCTCTGATCCAGGCTTCAATCTTATCCAGTTGGTTATTGAACTCTAAGATATCTTGAGCTTCCTCCAAGCCACGACCTGTAGAAAAATGTAACAACATTATTAACTTCTTGAGGTATCCATCTTTGTGAGTCTGTCCTTTGTTTGGTAAGAACTTTTTGTCCGAAAAAGTAAGATGATTCCGTGTTTTGGAGGGCACGTTAAGCCGTTGGTCCCAGCTGTTAGCCGTAAAAACACCTCCACCAACCCGCATTGGAGCAGCGTGGTGGAGTATGCTCCATACCCCCTCCGGTTGATTGAGGGGAGGCCTGTGCCCAGCAGTGGGGCAATGTTTATCTTTGACCCAAGAAACTACCCAACTGAAGAATAAATGAATAACTCATTTGTGCAAGTCTACCTATATGTCGATATATCTGTCTTATTATTATTATATATATATATATTATATTATATATATCTGTCTATCTATGTATATCTCTATCCACCCACCTCTCTGCTCAGTAGCCTGCTCCAGCAGCTGCCAGTCCTTATGCAGCTCTTGCAGCTGCTTCTCGACTTCTTCGTCTGGAGTCAGCTGCTTGGCCAGCTCCTGTATCTCCTGGAGCCGCGCGCTGTTGGCTGCCAGCTCAGCGGTGAACGCCTGGTGCTTCTGTAGTTTCTTGATTTTGTCTTCTAGGCTGGTTACTTCGCCTGGTGATGAAATCGGTATTTGTATTCAAATTCAAAAATGGCTTTTTTCAGTGAGTAATATGGTTACCCTATGAATCGTCAATAGCCCCGATTCCGGCAGACACAATCTAATTTTATTTTAAGTTATACCCGTCATTTTCTTATCCACCGAAAAGAAAAGGGACAGATAGGCATCACGCTGATATGCAACTCGTTTAACGTGTGCTGTCAACTTAATTTTGCTGGGTTATTGGCCAATGTTAAATTTTTAGAAGGTTGATTTAAATTTGTGTCTAAAATCGACGTGTGTTCTATAAACTTCTCTTTTCGAAGAAAATGACAGGTATAACTGGATGGGGTGTACAGGAATTAACACCAAGTTTTACATAACGAACGTCTCATCCGCCTAAAACTACTGCAGCTTCTCACAACCTGTATAGCCGGGGAAAAGAAGCTGCAAGAAAAACCTCGGCACAGGGCCCTAGACGTTCGTTGAAGGAGTTCTATTAGATCTTGACATTCAAGATGGCGGGACCAGTTAACGTGTATATGTTATATCTTTTGAATGAGAAAGGTACTAGATTTTTTAGTTTAGGTATCAAATAGTACTGAATAGGTAGTGTATTTAACAATATGCAATTTCAACATTAAGAAATTGGTCCCGCAATTTTGACGCTAATGGAGTTCTAGCAAAGTTTTGTGTGAAAATTCTATATTTTTAATGTATTCTTTTTTTTAAATTAACCTTACAAAGGGGTGAAATAGGCGGTGAACGGCTGTATGGAAAACAATTTTTTTTTAAATCTATCGTCTCCAAACTTACATAAAACACTGTGCGAAGTAGGTAGTGGTATACAGGGTGTTAGTGACATCGTAACGAAAACTTTTAGGGATGATTCAGACAATGATTCTGAGTTGATATCAAGTAGAATTTTCCGTCGCAAATGTATGGAACTGAAAATTTTAATGAATTTTTGACAGGAATATCCACTTGATACCAAGTCAGAATCATGGTCTGAATCATCCCCCTCAGTATTCGTTAGGATGTCAGTAACACGCTGTATGTCGAAGTGTACCTTGGTGCTGGTCAGCGGCGAGCTTGGCCAGCTTGTCTGCGACCCATGCGCGCGTCTCCGCGGCGTCGCGCGCGAACTGTGCGCGTGCGCGCGTGCGCTGCAGCAGCGCGCGGCGCCGCGCCGCCTCCACGTACAGCTGGTAGTTCAAACACCAAATGAGGTTACAATATGTACAACAAGATGGTTTGAATCAAATCAAATATACTTTATCGCACAGAACTAAATTTCAACAATCAGACATAACACATGAATACAGTACAATTTGGGCGGCCTTATTGCTCTAGAGCAATTTTTTCTTTATTTTTGAATTGCATTTTTAACGGACCTTTTAGAAACTGGACCTTTTAAAAGGAGGAACTCTAAGACAGTGGATCTTTTAGGAAAAGGGTCTATTGGGAAACGAATCTTTTACAAACTAGGCTTTTTAAATAGCAAATCTTTTGGAAACTGGAGATTTTTAAAAGCGGACCTTTTAGGAACAGGACCTTTTGTAAAGCGGACCTTTGAGAATTTGTTAGAAGTCATTTATAACCAAGCTACTATATATGCCACTCTCTAATAAGATGCCTTTAAAAAACGAGAGCGTAGACCTTCATTTTGAAGAACCGAAGCAGACTTTTTAAGAACAGGACCTTTTAGGAAACGGATCTTTCAGAAACTGGACCTTTTCTAATCCTAGCCTACAAGATCCCACTGCTGGGCAAAGGCCACCCCCTCCTTCCATTTATCGCGGTCCTGTGCGTACTCCGGCCAGTCCCTCCGGCAAGCGTCCAAGTCGTCACGCCATCTCGAAGTCTACCACGACGCCTGAACCCGTCATGAGGCACCCAATGCGTGACGGTCCGTGCCCACCGCTCAGGGTGCGTGCGACAAATGGGATTGGACCTTTTCGGAACTTCTTTTAAGTAAGTTAAGTAAATTAAATTCATCTTTTTTGGGGTTATGTATACGTTTTTACAATAAAATACCAGATAATATTTTAAATTTGTCAGAAAATAAATTTAAAGCTCATGTGAAGCTTACTTTATTGAAAAAAGCTTATTATAAGATTAATGACTACCGAAATGATAAAAATGTCTGGTATTGAATGTGTTCCTCTACTTATTAAATAACTTGTAATGTACCCTCATTGATTTAAAAGATGTGTTGCTGTTGCAGTTTCTTGTTGTTTCTTCTCCTCAGCCATAACACCTTGCGAAATGACGTAAATTCAAAAATGTTACATTGACCTTCAACAAGTTTATCCATGATAATTACGTTGAATAAATGATTCTGATTTCTGATTTCTGTTTTTTTACCTTCTTCCTTCTCTCAGTGACCGCAGCTAATTCCTCTGCTATCCTTTGACTCTCCACGTGGTTCTGTTGTAGCAGTTTGTCCCCGTGCGAGCTCAGCGTCGAAAGTTTCTCGTCCTGTGTCGCTAGAAGCTTCGAGAACGCTTCGTGCTTTTTGAGTTGGTTGTCCACCTCCTCTACGCTGCTTGTCGGGGAGATCTCTGTGCCTGGTGGGAAGAAATGTATGGTAAAATTCTATGTAAGGTTTTGGTTGAAGGAATGTCAGGTGAGTTGCTGGATTTGGAGTGACAAATAGAATATAGGACAACAAGACATGTAAAGAGAATGAATAACGGCCTCCGCGGTCCAGTGGTTTGAGCGATGGGCTCATGATCCGGAGGTCCCGGGTTCAGATCCCGATGGGGACATATCACGAAAATCACTTTGTGATGCCTAGTTTGGTAAGATGGTCCGTGCTTCGGAAGGCACGTTAAGCCGTTGGTCCCAGTTACTACTTACTGATGTAATGATGGCGGATGAGTGGTATTCCGTGGTGTCTGTATGTGATCTTATGTATAGTCCGTTCAAAAATGATCTTCATAAAAGGTAAACAAACCTGTTACTACAAAGAATGTTCGAATTTCACCTAAACTACGCAAAGTATTCTTCTAATAACATCCGTAGCACTCAATAGATGTATGATTTCTTAGCTCTAATGTAAAATAATTATTAAAAACACATTTTTTCATGTAAAAACAAAAATCAAACAAAACCTCACACAAAAAAGTTGACATCATAAATTCTTGTTAATCTGTGGCTAGCTGTCAATTTGACGATTAGTGATGAGACATTTCATTCAGGTCAGGAAAACGAGTCAGTTCCGTGAATAACTTAAGTGAGTGTACTGTACTTAATAAGCCGAAATGCGCAGAAAAAATGACTTTCAAAGTGAGTTAGTGTAACCACAAAGAAACATACAATATATATTTTAATATTATCATACAAAATATTCAAACAACCCAAGAGAGTCAGTTCATTTTGATAAAATAACTTGAGCTAAAATCAATTCAGCACTTCACTAATATGCAGTTTGACACAGATAAAAAATATCGGCAGCCATATTTGTTTACCTTTTATGAAGATCATTCTTGAACGGACTATATGTGTGTAAAGGACAATACTGACTGAGGGCGGCCTCCTGCGCCGCGCACAGGTCGTGCAGCAGCTTGGCGTCCCGCAGGAAGCAGTGCAGGTCGATCAGCTGGTCGAGCGCCACCTGGCGCGCCGCCCACGCGCCGTGCAGCCGCTGGCGCTCCTCTAGCAGGGCGGAGCACTTCTCTTCGATCTCCTGTTGGGAATTCAAGGGTTATTATGATAGATAGATAAGATACTTTATTGAGCACAATGAAAATACAGAGATAAGGACAATATACAGAAAAGCACAACAGGCGGCCTTATTGCTCATGCAGCAATTTCTTCCAGGCAACCATTGGGTACAGGAAAAAAACCTTTCTAATGAGTTTGTGTGCATAAACCGCATATATTCTCTTTCCTAACACTTGATACAGAAATAAAGGAACTTGGTAGTCTCAGTAGTTCCTTTAGTTCCTTTGAGGGAACTACAAGGACAAAAAATGCTCAGTAGTTCCTTCAGACTCTGAAGACTTCCTCTGAAGTTCAGAGGAACTGCTAAAGGAACTACTGAGAATAGAGGAAAATTAGGAGAGTCTTAGTTAAGAGTCTCTTTGTAATTATTCCTTTTTATTTTGGTGCAATAAAGTTTGTATTTGTAATACGTCCATTGTGCTCAATGAAGTATTTTATCTATCTATCTCCTCTTACACTCTCCGTCTCTTTTGTTATCTTCGTCTTCTTCTCGTATCGATGGCATTAGATTTCTTCAGCCGAGTATTCCGCCACTCGGACAGCATCCTCGGTGGCATTCATCAGCCCCTCTCGCGTGCAGGTATCAGGTCACCTTGTATTAATATTACTATAGTTCAAAGTTCACTCACAGGTGCGGCTGGGTGTCCCGCCGCCACCAGCTCCTGGCCGGCGTCGAGGGCGGCGCGGAAGCTGTCGTCGCGGGCGTCGATGTCGGCGCGGGCCGCGTCGTGGTCGGCGCGGGCCGCCTGCGCCGACACCGCGTCGCGCACGCGCACGGCGCGGGACATCGACGAGCGCAGCGCCACGGACCACGACGTCAGGTCGCGGACCTGGGGGTCACACGTCACAAAAAAACATAAACAAGTTTTAAGAAAGAACCACCCTCTGTGGTCTAGTGGTTAAAGCGTTGGGCTTACGATCTGGTGGTCCATATTCGATCCCGTTGGGATTGTCGAAATCATTTTGTGAGACTGTCCTTTGTTTGGCAAGAATATTGCAGGCTTGAATCACCTGAATGTCCGAAAAAGTAAGATGATTGCTTCGAAAGGCACGCTAAGCCGTTGGTTTCGGGCTACTTGCCCAAGCACCTCCACCAACCCGCAGGGGAGCAGCGTGGTGGAGTATGCTCCATACTCCCTCCGGTTGATTGAGGGGAGGCCTGTGTCTAGCAGTGGGAAGTATATAGGCTATGCGTGGAATTGCCTAAAACTCGGGAAAGGCGGAACCAATTTGGCTGATTTCAGTTTTGGAATGTTCAACCTCGCAGGGGTTCAGCAGAAGACCAATGTTCACAAACCTGGGTCAAGAATTGGTGTAACTGCAAGTGCTGGTGCAGCACATGTCTTCTGGTGTCAGCCGCGGCCCGCAGCGCGGCCCAGGCCTCCTCCAAAGCCCGCTGCTGGAGCCGTATCTGCTGCACGTTCCCACCTGGGTACAGCTTCTGCAGCCGCGCACCTTCTTCTTGGAGCACCTATAGCAGATATGTCTTTGAGTGAAAATTGAGGGTTTTGACACAAACATAATGCATACTAATATTTTAATGGGAAAGTGGTGGTAATTCCTGCAGACACCTCCGAATTTTACTTTAAGTTATACCTGCCATTTTCTTATCCGCCGAAAAGGAAAGAGACGGATGATTGACAGCTCTTAATTTTAGGAAGAATGAGTAAATGAATGAATAACCCGGGCGAATCAAAAAGGTATCGCTGGTATGCAAACCGTTTGACGTGTGCTGTCAACATAAATCTGCCGGGTTATTGGTCAATGTAAAATTTTATACGGTTGTTTTAGATTTGTGCTTAAAATTGACGTGTGTTCCATAAATTTTATGCTTGTTGATTACCCGTCCCATTCCTTTTATACGGATAAGAAAATGACAGATATAACTTAAAATAAAATTAGATGGTGTTTACAGGAATTAGCACCATTATGTGTTTTAATTATCTTATGTTGTTGTTGTTGTAAAATGTCATCTCACCTGCATCTGCGCATCTATAGCAACAAGGTCGTTCTCAATAGTGTCATGGTTCCTCAGCAGTGCGGTGGCGGCGGCGAGGTCCCGCGGCGGGGGCGGAGCGCCCAGCTGCAGCTTCTTTTCCGCAGCCCGGCCCAGCAACTCCCCGACGTCGCGGTGGAAGCGGTGGATTTCCCCGGCCGCGTGGAGCCGGGTTGCCCGGGACTGGATTTGGTCCACCAGGCGTTGCCAGGACTCGCTGTCAGGGTTGGAAAGGTCAAAATTTTACAGTGTCTGAGTCATACATAAATTACATACATAACTCACGACACATGCAGAGCCAACATACGCAACTTGATAAAATTATTCAAATTCATTTATTTCAGACATTAATCAATCAATAATTGACGGCCTCTGTGGTCCAGTGGTTGAGCGATGTGCTCACGATCCTGGAGGTCTCGGGTTCGATTCCCGGTGGGGACAAATCACAAAAATCACTTTGTGATCCCTAGTTTGGTTAGGACATTACAGGCTGATCACCTGATTGTCCAAAAAGTAAGATGATCCGTGCTTCGGAAGGCACGTTAAGCCGTTGGTCCCGGTTATTACTTACTGATGTAAGTAGGTACGTAGTTGTTACATGAGACATGTCAGGGGCCTTTGGCGGCTCAATAATAACCCTGACACCAGGGTTGATGGGGTTGGTAATCACCTCACAACCCACACGATAGAAGAAGAATCAATAATACTTTATTGCACAACGACATATACACAGGACGTAAACATACTAATAATAATAAGCACAATAGGCAGCCTTATTGCTAAACAGCAATTTCTGCCAACTACCAACCTTAGGGTGAAAGAAGTTTATGCATTGGAGCACGGGATGGTGCGATTAACATTCAAATTCGACAATCATTGTTTTAGGCCTGTGCTGGGTTCGAACCTGCGACCTCAAAATGAGAGGTAAGCGTTCTACCAACTGGGCTACCACGGCTGCTTTATTAGTTTGAATGTAGAAATATATTTTTGAATTTGATGTGACACTCACCCGAGCGCCGCCTGCCGTCTCTCGATGTCCTCGATGTATGGGCTGTCTGAAGCCAATAGCTTGTTGGCAAGCTCCTCGCATTGGTTGAAGCGCTCGGCGCCGCTTTCGACACGATGGCGAAGCTCTTCGAATTTCGAGCGCAGGATCTGTAGATAAGATATATGATAGACTACTTTCCAACTAGTGAAATCAGTTACTTTTTACTAAACGTCAAAACACGAAATTGCTATGGAATTTGTGTGAAAAAGCACACTGTGACGTCATAGAAAAACGTGATAAAATATTGCAATTTAATAATTGCGATTTTCGTTATTAAAATTCATAAATAAGTTAAATAGAAAAAGGAAATCGTTTTTGTTAACGTTAGATCTGTCTTTGTTTAGTAATTAGAATTTCATAATTTAATATCTCTGATCTAGGAAACTGCCCAATTGAATGCTATAAGGATATAAAGGGAGAAAAAGAAGAAATAATGTCAGAAACTTTTGTTTTATTTTTACAAAAAAAAAACCGTCCAAGTGCGATTCGGATTCGTGCACGGAGGGTTCCGTACGACGCCGTTTCATCAGTGGTTCCGTTACCATGGCACTTGCAACAGTGTCGAAATATCGGGAGTCTCATATCCCTGTTTAACTCGGTAAGAACCAGGTAATGGCCCCGATTCCTGGAGACACCGCCTAATATTATTTTAAGTTATATCCGTCATTTTCATATCCGTCGAAAAGGAAAGGGACGGATGATTCACAGCTTTTAATTTTAGGAAGAATGAGTAAATGAATGTGTCGGGTTATTGACTGATGTAAAATTTTTAGACGGTTGTTTTAGATTTGTGCTTAAAATTGACGTGTGTTCCATAAATTTTATGCTTGTCTATAACCCGTCCCTTTCCTTTTCGGCGGATAAGAAAATGACAGATATAACTTAAAATAAAATTAGATGGTATTTACAGGAATTAGCACCATTATGTGTTTTAATTGCATCTACACTTGTTTTTAGTAGAATAGAGTAGGCGTTGTTTACGGTGTCATGAAAGCAGATAACGTACCAGCAGGTGTTCATAATCCTGACCGTAGTCCTCGCTGGAGGCGGCCGCGTACTGCTCCTGGATCCAACTGTCCAGCTCAGCGCTCTCAGCCAGATACTCGTGTCTGTCGAAAGATACATTGAATAATTTATTTAACCGTTGCATGCGGTTACACGCGGTCACACAGCTGCCCGCGGCATCGGTGACTCAGGCCAATATAATATTTTGAAGGGTTTTTTTAATTTTCGAAGGATAAGAAAATGACAGGTGTTATACCTGTTACCTTAAAATAAAAAAGGAAGAAAAGAAAGAAGGAGAGGAAGGGGAAGTCTAAGAAGAGGTTACATGGAACATATTAAAGAGAAGGCGAACGTCGTGTCTTGTAAGGTGAAGGAATTGGTCTTTGACAGGTAAGAATGGAGAATGCTACACCGAGAAGAGCGTGGCTCTTAAATTAGTGGGTGTGTACAGGAATCAGCATCATTGTTTGTGTATGTACCTGCAGACGCTCTCAACGAGCGCGTTCTGCCGCTGCTGCGCGCGGCGCTGCAGCCGCGCCAGGCTGTCGGCCAGCTGGCCGTGGCGCTCCACCAGGGCCGCGCCCTCGGGGTGCCCGCCCGACGCCATGCTGTTGGCCGCGTGGCCCATCTCCGCGATTATGGCAGAGTACGTGTCCAGCTCCAGTTCTACGGCCTTCAGGAAAAAAAATGGTGAAAGATTAAAAAAAAAACCAGTCAAATGCGACTCCCAACGCGCAGCGACACATCCAAGGCTTGGAGTTTGCTGTTCTTCTTCTTTCGTGTGGGTTGTGAGCTGGATTACCAACCCCATCAACACCACGGTTACTATTGAGCCGCCAAAGGCCCCTGACATGGCTCATGTAACGACTACTTACATCAGCTTACATCACTACTTAAATCTCAGGACAACCAGGTGATCAGCCTGTAATGTCCTAAGCAAACCAGGGATCACAATTGTTTTTGTGATATATCCCCACCGGGATTTGAACCCGGGACCTCCGGATCGTGAGCCCAACGCTCTACTACTAGACCACGGAGGCCGTAGAAAGTGTAAAATCTAAAGACCTTGTCAGTGCGCTCAAGTTTTAAGTTTTAATATTTTTATTCTGTTTTATATAGGTGGAAACCTGTTATTGGCTTAGTTTTTAAGTATGATATTTTGCTATAATTGTTAAGAGCTGTTAGTCTCCCAAATATTAAATAAATAAAGAAATAAAATAAAATCGGCCTATGGGAAAATCACACTAACCTTATGCCTGGTCAACAGCTGCGTGGCGCGATGTCTGTCATTGCCGACGTCAGCGGAGGCCAATGCCGCGTCCTTATCAGCTAACCAAGAGTCCACCTCCAGGGCCTCGTGTAGGAACTGCTGGGCCTTCAGCGCAGCCTCCAGCCTGATCCCCCGCGCCTCCGCTGCGCTCGACACTGACGAGTAGGCGTCCTCGAGTTCCTTGCAGAGTGACTCGATCTGGTCGTCGAAATTTAAGAGTTAGAATGTGAACAGCATCATATAAGCATAAGTTAAGCAGTCTACCAAGGCGATGTCTGTTGTGTTAGCGAAAACCGCAAAGACCACTCCTTTCTCTTTCCATTTTTCGCTTTTTTCCGATTTTATGGATAAACTTGTTGAAGGTCAATTTAACATTTTATGAATCTACGTCATTTCGCAAGGTGTTATGGCTGAGGAGAAGAAATGACAAGAAACTGCAACAGCAACACATCTTTTAAATCAATGAGGGTATACATTACAAGTTATTTGATAACTAGAGGAACACATTCAATACTAGGGATTTTTTTAAATATATATATAGTTTTTAAATATATAATAGCTTCTATGCTGTTCTGGAGCTTCTATGCTGTTCTGGGAGCAAATAAAAAACATAGAAAACGTTCAGCTGCTTGTCTTCCCGGGCATGTCGTAAAAACCGACAGAGGGATTGTGTCATCTAACATGATGGACTAATGTTATGGGCGATAGGCTGATCCCTTATCACCATAAGGTTCATCATATCCAGCTTACGACATCGTATCAACAGTGGCTGCAAGTTGTCTTTGATTACTTGTGGCTCTGCCCACCCCATTAGGGATTACGGGCGTGAGTTTATGTATGTATGTATGTATGTTTTTAAATATATTTATGTATAAAATAATACATATAGAATTGATAGCTCTGAGAATGTCAGCAAGTCCACAGACCTTGTCGCCCTGCGGGTGGCCGCCGTCCACGAGGTCCCGGCCGCGCCGCAGCACGCGGTCGGTGTGCGGGCGCCGGCCGCGCAGCTCGTGGCGCAGCTTGTCGTGCTTCTTGAGCTGCGCCTGCGCCGCGTGCAGCGTGCCGGGCAGCGCGTCCGCCGCCGCGCCCGCCGCGCGCTCCGACAGCCAGTCCAGCTCGCCCGCCACCTCCGCCGCGAACTTGTGCAGCCTGGGGGAGGGGGGGGATTACACGATATTTTACAAGAAGACATTTACAAAATAGAACTGTTTTATTGCCATGTGTGGTCCGGTCTGTAGCGTTCATCTTTACATTCTCTATACAAGGTCGGCGCCGACCAAAACCATAGTCGGCGCCGACCGAGAAAAGGTCGGCAACGGAGCCCAAGGGTCTCAATAACTTGTATATTGGTGTCTTGTCACTTTGCCGACCTCGATAGGGGTACAGACTTGTAAGTATATCTATGTCATATTTATTTAAACTTACTGTAAACTGGTCTGCAGCGATTCTCTCCTCTTCTGAGCGCGCGGCTTCAGTTTCTCTGTGGCTTGTAGCAGTTGTTGGCACTCGCGCTCGATGGCCGGCGCGTCGAAGTGGCCGCTGGAGACAAGGTCGGCGCCGGCCGAGGACAGACCTTGCGCACGGGTCTCCCATTGGATCAGTTCTTGTTCTAGAGCCTGGGAGTATGGTTAAAACATGAATAGGTTAAACGGAATACCGGGGGGATTAAAAAGGCCACAACTTTACGTTGAATGTGTTAGATAGAAATTAAACTAATACAATTTTGGAATCACTGTTTACTTTCATGTGGTTTTAAACTAGATATGACAATATTAAATATTAAAACAACCCGGTGTATACAAACACAGACTAATAAGAAAAAAAGAATATGGCGACACCGGGAAAGGTAGTCAGTAGTGCCAACCAAACAAACATTTAATCAAAAAGGCGGGCGGGCGCTCTGATTGGCCGTCCGCTGCGTGTTCGTGAATGTGCTTTAAAAGATACAGGTGCCACACAATGAAGAAATTAGTCTATTCTATTATATTCTTGTTTCTGAAAATTCATCTAAAAAAGCAACAATGCTATTTGACATTTGTGTGCATTGCGCACTTACTTTTATATGCGCAAACGTCAAATTGAAATATTGCTTTTTGAAAGAATACCTTCGATGTGACTTTTTTAGTCCCCCTTTAGTGAAATTAATGTCATCGCAAAACATATCTTATTTTTGAGTTTTTAAATGTCTGCCTAAAATTGACGTGTGTTCCATAAATTTTATGCATGTCGATTCAAAATTCAAAACTATCTTTATTCAGAAGGTAACATAGTTAGACATTGAATCGTCAATTTTTACATAACAAACGTCTCATCCGCCTAAAACTACTGCATGATGATGATTGTTCGTCCCTTTCCTTTTTGGCGGATAAGAAAATGACGTTTGAGACTTACGGTTTAATTTGTAAAAAAAGTTAATGTGATATGGTTTCAAAGTCTATACATATTAGTACTCGTAACCGTACAAGTGTACTATATTCTCTACCGAAGGTTGTCTGGAAGAGATCGCTCTTAACGGCCGCCTTTGCCCATCTTAGGCCGGGTTTCCAGTGACGCGTAGATGGGCGGAGGAGAGCGGAGATGTGCGGATGTGACCAATCACAGCGTTGGAGAGAGCGAAAAATTATTTGTTTGTATTTCTCGTGTATGTTGTTTTTATTATGTGTTTTGATTGTAAGTTATGTAATACTCCGTGTTTTATATTATATTTTTGTTTTATATTTGTTACTGTGGTGTCCCTTTATAATAAACGTTTCTTTCTTTCAAAAACGTAGACGCTCTGTCACTCTCTCCCACACGGTGATTGGTTTCTGATTGATTCCTGCACATCTCCGCACAGCTCCGCGTCAATGGAAACGCAGCCTTGGAATAAATAAATGTCTTGTAAATCTGTGTGCAATGAAATGCTTTATTATTATTATAAGTTTCCTCACTTGATGTTGGTTCAGCAATCGCTTGCAGCTCCTCAGGTCCGTGCTGGTCTCCTCGCTGTGCAGGGCTCGCTCCAAATCCGTCAGGCGAGCCTTCGCATCGTCAATAGACCTGTTTGAGGTTTACGCGGTCATTATCATAATTAAATCACATAATACCGGGTTCTTACCGCGTTAACCAGGGATACGAGACTCCCGATATTTCAACACTGTTGCATTTCGTATAAAAGAAGTAAAAAAGTGGGTACTTTCGACACAAGTAAATTTTATTCAAAAGCGCCCTCTATTATCGAATAGAAATACTAAAAAAAGTAAAGCAGTCACACATGTAATCACTTAAAAATGTAGTTCAGAAATTAAAAACTAGATGGCGCTAATAAAAATCGTGTAGTTCTCCATTTAGTCACTAGATGACACTACGTTTTATTACATGAAAAAGTCCACTCACCGTCGATGCTTCCTCTGCGCCGCAGCCTGTCTCAGTTTGCTCCCTTTGTCCCTAGAGGCAGCCACTAACTCCTCCCACGCCGTGTGTAGACCGTCCAGCTTCTCCGACACCTCCTGCGCACGCGCCGGGTCGGATTTCTGGAGGGATTGCCCGACCTGAAGGGGGTGAAAAACTTGTATGAGTTTGGTAATTCACCTCACAACCCACACGATAGAAGAAGATCATAATTAAAACACATACTACCGGGTTCTTACCGGGTTCAAGGCACTTGCAACATTGTTGAAATATCGGGAGTCTCATATCCCTGATTAACGCGGTAAGAACCCGGTATTATGTGTTTTCATAAACCTGTTTCAAAAACAAGTTAACAACCCTGACACCAGGGTTGATGAGGTTGGTATTCCATCTCACAACCCACTCGATAAGAAGATGAGCCATGTCAGGGACCTTCGGCGGTTAATAGTAACCCTGGCACCAGGGCAAATGAGGTTCTATCACTATCGAAGCAATCTAAGTCACTCACACTTTCAACATTCCTCAGTTGTTTCTCGTTCGCCTGCAGCTCTCGCTCAAACGCTTCGTGTTTCTGCAGTTTTCTTTCCAAATTCGCAAGATCCCTGCAAGGAAATATCACGTTAAAATAATGTCGCCACCTGATATCATTTTGTCATGGTCATTTTATCGATTCTGAGGGAAAGCCAGCAGTTGGAAGGTCAGCAGTCGCTTCTGTAAAACCTGACAGGTCCGGACCTGTCAAATCTTCAGGTTAGGTAAGCGGACCCTGGGAAAAATCGGGATAATGCTGGGGGGATGATAAAGGAATCTTTCTTTTACGTACCTGTAACTTTGATCCTTGGCAGTTCTTGTCTTGTCTTCAATCCACGCTTGTAACTCTTCCACAGACGCGATGAACTGAAATGAAACCCAAAAATGTTATGTTATGTTAAGTGAGGTCCAACTTGTTTAACAAGCGGTAACGAGTGAACTACCTACTTCTTCACTACCTTGTTTAAATTATCTATCTACTTTTCTTGCTTCCTCCACGTTCATCAATCGTTTCATACACGCACGCCGGTTCAGAGTAGTTTGAACTGTACCTTTTCTAAAGACATCTCCAATGACGCTTCTATGATGTTTTTACGTAATGAATCCAATCATGTTGTTCTGTCCTCAATAACTGTTTATACCGTGAGTGTTATGTATTGTCATAGAATAATAATATTAAGTACTTATAGAACGGCAACTCTCCGCTACCCACCAGCGTCTGAGCTAGGTTTACCTCACCCTCTGAAAAATAGTTTAAACTTGAATCGTTTGGCGTCAGACGTCACACACACAGATGCGCGTGTACGATAACGTCAATGTGTAGTGTCTGTGTAATACGAGGTGTGTTATGTGGTATGCTGACTGTTTTGCAGTAGCAGTTGCAGTTTTGCAGTAGATCTATTAAATCATTGCTTGCCAGTGGTCATTGCAGCAGATTGCAGTGTATTATATTTTATTTAGGTTTGCATATGTTTTGTTTTTAGTTTTATTTATGTTTTTTCTTTTGTTTATATAATTAATGGCCCCGATTCCTGCAGACACCGCCTAATTTTATTTTAGGTTATATCCGTCATTTTCGTATCCGTCGAAAAGGAAAGGGACGGATGATTCACAGCTCTTAATTTTAGGAAGAATGAGTAAATTTATGTGTCGGGTTATTGACTGACGTAAAATTTTTAGACGGTTGGTTTAGATTTGTGCTTAAAATTGACGTGTGTTCCATAAATTTTATGCTTGTCGATTACCCGTCCCTTTCCTTTTCGGCGGATAAGAAAAGGACAGATATAACTTAAAATAAAATTAGATGGTATTTACAGGAATTAGCACCATTATGTAGTGTTCTCATTTCCGTAAACTTTTTTTTACTACCTGTTGCTTGTAATTAGCCTTTATTTATTATTAAGATTTTGTTTGTGTAAATAATGCTGTAAGCTTCCCGAATAAAATAAAATAAATATATAAATGTGGAATATAGAAATAACACGGGATATTTTAAATATCTTTACTCCTTATATTTTAACAAAATCCTCTAACACGACCGACATTGCACCATCGACTCGCCTTTTTTACTTTTAAAAACTGCCTTACGTCCCATTCATTAACCATCCTCCTTTCACACCATAAACAATCAAATTCCCATTCATTATCCTTACATAGTATTCTCACTTTCCTACATAAATAGTCCGGGGTGTGGTATTGTGTGTATGGTCACCTGCAGGTGCGCGAGGCTGGCCAGCAACGCGCGGCGGCGCTGGGCGGCGGCCTGGCGCACGGCCTGGCGGCGCTGGAGTACCGCCTGCTCACGGGCCTTGATGCTGCAGGACGAGTTGAAGAAATACAAATGAGAAATTGGTATATTGGTCATCAGTTTAAGAGCCACACTCTTGTCGGTGTAGCATCCTCCATGCTACTTTTTTGGGAAAAGTAGAGCAGTGGTTTCCCTTCTGCCTTCCGCCCCGCAGTACTCTGTCTGACGCGAGTGGGATGGCGCCCAGAGTAGTCTATTACAAAGCCGTACTAGGACTCCTGTCCTCTGCCTCTGAATAGTACTGACAGTTCATATTAACACCTAAGTTTTTTATATGTCTAATTATATTGAAAGTTTCACGGCGCATTGGCGCTTCTGCACTGTAAAGTCGTGAAATGTAAAAAAAGCCACGACATACAGGGTGTTAGTGACATCGTAACGAATACTGAGGGGGATGATTCAGACCATGATTCTGAGTCGATATCAAGTGGAATTTCCTGTCGGAAAAGTCATGACAATTTTAGTGTTTTTTAAATTATTTTCCGTTCTATGCTTTTGCGACGGAAAATTTTACTTGATATCAACTCAGACACCAACCCGCAGTGGAGCTGCGTGGTGCATTATGCTCCATACCCCCTCCGGTTGATTGAGGGGAGGCCTGTGCCCAGTAGTGGGACGTATATAGGCTGTTTATGAGTTTATAAGTATCAAATTCAAATTCAAAAATATCTTTATTCAGTAGGTAACATAGTTACACTTTGAATCGTCAATTTTACATAACGAACGTCTCATCCGCCTAAAACTACTGCAGCTTCTCACAACCTGTATAGCCGGGGAAAAGAAGCTGCAAGAAAAACCTCGGCACAGGGCCCTAGACGTTCTTTAAAAAAATAAAAATAAACATAAAATATTGGTATACAATTGAGTAATTTAGCTGCCTAATATCAGTTCACAGACAGTTAATCCCATGCATTCATATCTTCTAAATAATCACTAACTTTGTAATAACCTTTTTTGTAAAGTTTTTGTTTAACTACTGTCTTAAAACAGTTGAAAGGCAAATTCTGAATGTCAATGGGAATCTTATTGTAAAAACGTATACATTGCCCCTTAAAAGATTTAGTAATCTTATGTAATCGACTGACTTGTAAAGCAAGTTTATTTTTATTCCTGGTATTAACAATGTGCCGATCGCTATTTTTTGCAAATAATCCTATCCTATCAACTAAGGGTCATGGTCTGAATCATCCCTCAAAGTTCGGGGATGCCGATTTATAATCTAATATACAGAGCGCGCTACGTACTGTTCGCTGGCGTAGTGCGGCTGCGCTACGAGGCCCTGAGCGCGCGCGGCGAAGGCGGCGGCACGCTCGTCCTGCGCCGCCAGCCGCGCCTCCAGCTCCTCGTGACGCTTCAGCAGCGCCTCCGCCTCGTCCACCGACGACTGCCGGAGGAAATGCACAATTACTAACAAAAGTCAAGAAGTGAAGTGAAGTGAGTGAAGTGAAGTGAAGTGAAGTGAGTGAAGTGAGTGAAGTGAAGTGAAGTGAGTGAAGTGAAGTGAGTGAAGTGAAGTGAGTGAAGTGAAGTGAGTGAAGTGAAGTGAGTGAAGTGAAGTGAGTGAAGTGAAATGGGTGGAATGGAGTGAAGTCGTGGCTCGCGCCGCGGCTTATGCTGAGTGAGGCCCTTTTATAAAGGACACCACCACCATCGTCGACCAGTCCATACACTCAATTATTTGTATTTCTCGTGTATGTTGTTTTTATTATGTGTTTTGATTGTAAGTTATGTGTTACTCCGTGTTTTATATTATATATTTGTTATTTGTTTTGTATTTGTTACTGTGGTGTCCCTTTATAATAAACGTTTCTTTCTTTCAAGTGAAGTGAGTGAAGAAAAGTGAAGGGATGTGAAAACTACTTAACTACTTATACAAATTGTAAATTTATGTTATTTGTGCATATCTTAAAATTAAATTAGGAGAAAGAGAAATATAAAATATTTATTTGCCTTTGAATTTGAATTAACTATAATTCAAGTTGTTCGACTTGTCATCGACACGAAAAAAAAGATGGAGAATGCTACCACAAGAGTGTGGCCTTTGAATTAGCGATAACGGCGTCTGTGGTCCAGTGGTTCGAGCGTTGGGCTCACGATCCGGAGGTCCCGGGTTCGATTCCCGGTGGGGACATATCACAAAAAAAATACTTTGTGGTCCCTAGTTTGGTTAGGACATTACAGGCTGATCACCAGATTGTCCGAAAGTAAGATGATCCGCGCTTCGGAAGGCACGTTAAGCCGTTGGTCCCGGTTACTACTTACTGATGTAAGTACGTAGTTGTTACATGAGCCATGTCAGGGGCCTTTGGCGGCTCAATAGTAACCCTGACTCCAGGGTTGATGGGGTTGGTAATCCACCTCACAATCCACACGATAGAAGAAGAAGAAGAAGATTAGCGATGATGTTATCTGCACTCACCCCGCAATGGTTGTACTCGAGACAAGCCTCGTGCGCGCCGCTGCTCGCGTCTATCTGGTCCGCCTCGCGGTTGAAGCTCTGCAGCTGCACCAGCTGCTTCAGGTAGTTATCCTTGGTCTCCCAGCCTGAACGGAAATTAAAGAAAAGAAAGAACGAAATATTTATTACTGAAATCATCGGTTCACCTTATGATCATTTCGACAAACATCCGTCTTGCTTTTTGTAATTGTTTAGAGGAAATTTGATACGATGTTATTGTCTTTTTTTTGTGTGTGGCGCCCTTTTTACCGACTTCAAAAAAGGAGGAGGTTCTCAATTCGACCATATTTATATTTTTTTTATGTTTGTTCGGGGATAACTTCGTCGTTTATGAACCGATTTTGATAATTCTTTTTTATAATAAATTATTTATATTCCACGGAATAGAAGAAAGATAATAGAAATGCCCTAACGCGCATTTTGTATAACCGCTGTCGCCTGTTCAACCCCACTCTCATTTCCTACTACTCCTGCAAACTGATAACTACGATAGCTCTACTGCTTCTCAAATTCCACAACCACTTTACCGGCAATGCAATTTTATCATTACTTTTCGTAAAATACTGCATACAAAACTATTTTTTTTGATAAATAGCCGATCATATTAAGGTTTTTAGCTTTCTGACTGACCTCAACAGCCTCCGTGGTCTAGTGATTAGAGCGTCAGGCTCACGATCTGGAGGTCCGGGTTCGATTCCCGATGGGGACATTGTCGAAATCACTTTGTAAGACTATCCTTTAGTAAAGACTTTACAGGCTTGGTTCACCTGGGTGAAAAAATAAGATGATTCCGTGCTTCCGTCCCGGCTATTAGCCGTCAAATCACCTCCAGCAACCCGCCGTGAAGCAGTGTGGTGGAGTATGCTCCATACCGCCTCCGGTTGATTGAGGGGAGGCCTGTGCCCAACAGTGGGACGTATATAGGCCGTTTATGACTGACCTTTCTGCACGGCCTTCTGTTGATCCTCCAAGTATGCTATCTTCTCCGCTACGTCGGTGAGCGCGGGGTTGGTCGCCAGCAGCTGCTTACCCAGACCTACCACCTCCTTGAACCTGCACAGAATATTGTCATTACCAGGGTGTTAGTGACATTCTTCTATCGTGTAGGTTGTGAGGTGGATTACCAACCTCATCAACCCTGGTGTCAGGGTTACTATTGAGCCGCCAAAGGCCCCTGACATGGCTAATGTAACGGCTAGGTACTTACAACATCAGTAAGTGAAGCCAACGGCTGCTGAAGCATGGATCATCTTACTTTCGGACAATCGGGTGATCAGCCCGAATCAGGGCTCGATAAATGACTTCGGTGATATCATCACCAGGATTCGAACCCGGGACCGCCGGATGTTGAGTGCAACGCTCAACCACTGGACTACGGAAGCCACTCACTCATCATCGTGCGCTTTGATATCATCCAGCAACTCTTGATGCTGCTTATTGAGAGCCTCCGCTGTCGCCACGTCCTTGGCTGACGCCTCCTGGGACAGCTGATCTTGCACTTTCTGTCGACAAAAGAACATTTTACAGTCTCAACCAGCATCATTCCCAACATACTTGCACGCATATTGAAGGACTATGCGAAGCGCTTTGTGCGAATAGTTAAATAATAATAGTAGGGATATCTACCAAATAGGGATGGACCTTGGATGCTACTTAAGTTCTATGACGATCTTGTAACGTAGCGAGTAGGCGCCGCTACTTCAAAACCGCACCCCTGATGCCGGGCAGCAGCAGTATCAGTACTGGTTGGAGGCCGAGGAAATGGATTCTGCTAGGGTTCTACTTAGAACATGACCGATTGAGAAATTGGTCGGTGTACTGCGGAACGGGAGGCGATTGGGGCAACCACCGTTCTACACGCCCTATCTATGGAGTAATGGCGATTACTCCACCGACAAGAGCGCAGCTCTTAAATAAAGAGAGAGAGAGAGAGACGGAACCCGGCCGTACGATGGTAAAATGGAGGTGGAATGAGCTCGTGTAGATCACGGGCACACTCTTCGGCTTACATAGCGTGCTAAGCATGTTCTATAGACATCCTACTGCGTCGTACCTGTATCCAATCCTGCAGCATAGTGCTGCTGTTTCTAAAGATCTGGTGTCCGACGGCGCTCTCGAGGCGGCTGCGGCGCTCGGCGGCCTGCGCCTGGCACCGCTGCCACATGGCGTGGATCTCGCGCTGGCGAGCCTCCACATTCGCCTTCTCGCTCGGATACTGCGACTTCACGCTAAAGGAGACCAGATTCAGATTGAAATACAAGTACAGTCATGAGCAATATAATGTACCAACTTTAGGACTCTGTTGCACCAACATATTTGACATTTAGTGAGACTTACAATTCAGTTTGTCAAAAAAGTTAATGTGACGTGGTACCAAAGTGTATACATATTAATGCTCGTGACCGTACGTATGGATGTTAGTGACAACGTAACAAATACTGTGGGGGATGAGTCAGACCGTGATTCCGAGTTGATATCAAGTGGAATTTCCTGTTGAAAATCCATGAAAATTTTAGTGTTTTTAAACTATTTTCAGTTCCATATTTTTCCGACGGGTAATTCCACTTGATATCAACTCAGAATCATAGCCTCAATCATCTCTCAAAGTCTTCTTCTATCGTGTGCATTGTGAGATGGATTACCAACCCCATCAACCCTGGTGTCAGGGTTACTATTGAGCCGCCAAAGGCTGACATGACTCATGTAACGACTACGTACTTATATCAGTAAGTAGTGACCGGGACCAACGACCAACAAATAAGTACGTAGTCGTTACATGAGACATAGTAACCCTGACACCAGGGTTGATGGGGTTGGTAATCCACCTCACAATCCACACGATAGATAGAGTCAGTCAGTGAATGAGTGACTCGCTTTTATAATATGGATAGTAGGGATAGGGTTATTACACATACATAAACTCACGCCTATTTCCCACCGGGGTAAGCAGAGACTATAGAATTCTATTTGCTTCGATCCTGACACACGCGGTTATTATCATAATTAAAACACACAATGGTGCTAATTCCTGTAAATACCATCTAATTTTATTTTAAGTTATATCTGTCATTTTCTTATCCGCCGAAAAGGAAAGGGACGGGTAATCGACAAGCATAAAATTTATGGAACACACGTCAATTTTAAGCACAAATCTAAACCAACCGTCTAAAAATTTTACATCAGTCAATAACCCGACACAGTTAGTAGACAGCATGTCAAACGGATTGCATACCAGTGACGTAACTTTTTGATTTGATTCATTTACTCATTCTTTCTAAAATTAAGAGCTGTGAATCATCTGTCCCTTTCCTTTTCGACGGATATGAAACTGACGGATATAACTTAAAATAAAATTAGGCGGTGTCTGCAGGAATCGGGGCTATTACCTCTTCTTACCGCGTTATTCAGGGTTATGAGACTCACATCCCTGAGGAGGCTCATATCCCTGATAATAACGCGGTAAGAACCCGGTGTTACGTGTTTCAATTAGCACGGATGAATTTTAAGTGGAAACTAAACATACCTATGTATTTTACACCATTTTAGGAGGCTGCATGCGAAGAAAAACATTTCAGTTTAACAACAGACAAGCAGCCGATAGGTTTAAACAAATATCAACAGTTTTAATTACTGTTTCTTACTGTGTGATAACGCGCACGCGTGAACAAAACATATGATTCGCGCGCGATCCCTTATGCTCCATACCCCCTCCGGTTGGTTGAGGGGAGGCCTGTGCCCAGCACGGGTTGGTTGATGGGTTTGCTCTTGGCCCCAGACTTGCGCGAAGATGGAGCTCGCCCAGAAGGCGCCTGTTTATGTTTAGATGGATTGCTTCGGTGTGGTCTTTGGAGCTCCCAAGTCCAGCAGTACTCACGAGTCGGCCAGCAGGCTGACGGTGGTGACCTTCTCCCGCAGCGGCTCCAGCTCGCGCTCCAGCTGCGCGTGGCGGCGCTGCAGCGCGCGCACGGTGCGCAGGTCGGCGGCGGGCGCGCCGCTGGCCGCCAGCTGCTGCTCCTTCTCCGCCATCCAGTCCAGCGCCTCGTCGCACGTGCGGCTGAACAGCTCCACGCTGGACCAACAACAATCATTCGTCAACTACTTCTAAGATACCAGAATTCAATAGGTAAAATTCAACGAGGAACTTTCCAGGCTACGTTCTCTGAAAATATATTCAAATTCAAAAATAAAATTCAAGAATATCTTTATTCAGTAGGTAACATAGTTACACTAAAACTACTGCAGCTTCTCACAACCTGTATAGCCGGGGAAAAGAAGCTGCAAGAAATACCTCGTCACAGGGCCCTAGATGTTCTTTAAAAAATAAATAAACATAAAATATTATTATACAATTGAGTAATTTAGCTGCCTAATATCAGTTCTCAGACAGTTAATCCCATGCATTCATATCTTGTAAATAATCACTAACTTTATAATAACCTTTTTTTGTAAAGTTTTTGTTTAACTACTGTCTTAAAACAGTTGAAAGGCAAATTCTGAATGTCAATGGGAATCTTATTGTAAAAACGTATACATTGCCCCTTAAAAGATTTAGTAATCTTATGTAATCGACTGACTTGTAAAGCAAGTTTATTTTTATTCCGGAGTTTATTTTTATTCCGGGTATTAACAATGTGCCGATCGGTAATTTTGGAAATTATAGATGGCGCTTACCTATTTTCCCATTGCTCGGGTACATAATTATCGAAATATATAATGCAATGGCGGATTCATATATGAAAATAATTGTTGCTTGATATTTGGATCAGAAGGAGCTCGGTGGCGCAGCGGTAAACGCGCTCGGTGTGCGATTGTTGAAGTTAAGCAACTTTCGCAAAAGCCGGTCATAGGATAGGTGACCACAAAAAAAAAGTTTTCATCTCGAGCTCCTCCGTGCTTCGGAAGGCACCGGCAAGGTCCCGGCTGCATTAGCAGTCGTTAAGAATCACCAATCCGCACTGGGCCCGCGTGGTGGTTTAGGGCCCGATCTCCCTATCCATCCATAGGGAAAGCCCGTGCCCCAGCAGTGGGGACGTTAATGGGCTGATGATGATGATTTGGTTCAGATATGTATAGAATTATGTTCCTACCTATATTGCTGTAGTATTTATTTTGGCATAACGGCTAAGGTGCCAGTAGTTTAAGTGACCTTAATAATGATCTAGGGGAAACCGTGGTAGCCCAGTTGGTAAAACGCTTCCCTCTCACTTTGAGGTCGCAGGTTCGAAACCAGCACAGGCCTAAACCAATGATTGTCGAATTTGTTTTCGAATCCATGTTTGAATCATAAATGATTATCACGTGCTCAGGAAGGAAACCATCGTGAGGAAACCCACATTCCCGAGAAATGCGTTTCGGAGGTATGTGACCTAACCTGTATTGGGCTGGTTTTTCCTTCGCGGGTTGGAAGTTCAGTCGCTTTTCTAGATTCTTTAGGAATATTTCACCTAGAAGCTCCCTCCAAGCTCTTTTCCTTCTGCTGTTTGAGCCGCAGCAGGCGCTCCCACTGCTGCCGCAGCTGCTGTCTTCTCGCAGTCGCCTTGCCCGCCTGGCTGTGTTTAGCAGCCACCAGCTCCTCAGCCGCCGCGTCAATGTGTTCCAAACGCTTCGACGCCGCTGACAGATCGGTCACGAATTTCTGATGAAGACATATTAGAGGTTACCAAATATACTTTATTATACACAAACAGAACATACGTGGTGTCGGGGTCCCCACTTGTGGTGTCTTATTTAATTTTGCTGCTTTGTAAAGTTCTACTAGGAAGGCGCTATGACCCGCACTTCAATATATCATCTGACTGTAAATAATTATCAGGAGGATCACGAAAGTAAAATAACTATTTAAAGTTGCTTTAATTATATTATTCACTTTAAAGGACTAACAATTAAAATTTTGAAGAAACGTTAAATACACCGAAAATATTTACACGGTAATTAAGGTCGGGCATAGTAGCTAGCCCGGTGACGGAACGGGAAAGACTGGCTAGCCGCGGGGCAACGCAAGCGCTGCTACCAAAAATGCTGACATAACAAAATTGTATTAAATTTGTCGCTACACATACAAAAACGATTGATGAATGTGGAGGAAACAAGAGAAGTGTCAGGATCGAAATTTCGTAGTCTCTGCTTGCGCCGGTGGGAAATAGGCGTGAATATATAATATAAATGGGCGGGACATAGGCTTGCGTTTATGACCTTCATGACAGGATCCGTCCATGATCACAGGGACTGTAACCTGGAACCTGACAGAGGTGGGTATTAACTGTCAGTACTATTCAGTTGAGCGTTCGGCTCAACTGAATCACGGAGGTCGCTGGAAAATACCGTGATATGACTTATTTTGTTCTATGATCTTGTGACGTAGCGAGTAGGCGCCGCTACTTCAAAAGCGCACCCCTGATGCCGGGCAGCAGCGGTATCAGTACTGCTTAGAGGCCGAGGAAATGGATTCTGGTAAGGCTCTGGCTAGAACATCACCGATTGAGAAATTGGTCGGTGTACTGCGGAACGGAAGGCGATTGGGGGCAACCACCGTTCTACACGACCTATCTATGGAGGCGATTACTGCACCGACAAGAGCGCAGCTCGTAAATAAAGAGAGAGAGAGGCTTATTTCAAAATCCAAGTCTTACCTCATACTTCCTCTTGGCGTTCTCGACGCTGTCATCAGTCTCCTCGGTCCTGAGCATCTTCTCCTTGTCACGGATCCACTTGTCGAAGTCGTCACACTCCGCGAAGAACATGTACAGCTTTATCGCATCCTCCAGCTGGGCTTGGCGCGCCGCCGACAGACTGAGGAGCTCGTCTGGGGAAGAGGGTAACATGATTCTATAGCATGGTCTGATGATAAAAAAACAGCCGTGCTCTAGTAGTCAGAGCATGGGGTCATTATCTGGAGGTCCGGGTTTCCGTTGGGGACATTGTGTTGGCAACGCCGACACAGAACTTGTATTAAAAAAATACTAATATAACTTAAATTTTATTGACGTCACTACCAGGGGGGTTAAAATGGCCACTTTGAAGCAATTCATCTAAGAAAGCAATATTGCTATTTGACATTTGTTTGCATTGCGCAGTTACTTTTATATGCGCAAATGTCAAATTGCAATATTGCTTTCTTATTGATTCGGATTCGGAAGGCACGTTAATCTACTGGTACTGGCTATTAGCCGTGAAACACCTCAACCAATCCGCAATGGAGCAGCGTGGTGGAATATTCGAATTCCAATTCAAATTCAATATGCTCCATACCTCCAACCTTTACTCTTCAATATTAGTAACTACATAATTAAGTTCTCTTTGGAAATCTGCATAATCAAAACAAAAAGTATAACTCAAGGAGATTCGCCCAATCCCGTCTATCTCGAACGGGATCTCGTCATATTATGCTTCGGGATTGATCCCGAAAAATTAGACGAGATCCCACGAGATCGGGATTGCATTCCTTAACAGAGTATCCAACTCACCGTAGTCCTTCTGTATGTCCTGTATCCTGGTGTCGACGTCGGCGACTCTCTCGACGGGCTGCGCACGCGACGCCCGGCGCGCCGCCGGCTTGCTCCTCTTGACTGGCACCACTTGCTTCACCAGCACCGTCTTCTTGACGCGCTGGACAGTTCGCACTTTCTCCGGACGGCGGACTTGGACCTGCAAGCGAAGAGAAGGTTCATTCTCTGTCTGCCTTTGGTTTTGGTTTCATACAGGACCATATTCCGGCCTCAGGGGGAACAGAGTCATCTTCTCTGCTCTCCACTGGGGCAACTCCTGTTCGTTCGTTCGATTGAGTTCGTAGACTTGTCTTAATAATATTAGTACTCATTATTAACAGCCTCCTTAGTCAGTGGTAGAGCGTTAGGCTCACGATCCGGAGGTCCTGGGTTCGAATCCCGCGGGGACAAATCACAAAAATCACTTTGTGATCCCAAATTTGGTTAGGATATTACAGACTGATCACCTGATTGTCCGAAAGTAAGATGATCCGTGCTTCGAAAGGCACGTTAAGCCGTTGGTCCCGGTTACTACTTACTGGTGTAAGTAAGTAGTCGTTACATGAGCCATGTCAGGGGCCTTTGGCGGCTCAATAATAACCCTGACACCAGGGTCGACACGATAGAAGAAGAAGTTACAGTTGTCAAATAGCCAATTTCTATTTTATTCTTATACTTACTGGCTGAGTACTGCGGGGCGGAAGGCAAGGGGGTGTAGCGGACCCAATTAGTTGGCCACCTAGTTCCGCTCACATGCAACAGATGGCGCCACATTCAATAATGCAGTCTTCAAGCGGTCGTGAAACGCGGTATCAAAGTTTACACAGCAAGACGCATATATACAACTTCTAACACAACACTGTTGGATCGTCGATCCCTAGTCACACTATCAACTTGTGGCTAGCGAGGTACTACGCTCAGTTCGGTACCCTGAAAACATCTTTTGGCAGCAGCACACCCACGCCGCCAAAGGGGAAACCACTGCCCTATTTTTCCTAGAAAAGTAGCATGGAAATGCTGCATCGACAAGAGCGTGGCTCTTAACACTTTCAAGGACAGAACGTCTATGGACGTTCCGATTCCAAAGTGTCATACTACCTATTATGAACCATCAATGACCCATGGTCTCTGTCCGTGAAAGGGTTAAATTGATGATGATGACTTACCGGCACGACTCTTGGCTCTATCTCCCTGACGTAGTTGGCAGGCACGAACCCGTCGGTGCGGTCAGCCTTCCTCACCGACCACCAGTCAGGGTTGGTCTTGTTTATGAGGAACATCACCTCGCCCTTCGCCATCGAGATGCCTTGCCCCGTGAACGGGTACAGGGCCTTCACCTGGACATGAAGATTGTCGTTAATCGCAATTGTTTTAATGTGTTTTTTTACAGAAACAGTAATTGTGGTAGTTTGTTACGTAAGCGGTACCTTCGCCCGCCTGCTCACACCCGTACGCCGTGACCAGAGTCGTTCCACGAGTTCAAGTCAGCATAATTAATGGAACAGCCAGCCTGCTGAGCCAGCGCCCGAACGCGATGCGCTGACGTCAATCACGCCACTAAATTGTGACCTCGATTTAGCCATAATGTAAAATAGATTTTAAGTAAAATTCAGTGTAGTCCTAACTTCGGACTCATTCGCACCTAGGTTAGTTAGGTTTAGCTGTAAAAAAATATAATTTCATTCTAAGTGATTCTAGTTTCTCTTCTTCACCCTCCGTCTGTCGCTCACGTAATTAAACAAAAACTAAATCTAAATAATATGTAATGTAAATAATAAGTAAAAGAAGAAAATAAAATAAGTGTTTACCCCTGTTTTCTCCCCACCCTAGAATAAGAAATAGAATAGGATAGGAATGAAAAGAATGAAAGATGATGAATGAAAGTGCGAGAGGCATAAAAGCGAGAACTTGAATGGTAATAGAGGACAAGAATGAAAGTGTGCCAGTGTAGGGCCCTATTGGGAAAATAGATATATAAGGACTAAAGAGAAATAAACTATGTATGCAGTTATATAAAGTCCCTGCCTATCCTGTGCGGCAGGGGTACTAGAAAAAAAATGTGTTTTTTTAACATGCTTCTACGCTGTTCTGGGATCAAATAAAAAAACATAGAACACGTTCAGCTGCTTGTCTTCTCGGGCTTGTAGTAAAAACCGACAGAGGGATCGTGTCCTCTAACATGATGGACTAATGTTATGGGCGATAGGCTGATCCCTTATCACCGTAAGGTTCATCATATCCAGCTTACGACATCGTATTAACAGTGGCTGCAAGTTGTCTTTGATTACTTGTGGCTCTGCCCACCCTATTAGGGATTACGGGCGTGAGTTTATGTATGAATGTATGATTTTTTTTGATCGAAGCCTTATCATGCAGACCCGGCTGGTGTTCTTATACCATGGTTTGTATGAAGTGTCCGGGGTGTGCCTACAAATCTTATCTACCTTATCCCACTGTTGGGCAAAGGCCTCCCCTTGATTTTCCCACTCCTCTATGCTTTGCACGATTTCCGGCCAACAAATAGATAAAAAATATATCGTGTTGTTTCAAATTCAAATTCAAAAATATCTTTATTCAGTAGGAAACATAGTTATACTTTGACTCGTCAATTTTTACATAACGAACGTCTCATCCGCCTAAAACTACTGCAGCTTCTCACAACCTGTATAGCCGGGGAAAAGAAGCTGCAAGAAATACCTCGGCACAGGGCCCTAGACGTTCTTTAAAAAAATAAATAAACATAAAATATAACATTGTTATACAATTGAGTAACTTAGCTGCCTAATATCAGTTCTCAGACAGTTAATCCCATGCATTCATATCTTCTAAATAATCATTAACTTTGTAATAACCTTTTTTGTAAAGTTTCTGTTTAACTACTGTCTTAAAACAGTTGAAAGGCAAATTCTGAATGTCAATATTTGTGTTCCTGCAGTCTCACCTGCGGAACGCTCCTCTCCTCGGTGACGGTGCGGTGCTCCAGCCGCTCCACGGGCTCCTCCTCCCACACGTCAGTGGGCACCAACCTGGACTCATTCACCCACTCTTCCTCTGACAGGGGCTGGGCGGCCTCCACCTCCGTTGGTAACTGGAAACAAAATATAATTGCTGAATTAAGCGATTCAAAGAATGTAATTAAAATCTTCCCTAATGTTAAAGATCCAACAGCCTCCGTGGTCTAGTGGTTAGAGCGTTAGAGCTCACGATCTGGAGGTCCGGGTTCGATTCCCGATGGGGACATTGTCGAAATCACTTTAATTGATGATGATGAAGAATAAAGCTACCTGCAGCGTGTGGATCCCGTTGTCCTTGAGCCTGGTGGCGGCGGCGGTGAGCGCGTGCAGCTCCAGCCCGTAGGCCGTGATGTGCTCGCGCAGCGCGCGGTGCCGCGCCAGCAGGGCCGCCGCGGCCGGCGCGTCGCGCCCGCAGTCGCGCACGGCCAGCAGCGCGCGCTTCTCCTTCATCCACGACTCCGCCTCGTTGGCGTCGCCGTAGAACTGCCCGACACGATACGAAAATAATAGATAGATAGATCATCACCAGCCCATTAATGTCCCCACTGCTGGGGCACGGGCCTTCCCTATGGATGGATAGGGAGATCGGGCCTTAAACCACCACGCAGGCCCAGTGCGGATTGGTGGTTATTAACGACTGCTAATGCAGCCGGGACCAACGGCTTAACGTGCCTTCCGAAGCACGGAGGAGCTCGAGATGAAAACTTTTTCCTATGACCGGCCTTTGCGAAAGTTGCTTAACTTCAACAATCGCAGACCGAGCGCGTTTGGTCGCTGCGCCACCGAGCTCCTCGTAATAATCAATAGTTTACATCCAATCCTGAAGCTTCCTGTACGGTCACGAGCATTACACTTTGGTACCATGTCACATTAACTTTTTTGACAAATTGAACTGTAAGTCTCACTAAATGTCAAAGGTGTTAGTGCGACAGAGTCCTAAAGTGGGTACATTATATTGCTCATGACTGTGGACAACTGACCTGGTGAGCCTCAGCAGCGTCTGCCAGCTGCTTCTCCCTGGCGGCGGCCAGTTCGCGGAGTGTCGCCCACTGCTGGGACAGCGACGTCAGCCGGCGCTCGATCTCCGCGCTCTTAGGGTGGTTGGCTTCGATCAAACTGGAAATTACAAAAGTAGTTTTATATTAGCACTTCTTCTATCGTGTGGGATAACACGGCTGGGTAAACAGCATTTTACCCAGCCGGGACAAGGGATACAAAATATTCAATTAAAACGCCGTAGGGACTATGAGAAAGCTATTCCGTTTATTTTTAATTATAAAAGAGGATCAAGTTAAATTTTCTCTCCTTACTGGTTTTTTAGAAGCAATTATGATAACATTTACTTTTCTTAACATAACATAACAAATACTTTATTGCACAAACAGGAAAAAACAAAATACAAAACAAAAGAGAAATACAATTAGTACAATAGGCGGCCTTATTGCTAAGTAGCAATCTCTTCCAGGCAACCTTTAAGTATAGGAGATATTGAATATTATGCAATATAGCGGGATAGTGCAGCATGGGAATACTTGTGCATATAAAAATAAATACACTTTCGACTACATAAACTACATAATAATAATACACATAATTATATTTGTTATAATAAATAAATATCAATACTTAAACTTCTACATATACTATGGAAGAAAAGGAGTAGATAGATTATGATGATGAAGAGGACATAGAGGTAAGGAAATGCGCCTTGACATTACGCCTTTTCTTGTCATTAGGCTTTAGGCATTAAGCGCCATATAACAAGTTCTTGAGAAATATTTTGTTTTTTAAATTTAAAAAAAGAATATCTCCCATTGGCAGCGCTCAGACGCCACACACACAGTTGCGCGTGTTGATAACGTCAATGTGTAGTGTCTGTGTGAAAAGAAGTTGATTGTATGAAGTGTCTGTCACAGACAAGCGCCATCTAGCGAAAACGGGATGTAACAATTTAGCTAGCTGGCCACATATTTTATCATAAAACAAAAGAGAAACACAATGGAGTAGCAAGAACGACGCCGTTTTATTTTCGCGCTCCTTATATTCATTATATAAAACCAAATATATCCATATCAATTATCTATTTCTTCAGTGTCTGGGGTGTGCTTTTACTCTGATCGCTACCCACCTCTGTCCTTTGGCACGGTGTCGCTGAGACACGTGTTCCCGAGCACGGAGTTCGTGCAACAGCGCCGTGTGTTTCTGTTTGAGCGCCAAGACCCCGCGCAGGTCCTTAGCGGCCACGTCGGCGCGGCAGATGCGTTGCTTGTCCGTCACCCACGCTGGGAACAACGGACACAATTTTCAAATACAAATATATACAGGGTGTTATATGATCCACTGTCCGGCCAAGAAGTTAATGCCATCCACGGCAAATGTACAATAAGTTACATAAAAAAAAACTAGGAATATGATCCGTGCTTCAGAAGGCACGTTAAGCCGTTGGTCCCGGTTACTACAAGTAGCAGTTACATGAGCCATGTCAGGGGCCTTCGGCGGCTCAATAGTAACCCTGACACCAGGGTTGATCAGGTTGGTAATCCACCTCACAACCCACACGATAGAAGATTTCGTTAGAAAACTTTGAGGGATGGTTCACACCATGATTCTGAGATGATATCAAGTTGAATTTTCCGTCGCAATAGTATAAAATTAAAAATTATTTAAAAAACTACAACAAAATCATGAATTTTGCGACGGAAATTCCACTTGGCATTAACTCGGTATTCGTTACGATGTCACTAACACTCTTTACTTTATTGCCTCAAAATATAATAAAAAATCAACATAAGAAATTCATTAAAGACCCATGACTGTATGAGATCCGTCCCCTCCATCCAACAGGTAAGTCATGTCAGGGGCCTATGGCGGCTCAATAGTAATCCTGACACCAGGGTTGATGGGGTTGGTAATCCACCTCACAACCCACACGATAGAAGAACTAAAAAGGTTGATTGAGGGGAAGATTGTGTCCAGCGATGGGACGTCTACAGACTGCTCATGTATTCAACTAGGTACAGTCATGAGCAATATAATGTACCCACTTTAGGACTCTGTCGCACTAATATATTTGACATTTAGTGACACTTACAGTTCAATTTGTCAAAAAAGTTAATGTGACAGGGTACTAAAGTGTATACATATTAATGCTCGTGACCGTACGTACCTTCTTCCTCATCGTGGTCCTCCAGGAACTGGTACAGGTTGCGAGCATCCTCCAGCCTGGCTTTCCGGTCCTTGGCCGCGGCCACCAGACTGCAAAGAAAATAAACACCAGTCATTCTGTTTGCTTCTGCAGGTAGCCCAGTTGATAGAACGCTTGCCTCTCACTTTGAGGTCGCAGGTTCGAATCAAGCACAGGCCCAAACCAATGATAGCCGAATTTATTTTCGAATTCATGTTTGGATCATAAATGATTATCACGTGTTCAGCGAAGGGAAACATCCTCAGGAAACTCACATTCCCGAGAAATGTGTTTTCGGAGGTATGTGACCTTATCTGTATTGGGCTGGTTTTCCCTTCGCGGGTTGGAAGGTCAGACAGGCAGTCGCTTCTGTAAAACCGGACCTGTCAAATCTTCAGGTTAGGTAAGCGGACCCTTCCCCTTGGGGTTGGTAGATAGTACCCGACCCAGCGAAATCCGAAGTATCAAGAATGTCAACAAACAGCAGTAAGTAACAACCAGTCTCACCTGTCGTAGGCGTCCTCGACGGTGGCCAGCTGCGTGGCGAGCTGCTGGCTGACCTGGGGCGGGCCGGGGGCGGCGGCGCCGTGCCGTGCCAGCCGCCGGATGCTCTCGTCCAGGGCGCCCAGCTGCAGCTCCTGCAGCGCGTGCGCCTGCAGCAGGCGCTCCACGTCCACCAGGTGGCGGCCGACTTCCTCAGATTGGAATTGCGCCTGGAAGAAGACATTTCGGTTAAATACAGTCATAATTAAAACACATAATAACGGGTTCTTACCGCGTTTAAAATAGGAATATGAGACTCCCGATATTTCGACACTGTTGCAAGTGCCATGATCACGGGATGGAAAAATATCTTTATTCAGTAGGTTACATAGTTACACTTTGAATCGTCAATTTTTACATAACGAACGTCTCATCCGCCTAAAACTACTGCAGCTTCTCACAACCTGTATAGCCGGGGAAAAGCTGCAAGAAAAACCTCGGCACAGGGCCCTAGACGTTCTTTACAAATAAAAAAATTGCGGGGAGGCCTGTGGTCTGCAGAGGGACGTATGTAGGATATTTATGTCATGTATATGCAACAAGTAAAGGTAACGCTATTCAAAGCTTATTGTCAATCCTTTTACACCTGCAGTCTGTGGGTGGCTTATACGCAGCGGGCATACGGCGATCTGCGCGTTCAATACAACAACGCGTTCCGGGCGTTGATGGGGCTGCCGCGCTACTGTAGCGCCTCCGCAATGTTCGCGGAGGCTCGCACGGATGGGTTTGCCGCTGTCATGCGTAAGCGCTGCGCCTCCATGTTGCGCCGCACGCGCGACAGCCCCAACACCATCCTGCGCGCGCTGGCGGACCGGTGGGACTCACGGTTGCTGGCCCGATGGATACGACTGCACGCAGTCAAACAAGTATAGTCTGCCGCCATCGGGGGTCCAACCGGCCTGGATTACTTATTCGTTACTAATACTAGATTTAAGTTTGTAATGTTACTAACAAATATGGATGTTTTTTTTTTATAAGTCCGAAATAAACTTTTATTATTATTATATGTTAAAACGCACCTTCATCTCAACGAGCGTGTGCCCGACAGCATCGGCCTCTCGCAGCAGAGACATCAGATGGGCCAGTTTACCTAGCGACTCCCTGAAAATTACGAAAAAAAATAATTAATATAACAAATGTTATAGCTAGAATGTAATGTGGAACTTTCCAGAATACGTTCGTCAAAACAATACAGATGGCGCTGTGCGGATTTTCCTTCGTTTAACCTTCTAATTTTTAGTATATATAATATGGATTATATTATATTGAGTATTTATTAATATATGTACGTATAGTATAGAGTATTTATTATATTAACTTTAGTTTTACTTTTAGGTATTTATTTTTTGTTGCACCATCCCGCATCCAAGTTGTTTGTAAATGTTTGTTTCCTTTTGGTGGTTGCGTGGAAGAAATTGCTCTAGAGCAATAAGCTCGCCCAAATTGTACTGTATTCATGTGTTATGTCTGATTATTGAAATTTTAATTCTGTGCAATAAAGTATATTTGATTTGATTTGATTTAATTTTATGAATAACAGTTTTTTTGACGTGACTTATTGTAAATTTGCAAATGGGGAGCGCTGAAGGCTCTCACCCGGTGTATGTATAACAGACATAATATAGGTAGCAACATAATTCTATACGTAATGTGATCCAAATATCAAGCAACAATTATTTTATATGATGTTTGTATACGTTCTGCCATTACATTGTATTTTTCATTAATTATGTACCCGAGTAGTGGAGAAAATACGTTATTGTGGTCGCCATATTTGTCCGGCCAAGTGGTTAATGCCATCTGCGGCAAATCTACAAAAAGACACTGTAGCAAAGTACAAACTCTGCACATACTGGCCTTTTGTTCGGACCATCATCATTTTAAATTACGAAATTCTCATTCCATTCCATTCGCATTTCCTTTCATTTTACTCTCTTTTGACGCACTGCATCCCCGACCTTCATAAAAACAACAAGTGAATTATACTGTTTAGGGCCGTGCCCTCTAATTCTTGATTCTTTGTGAAGTGTGTATATTGTGAACTATGTATATTCCTATCCTGTTTGTGAAGTGCTTTAAATAAACTGTATATATTCCTGCTTGCTGTTACATACATACATACATAAACTCACGCCCGTAATCCCTAATGGGGTGGGCAGAGCCACAAGTAATCAAAGACAACTTGCAGCCACTGTTGATACGAAGTCCAAAGATGGATATGATGAACCTTATGGTGATAAGGGATCAGCCTATCGCCCATAACATTAGTCCATCATGTTAGAGGACACAGTCCCTCTGTCGGTTTTTACGACATGCCCGGGAAGAGAAGCAGCTGAACGTGTTCTATGTTTTTTATATGCTCCCAGAACAGCATAGAAGCATCGCTATAGCATAGATGCTATATCAGCATAGATTGCTTCTATTTTATCATCGTCATCACCAATCATTCCCCTACTCTGCCGGTACGTCAGGATACCATATCCTCACCACCCAGCGTGCCGCAATACTTAACTTACCGGTGTATCTTCAATTGTTGCAGTAGTATTTTATCATCAGGGCAAAACCTGCTATTCAGTCAGAGATACCGCTGTGCTTTGTAGTTCTGTACTGTTGTACTTTGTTTAATTATGTCCTAAATATTAAAAACGGCATCTACCGGCGACTGGTGATACTATCTCATTAAAACAACGCCATCTAACGTCGGGTGGCTATACTAATTACCGGTGCATCTCCAATAGTTGCAGTAGTGTTTTACCATCAGGGCAAAACCTGCTTTTCAGTCCGAGACACCGCTGTACTTTCAGTTCTTTTATAATAAAAGCGACATCTACCGGCGACTGGTGGAACTATCTCTTTGAAACAACGCCATCTACCGTCGGCTAGCTAAATTACTTACCGGTGCATCTCCAATAGTTGCAGTAGCTCCTTCCACCGGGAGAGAACCTGTTTCTCAGTCCGGGACACCGCCTCCGCCCCGTGGTAGTTCTCCCGGACCAGTTCCGCCGCCATGGCTGATAGGTCCTCAAAGCGTTCCGTCCTACAATACAAAGAGGGAAAATTATATTACTTTTTAGTTCATATCTATAGAGCCGTGGTAGCCCAGTCGGTAGAACACTTGCCTCTTAATTTGCGGTCGCAGGTTCGAATCCAGCCTAAACCAATGATTGTCGAATTTGTTTTCAAAAGTAAGGTGATCCGTGCTTTGGAAGGCATGTTAAGCAGTTGGTCCCGGCTACTACTTACTGATGTAAGTATGTAGAGTTACATGAGCCATGTCAGGGGCCTTTAGCGGCTCAGTAATAACCCTGACACTAATTAAGATAATTTCAAAAAGTTTAACTTGCCCAACTAGGGATCACGCTTAGTGATTTTCTTGCAATATCCCCACCGGGATTCGAACCCGGGACCTCAGGATCGTAAGCCGAACGCTCAACAACTGGATCTCAGCGCTCCTTGGTGATGTTGTGTTTTTATACTCATGGACACCACTTGTCCGACGACCCACCTGGCCAGGATATCAGCGGAGATGGCCTCGTGTTTCTTCACGGTGGCATCCACCTGCGCCAAGTTAGAGCCGTACCGCGGGTCTGATAATACTTGGATCATCTCTTTCAGGTAGCCCTTGCGCAGTACCGACTGTGAAAAAAGAAACAAATATTAATTATCACATTACATACGGATGTACCTCCGACTACCCCATTTGGGATATAAGCACGTATTCACAGAATACCAGCGTCGCGGCTCGCGCCGCGACATAAGCTGAGTGAGGACCTTTTATACAGGACATATACCTTAGTGTTAAATTTGTAGTTGAGTTGTTCGAGCCTCTGTTGTCGCAGCAGTTCTGTTCTGAGAGCTATCTCCCTGGCGTGCTCTGCCTGTAATAAAAAAAACAATGTTTTTATCATCAGAAATAATACAAAAAGAAAGAGGGCATGTTTGAGGTACATGAAGAGGAGGAAAAAAAAAATAAATAAATAAATAATATTTTTGCGTTGCGATAACTATTGATAATTAATAGTACATAAATGTATGTAATGTGATGTATGTTTATTGCATCAGCCCGTGCTCCAATGAATAATCTTCTTTCACCCTAAGGTTGCCTGGCAGAAATTGCTGTTTAGCAATAAGGCCGCCTATTGTGCTTATGTTTTATGTCCTTTATATATGTTGTTGTGCAATAAAGTATTATCGATTGATTGATTGAAATGTTTTACAGCATTACAGAACATATAACTGGTTTCTAGCTGGTATGATGCAGCAGAAGTATTACCTGTTCGAGCTGTTGCCAGGCTCTCTCCAAGTCCTGTGGGAGCTGCCCCTCCAGCGGGGCCCACGGCTCGCCGACGAGGCTCTTTTGCATCGTGTTGATGTGGAAGTATAGCGCCTCGATCTCTGAGCGCTCCTTGTATCTGGCGGAAGAAAAAATAAATTAAAGTGTTAATTCTCAAAAACTACCAGTTACCGCCATCTATCGTTAAGGTGCAACAATAACTCACTAACGCCATCTATTGAAAGCTTTAGACAATAACTAACAAAATAAAAAAATATTGCGTAATTTATATTTTTGCTGTGGCGTTCTCTAATAATTGACCGGACAAGTAGTTAAATCATTTGCGGCAAATCTACAATAAGTCACGTCAAAAAAATCTAATATCAGATACTCGTCTTTCTTTCTAGTATAGAAAACACAGGTCGCATTTTATATTTAATTCCACTACCGCCATCTCATCATAACCAGCCCATTAACGTCCCCAATGCTGGGGCACGGGCCTTCCCTATGGATGGATAGGGAGATCGGGCCTTAAACCACCACGCCCAGTGCGGATTGGTGGTTATTAACGACTGCTAATGCAGCCGGGACCAACGTCTAACGTGCCTTCCGAAGCACGGAGGAGCTCGACCGGCCTTTGCGAAAGTTGCTTAACTTCAACAATCGCAGACCGAGCGCGTTTACCGCTGCGCCACCGAGCTCCTCTCTACTACCGCCATCTAGCGAAAGCTTTTAACAACAATTCATTCAATTTATCGTAAACAGAAACTTATGAGCATGAACTTCTCGAGACTTGTAAGGGTTATGTTTACGTTACAATTAGTCATTTAGTCTCCGAAACGTGCAATGAATTAGGTAGATTTCCATTACGTTACCACTTATCATTATAGACGAGTAAAATCAACGCCACCTATGATCATCTTTAGAAAACAACACCCTAACGCCATCTATCGAAAACTTTTGACAACAACGTGCAACGCCATCTATTGAGAACTGTCAGTAACTCACTTGGGGGGTTTCTCGACGGTCCTGTACTGCTTGAAGGCAAGTAGCAGTCTCTGTATGCCATCTAGCGAGTTGGGAAGGTCTCGTCCGTTCAGCTCCTCTATCTTCATGCGGATCCACTCCAGAAGAGCGCTCACCAGCCGGCTGTACTCCGACTTTTGGCCGTCGCAGTCCATTAACTGGCCGATTATCTGAGGATAAAAATACATAATTTAGAAGAAAAAAAAACATGGGATTGTTTTTGGGCGAGAGCGTTGAGCGTTGGGCTCACGACCCGGAGGTCCCGGGCTCGAATCCCGGTGGGGACATATCACAAAAATTATCAGGTATCACAAATTAATATTTGTGATAGAACATCACAGGCTGATCACCTGTTGGTCCAGAAAGTAAGATGATCCGTGTTTCGGAAGGCACGATAAGCCGTTGGTCCCGGTTACTACTTACTGATGTAAGTAAGTAGTCGTTACATGAGCCATGTCGGGGCCTTTGGCGGCTCAATAATAACCCTGACACCAGGGTTGATGAGGTTGGTAATTCACCACACAACCCACACGACAGAAGATTTGTTGGAGCAATAAACGGGTACGCACATTAGCGATCCTGCGGCCAGACTTCTGTTCGTTCTTCATTCGCGCGAACGTGTGGTAGTAGCTCGCCACATACGTCATGACTGACTTCTCATCAGGGCGGGTCGTGTCTACATCTGCGAGGAAAAATGGATCAGATTAGTTAAGTTTAGAAGGTTGAGAGCTCGGAGGGGTTAAAAAAGTGGTATTGAAACAATTGGTTCGTGTACGGTCACGAGCATTAAAATGTACACACTTTGGTACCATGTCACATTAACTTTTTTGACAAATTGAACTGTAAGTCTCACTAAATGTCAAATATGTTAGTGCGACAGAGTCCTAAAGTGAATACATTGTATTGCTCATGACTGTACTAGGTTCAAGATAAATTATGAAATTCTGATTACTTAATTAAGATCGATCTAAAACTAATGACAAATAAACTAATGATGTCATTTTCTTTTTTCTATTTAACTCATTTAGAAAAAACGTAAAAATAAGTCCGAAATTTCACCACGTCTTACTATGACGTCACAGCGTGCTTTTTCATACAAGTCCCATAGTTATTTTGTGTTTTAACGTTTAGTAAAAAGTAACTGATTTGACTAGTTGGAACATAGCCTATTCATCTAATCAGAGAGCGAGAACGCGGAGGAGCGCCATCTATCGTCAAATAGCGGAACTACCTCGACTAAAGCACTGCCATCATTAACCTCGTAAAGCCGAGGTTTACAGACACAATAGTATAACAATGGAGTTTGGATTTTTAAAGGACTGTCGGCGTTACGACTTTAATAAACTTGATTAGAATAGCCGTATTGGCATTCTCATCAAATAAAAATTCAAAGAGATATAGATTGTTTTATGCAGAGATATTTTTCTTTTTGTTGAATTTGTTAATGGTGCTAATTCCTGTAAATACCATCTAATTTTATTTTAAGTTATATCTGTCATTTTCTTATCCGCCGAAAAGGAAAGGGACGGGTAATCGACAAGCATAAAATTTATGGAACACACGTCAATTTTAAGCACAAATCTAAACCAACCGTCTAAAAATTTTACATCCGTCAATAACCCGATACTTTTGATTCGCCCGGGTTATTCATTCATTTACTCATTCTTCCTAAAATTAAGAGCTGTGAATCATCCGTCCCTTTGCTTTTCGACGGATATGAAAATGACGGATATAACTTAAAATAGAATTAGGCGGTGTCTGCAGGAATCGGGGCCATTATATTGTTTTCTCGTCATACAGCGTTTTAGGTTACACTGTAATGTTGTATATACCTTTATAAATGAATAAATAAATAAATTATGTTACCTTCGGCGTCAAGCAGCTTGGGTATGCCGAGGTTCTTGTGCGCGACGTCGAAGGCGTGGTTAAGCGTCTCCACGTGGTCCGTAGTCGGGACCTCCGACCAGCGGAACAGGTCCGGTCTGGGAACAAGGGTTTAGTAAATAATATAATAAAACAATTGTTTGGGGCACGTTGGAAGCCAATTGTGAAGAGGCGGGTTGATGGGGTTTGTGCCAGCCGCGTAACACGGGTGTACGAAAACGACTTCGTCACTATGAAATACGTTTATTACGCAAACTTACATAGAAGCAAGGCACAATAATTATAAAGCACAGTCCCTGTTATTCAGAAAAAAGGTACAGTTATTTATTTACATAATCAGCATTACATTTTTAGTGTTACGACCTCCGTGGTCCAGTGGTTGAGCGTTGGGCTCACGATCCGGAGGTCCCGGGTTCGAATCCCGTTGGGGACATATCACAAAAACTACTTTGTGATCCCTAGTTCGGTAAGGACATTCCAGGCTGATCACCCGAAAGTAAGATGATCCGTGCTTCAGAAGACACGTTAAGCCGTCGGACCCTTACTGATGTAAATGAGTAATCCTTACATGAGCCATGTCGGGGGCCTTTGGCGGCTCAATAATAACCCTGACACCAGGGTTGATGAGGTTGGTCATCCACCTCACAACCCACACGATAGAAGAAGAAGACTAAATAAAGATTTATTTGAATTTGAATATGTCTATCACATTATATCACTATGTCCCCGTCTACGGCCCTTGTGCTGCCATTCAACGCCATCTAGCGTTGACTAACGGCAAGAATTATTTTCATAGAATTCGAGTGAATGCAACAGCTAGCGAAGAGCCATCTAGTATTACCTGGCGAAACTAACTAACCCCTTGTCTTCTTTCTTTATTGTATTATTGCTGATAATAAACAAAATTTTGATTGATTTAACTCACCTATGAAATTCTAAAAGCCGAACTATAGCTGCTTAGAGAATCGCCATCTAGTATCGAATAGCGGAACTAACTCACCTATGAGCGTGAATGAGCGCGTTGAACCCAAGACCCGATCGCCAGGAGTCGGTAAAGTTATGGATGTGTACTCCATGATAGCCGGAGGTCTTGCGCTGGCACCACAGCAGCAGCGCGTCCTTTGCTGACTTCTTCTCTGATGATTCATTCTCTTCGTCCTGAAAAAAAAATATTAACTTTAGTATTTTTTAACCTTGAAACGACGGTACCAGCGGGTTTATCACCGTAAGCGCGCGACTCTTTCTCGCCTCGACATACATCACCCGTCACTCGCTCACAGTACTGCACAGAAAGAGACAGACGATCTCTATCGCGGCGAGAAAGAGTCGCGTGCTTACGGTGCTAGGCCCGCTGAACACCCAACAGCTAGTATAATCACGAAACAGCGACACCTTGTTTCGAGTAGCGAAACAAACTCAACGAGCGTGTACACGCGCCATCTATCGTCAAATAGCGGAACTACCCCAACTAACAGGATTGCCACCATTCATTAACTTGATTGGAATGACAGCTGTCAGAACATACATTTTCTAGACGTCTGAATAAAATTAAAAAATAAAGTAATGATGAATAAAATAAAAAATACAATAAGATGTCTCGTTCGCACGAGGCTATATACTGTATTTGCGTCCTGCTGTCATTGTCATCGAGGTATACAGGGTGTTAGTGACCGTATTGAATACTGAGGGGGATGATTCAGCTCATAATCATGAGTTAATATCAAGAGAATTTTTTCCGTCGTTATATTCATGATTTATTTATTGTATTTTTGATTATTTTTTATTGATATCAACTGGAATTTCCTGTCGGAAAATTCATGGAAATATTAGAGATTTTTTTTTTCAATTCCATACTTTGGCGACGGAAAATTCCGCTTGATATGAGCTCGGAATCATAAGCTGAGTCATCCCTCAATGTTTTCTTTTTTATTTATGAATTCTTGTATTTATGAAATAAAGTCCAAGTTTGAAGTATAGACACTCACGACATCAATCTCGATCTCCTGGATCTGGAAGCGCAGGATGATGGTCCACACCAGGCCGAGGATCAGCCGAGGATTGCCGTCCACTATATCCTCCGCGCCAATCGACTCCAGTCGCACCTGGGAAATAATATCTATGGTAAGTTCACTATTATTTATTCTTCTGGTTTTTTGGCGGGAAACGGGAACGTGACAGTTGCTTTCTTCATTGAATAATCTAAATAATTAATACGAAGTGATATTTTGTGGTTAATGATCGCATTAAGTTAGTTGGAAGACATTCGCGAGTGTTATTATATCGGAATATTCAATAAACAAAGTGTATCTGTCTATTTTCGCTTCGTGCCAAGAAGCCGCTTCATAACTCGAAAGTTTATGCGGACTTTTGAGTTAATTCGTTTGGGGTTCGGAGCAGGAGTCTGCTCTGAGGGTGGGGACTTAGGTTTCATCATTCATAGTCATCACCTTTCATCATTTCATTAATCATCATTAAGAAAAAAATTCATAAGACATGGCTGTATGGGCATAGTTCCCTTTGCCTTACCCTTCGGGGAAAACCAAAACAATCTCATTTGACTTTGTTGTCAAGTTGTCTGTCATAAGTGTTATAGTAATCACCTACCATACACCGATGATTATGGTATTACAGATTATCACTCGATAGCGATAAGATATCGACTAGATATAGCTTATCGCGCGTATTATAATTATTATTGTAGACTACTTGTTTTTATAAGGAACTAGCGACCCGGCTTCGTTCGGGTACAATGCTGAGGAAAAAATGAAATTATTTACATCGCATTAAAAACCTCAAAAATAAAAGTATTTCGCCACTATTTAATGGATGTTATTATACATATAAATCTTCCTCTTGAATCACTTTATCTATTTAAAAAATCCGCACCAAAATCCGTTGCGCAGTTTTAAAGATTTAAGCGTACATAGGGATATAGAGACAGAAAAAGCGACTTTGTTTTATACTATGTAGTTATATGACTTAGCTTCCTTACATACATAATGATCACGCGTTTTTCCTTCCAACCAGTCAATACAGTTACTTTTTACTAAACGTCAAAACACGAAATTACTTACTATGGAATTTGTTTGAGGCTTTTTGGCGGGAAACGGGAACGGGACAGTTGCTTTCTTCATTGAATGATCTAAATAATTAATACGAAGTGGTGTTTTGTGGTTAATGATCGCATTAAGTTAGTCGGAAGACATTCGCGAGTGTTACTATATTGGAGTATTCAATAAACAAAGTGTATCTGCCTATTTTCGCTTCGTGTCAGGAAGCCGCTTCATAACTCAAAAGTTTATGCGGACTTTTGAGTTAATTCGTTTGGGGTTCGGAGTAGGAGTCTACTCCGAGGGTGGGGGCTTAGGTTTCATCATCATCACCTTTCATCATTTCATTAATCATCAAGAAAAAGAATACGTCAGACATGGCTGTATGGGCATAGTTCCCTTTGCCTTCTTACGCTTCGGGGAAAACCAAAACAAACAGTCATAGAAAAACGTGATAGAATGTCGAACTTATTATTACGTTTTTCTTGATTAAAATTCATAAATGTGCTTTTTCAAACAAATTCCGTAGTCATTTCGTGTAGTATTAATAAACTAATCTCAGCTGAGACTGCCTTTATTAATATCACACTTAGTGCTTTGTCGTTATTATATATATAAAATTAGATAGATAAAATATCCCATAGGATAACCACCCGCGCTATGACTGCACAAAAATACATTGTTCCTACCTGCACCAACTACTACGGAACAAGGACTGCCAAAATTATCTTACCTAAATTTCTAAATAAACTACCTCATAATATAAGAACACGATTCGGTACTGCAAAATTTAATAATAAAATAAAATCTTTTCTCAAAGAAGGAGCCTCCTGTATGTCTTATCACCAAAGCACTATGTAAAGGACAGGCGAATGTAAAACTCACTTGCACTCGCCTGTGCCTACCAATATACCGGTCCGACCGTCCAACTATATTTTGTTAAGTGATTACCGAGTTACTACCCGCGGATACATTCGTATTGTACCTATATTACTTTTTCAACCTTAAATTTATTGTGTTAAGGGTTAATTTATACCTGTACTGCCTGACGTGAATTTGATACATCTTAAACCCATTATGGGTTTCAGTGTCGTAATGTAAGAATTTTATAATAAGTATCTTTTGTAATGAATGAATAAATAAATAAAATAAATAAAAATAGATGGTGTTTACTGGAATCAGTAAAAATACTACAGTAAATATAACCGTTTGACGCGCCTACTCGTACAGATGAGCATATATGTCGGTGAAACCTGCCGGGTGGACAGTTGAAGGGCTTCCATCGGAATGTGCTAGTTACGTTTACTAACTATATAGGTTGCTACTGACACCGTAACAAACATTGAGGGATGATTCAGACCATGATTCTGAGTTGATATCAAGAATTTCCTGTCGGAAAAGTTGTATTTTTTTTTATTTAAAGAGAGGAAGAAAGTGAGAAGTTGGTTTTATTTGAATTTATTCCTCATAAAACCAATAGGTAATCATCATCATCAGCCCATTAACGTCCCCACTGCTGGGGCATGGGCCTTCCCTATGGATGGATAGGGCGCGCGGCCCAGTGCGGACTGATGGTTGCTAATGCAGCCGGGACCAACGGCTTAACGTGCCTTCCGAAGCACGGAGGAGCTCGAGATGTTTTTTTTTGTGGTTACCTATCCTATGACCGGCCTTTGCGAAAGTTGTATAACTTCAACAATCGCAGACCGAGCGCGTTTACCGCTGCGCCACCGAGCTCCTCCTCAATAGGTAATACAGAAGTAAAATAAGTATAAATAGGTATTTGAACTTTTTAAATCCTAAGGGTACATTTCAGGGATTCAAGGCCACTGGTCGTTAAGCATTTAAAATAAGAAAAGATGTAATAAAAACTTCCCCAGCTTGAGCGATAGCGGTGGCAGGAAGGAAGCTGAGCCGACAAGGAGCAGCTACCAATAAAGAAGCTGCATCGAACAGCTGCAAGCTGGTACAGCATCACGAAATCAGCGCAAGAGACGCCGTGCAAAAGAATGAAAATTTTAGTATTTTTTTTTAAATTATTTTTAGTTCTATACTTTTGCGACGTAAAATTCCACTTGATATCAATCATCTCATGGTCTGAATCATTCCATTCAGTATTCGTTGCGGTGTCACTAACATCCATACATATTTGTTTGGCTACCTACATGTACTTGTATAAGGTATAAGTGACTTTGTAACAATTACTGAGAGAGGTGATTCAGCTGATTATTCTGAGTTAATATCAAGTGGAATTTTCCATCGCAAAAGTATAGAATCAAAAAAAAAAAACTTCTAAGATGGGAGCCATTGGTACGGCAATGCAGGACGGAAGGGGCAAGTCACAGGGACTGTAACCTGGAACCTGACAGAGGGCAGCAGTAACTGTAAGTACTATTCAGAGGCAGAGGACAGGAGCCCAAATTGTACTGTATTCATGTGTTATGTCTGATTGTTGAAATTCTAGTTCTGTGCAATAAAGTATATTTGATTTTGATTTTGATTTTGAGTCCTAGCACGGCTTTGAAATAGACTACTCTGGGCGCCATCCCACTTGCGTCAGACAGAGTACTGCGGGGCGGAAGGCAAGAGGGAAACCACTGCCCTATTTTTCCCTAAAAAGTAGCATGGAGAATGCTACACCGACAAGAGCGTGGCTCTTAAATTGATGATGATGAATAAAATAACATTAATTTTGCGACGGAAAATTCCACTTGATATCAACTCAGAATCATGGTCTGAATCATCCCTCAAAGTTTTCGTTACGATGTTACTTACACCCTGCATTAAATACATACTCACATAACGGTTCCAACCCCTGTACCAGACTTGCCTGAATGACTTATTAATTTATCTTAAGTGCAGTTTCCACTGACACAGTTGGCTCGACCATTATAGACGGCGATACGTCTCACAACCTATCGCGTTGGTCTAACAGAAAGCTCGGTGAGGCGTGGGTACTTAGTACATCTTGCGATGGATGTAACCTTGACCCCATTGGGATGTGGTCGTAGATTTGACAGGCCCGGTTTTTTACAGACGCGCGAGATGTTTATATTGATCAGAGCTATAAATGGAAATAGCCTGGATGGAATACCTGGGCCCTGTTTTATAAAGCTGACAATTCGACATATCTGTCAAAAAATGACAAAATTGTAGAATTGTCGCGCTTAGGCTGTTTTATAAAGGTAACAATTATGTCAAAAATCGACCGTGAAAACGTGACATATTTGTCATTTAAAAAAGTGTTTAATAAAACTCGACATATGTCAAAAAACCACAGTCAAATTATTACGTCACCACAATTGTGGGATTGTCGTGACAATTATGTCGAATTTTGACATATTTGTAAATAATAATGTTTTATTAAGATAAATGAGGGTAGAATAGAAAAAATATTAACAAAGTAAAAGAAAGAATCAATCACTAGTGCAACTTCGATTGTTTGTTTTGATCGCGTGTGATGGGAATGCACAAGAAACTAAGTATTTTGGGGATTATCTATGAAAATAGAAACATACTGTTTGGGAAGTTTAGTGCCCAATTGACTTTCACTGCTCGATGATAGTACCATTTTTTGTAATGCGTGTTTTATAAACACTTTCTTACTCCTTTAAAATTCAAAATATAGTTTCGCGACAGAGGGTAACTCTCCTGTCAGAATTGTCGGACAATTCTACAAATATGTCAATATGTCGTGACAATTTTCTGTTTAATAAAGCTGATTTGACAAGTTTTTCACGACAAATTGTCACCTGTCACCTGTCGCCCAAAAAGTTTTATTAAACAGAAATATGTCGAATTGTCGCGACAATTCGACATATTTGTAAATTTTCCACCGTGACAAATTTGTCGCCTGTCAGTTTTATTAAACAGAAAAATTTTAGGATTGTCACTTTTTGACATATGTCGACTTGTCGGATTGTCAGCTTTATAAAACAGGGCCCTGGACGCCGGTTACGGATGTGGGGTTAATATTGCGAATGCAGGGGTCTGTCTGACCTTCCAACCGGAGAAGGGAAAACCAGCCCAATACAGGTTAGGTCACGTACCTCCGAAAATTAAATTTCTCGGGAATGTGGGTTTCCAAATTGGAGATGTCCTTAGAAAAGGTTTGGTCCGATCTACTCTGAACCGGCGTGCGTGTATGAAGCGATTAATGAATGTGGAGGAAGCAAGAGAAGTGTGTCAGGATCGAAGCAAATGGAATTCTAAAGTCTCTGCTTACCCCGGTGGGAAATAGGCGTGAGTTTATATGTATGGTTTCCCCATGGTGTTTTCCTTCAACGCTAAGCGCCACGAAACAAGTAATTAATCATTATTTTCCCTCTCTCTCTCACCTTAGTGTGTAGAAAGCTGAGACTCTTGTTGACGTTCTCGATCTTGTGTACGCGCATGCGCCCGGTGTTGGGGCGCGGGAGTCGCTCGCCGGATATGATCTCCAGCAACTTGAGCAGCCGACGACCGTCGCCAAGGTCGACGAAGAGGTCGTCTACCTCCATCCGGGCCTGGAAGAAAAAAACCATTCAAAGGGTTGTTTAAACATCTGTCTAAAATTCACGTGAGGATACAAATACAAAACTATTTATTACACTTAAAACACATTAAAAATTATCACATTGGTGGTTATTCCCATGGCATAAGAAGACCGTATGCTCAATCCTATGACAAGCCGCCATTGCTAGCCTATAGACGATATAAGTGTTACCATTAAATTGGTATCTCCAACATTTCAAGGACGTAAATATTATTGACAATTAAGCGATTTACTGACTAATGTATTTAATTACTAATATTTGTCACGTATACAAAAATCATGAAAACTGTAAGTATTTTTTTTTATTAAAAGTACAATTTTTTTTAAATTAAATTAAAAACATTGAAATCATTCATAATCATTTATTTGCAATAAAAATGGTATTACAGTTTGCAGCCTGTAATGTATTGGACGTGGGTAATATATTTTTTACAAAATGGGAGCGCATGGTCGGATAACGTCAGCTGGGCTAACCTTGAAAATGCTAGCTGTCAGTTTTCAGCATACCTGGTCTTTTTATACCATGGTTATTCCAGTACACACCACCTAAATTTATTTTAAGTTATACCTGTCATTTTCTTATCGGTCTGTCGGTAATCGACAGGCATAAAATTTATGGAACACACGTCAATTTTAGGCAGGAATTTTAAATACCGTCCCAAACTTATATTTGGCCAATAACCCGACAGAATTTAGTTGACAGCACACGTCAAACGGGTTGCATACTAGCGAGATGCCTATTTTATTAGCCGGAATAACCATTCATTCATTTTAAAATTAACAGTTGTCAATCATCCGTCCCTTTCCTTTTCGACGGATAAGAAAATGACGGATATAACTTAAAATAAAATTAGGAGGTGCCTGCAGGAATCGGGGCCATTATTATAATTAGATAGGTAGTACAACAGGCGACCTTTTTGCTAAGGTAGCAATCTCTTCCAGGCAACCTTTAGGTATAGGAAATGAATTTAATAAAAAACGTAGCGGTATAGACAGTGCAAAATAAAAAGTTGAAAAATATAAGTATACCTAGATAAACTGTATTAAAACAATACATAGAATACGAGAAATATTATAATAATATATAAATACGTAAATACAGGGTGTTGGTGACATCGTAACGAAAACTTTGAGGGATGATTCAGACCATGATTCTGAGTTCGATTCCGAAAAATTTAATAAGATCTTGCGAGATCGGGATGCATTCCCTATTTACAAATCAAATTGTTGATAATTACATGCAGTAATACAATTAATTATAACCGTTATCTCGAGCCATAACTATGTACCATAATGAATTGATATCGCTGTGTTATATGAAGCGGGACCTATTAATTTTATGTTGTTTATCTTATGATAGGACCGCCCTACGACCCATGACATCATTCTAATACTATTTCAATGATTTCACTCATTATCTAACCTTTTGCGGACCACCCGTGATAAATTTCTAACTAAGGCATTACTGATGTAAGTACGTAGTCGTTATATGAGTCACGTCACGGGCCTTTGGCGGCTCAATAGTAACCTTGACACCAGGGTTGATGAGGTAGGTAATTCACCTCACAACCTATACGATAGAAGAAGAACTAAGGCATTGGTGCCGATTCCAATACATTAGGGACGGTACTGAAAAGCATCGGCGTCCGAAGGACGTAATATACGATCCCGACGACCCGATTACTCTAGTCATAGAGACGGCCAATCAGCTCGCGACACCAAACACTTTAGAACCCCGATACCGACGACCCCGCCGACGTAGTCGACGATTTCCCTCAATCAGCGCTTATCGCTATCGACCCTAATGGGTCGATTAATTATTTCAAATATTATCCCTCTCAGATGACGCCCTGAGCCGAGGTTCGCGCCCAACTAGGCATCCTCAGGCCTGTTGTCTTAAATTTTGTACCGGGTGAGAGTCTTCAGCGCTCCCCATTTGTCCGGCCAAGTAGTTAATGCTATCTGCGGCAAATCTACAATAACTCACGTAAAAAAAAAGATTCCAGTATCTAAGTTTATTTTAAGTTATACCTGACATTTTCTTATCCGCCAAAAAGGAAAGGGACGGGTAATCGACAGGCATTTGCATAAAATTTGTGGAACACACGTCAATTTTTAGCAGAAATTTTAAAAACCCTAAATTGTACATACAGGGTGTTAGTGACATCGTAACGAATACTGAGGGGGGTGATTCAGACCATGATTCTGAGTTGATATCAGGTGGAATTTTCAGTCGGAAAATTCATGAAAATTTTTGTTTTTCTTTTTATTATTTTCTGTTCCACTTCATATCATCTCAGAATCATGGTCTCAAACATCCCTCAAAGTTTTCGTTACGACGTCACTAACACCCTGTATATTGGCCAATAATCCGACAAAATTAAGTTGCACACGTCAAACGGATTCATTTTACTTTTCGACTTATTTTCGAATTTTATTTTCGAATCAAGTAACAATGAGTTCGACGTTTGACAGCTTTTATTGATGACGTCACAGGACAGTATTTCCATACAAACTCTAAAGAACCCTTTCGTTTTGACGTTTCGTAAAAAGTATCTCATTTGACTAGGTTGTCAAGTAGCCTATTATGCAGTACGGTCACGAGCATTAATATGTACACTTTGGTACCATCATCATCACCAGCCCATTAACGTCCCCACTGCTGGGGCACGGGCCTTCCCTATGGGTGGATATGGAGATCGGGCCTTAAACCACCACGCGAGCCCAGTGCGGATTTATGGTTATTAACGAATGCTAATGCAGCCGGGACCAACGGCTTAACGTGCCTTCCGAAGCACGGAGGAGCTCGAGATGATTTTTTTTTTGTGGTCACCCATCCTATGACCGGCCTTTGCCAAAGTTGCTTAACTTCAACAATCGCAGACCGAGCGCGTTTACCGCTGCGCCACCGAGCTCCTCAACACACTTTGGTACCATGTCACATTAACTTTTTTGACAAATTGAACTGTAAGTCTCACTAAATGTCAAATATGTTAGTGCGACAGAGTCGTAAAGTGGGTACATTATATTGCTCATGACTGTACACATTTATTTACTTATGTAAAGTGTTTGCAGATATTTTTCCCTGAAGGCGTTATGTAAAGAATTTGGCAGGTAAAAACTCCGTTCAAAAAACCCAAAAGAATAATAATTTGAGTGCATATTTGCGCAGTAAATCAAACATACTTAGATTTACTAACACAACACAGGCATGCAGTCACTGAACTTAGTTTTGCAGCTCGGAGCAAAAATTAAACTCCGAAAAGACTTCTTCTATCGTGTGGGTTGTGAGGTGGATTACCAACCTCATCAACCTTGGTGTCAGGGTTACTATTGAGCCGCCAAAGGCTGACATGGCTCATGTAACCATTACTCACTTACATCAATAAGTAAGTAACCGGGACCGACAGCTTAACGTGCCTTCCGAAGCACGGATCATCATACTTTCGGACAATCAGGTGATCAGCCTGTAATGTCCTAACCAAACTAGGGATCACAGAGTGATTTTTGTGATATGTCCCTACGGTGAATCGAAACCGGGACTTCCGGATCGTGAGCCCAACGCTCAACCACTGGACCACAGAGGGTGTCATTTGTAAACACTAATAATTAATGTCAAATGAAACAGATTCAATCATTTATTTTAAAATTAACAGTTGACAATCATCCGTCCCTTTCCTTTTCGGCGGATAAGAAAATTACGGGTATAACTTAAAATAAAAATCCTTCCATTATCTGCAAAACATATTTTTTTTCTCCTTTATACACATGTCAACAATACCTGAAAAAAAATATATGTATGCATGTGTCATGCATGCATACATCACTAATTTAAGATCCACGCTCTTGTCGGTGTAGCATTCTTCATTCTTGTCTATAATCTAGGCTTTTTTTTAGCGGGAAACGAGAACGGGACAGTTGCTTTCTTCATTGAATAATCTACGAAGTGGTGTTTTGTGGTTAATAATCGCATTAAGTTAGTCGGAAGACATTCGCGAGTGTTATTACATTGGAGTATTCAATAAACAAAGTGTATCTGCCTATTTTCGCTTCGTGCTAGGAAGCCGCTTCATAGCTCAAAAGTTTATGCGGACTTTTGAGTTAATTCGTTTGGGGTTCGGAGTAGGAGTCTACTCCGAGGGTGGGGGCTTAGGTTTCATCATCATCATTCATCACCTTTCACCATTTCATTAATCATCAAGAAAAAAAAATACGTCAGACATGGCTGTATGGGCATAGTTCCCTTTGCCTTACCCTTCGGGGAAAACCAAACCAAAAAAAAATGTCTATAATCTAGTTTCTTTTGTTTATAGACATTTGAATATTATTGTATTGGGAGATAATATTTGCCTGTAATGATAATATTTTGGTCTGTGTAAGATGAATTAAATAAATAAATAAATGTTGATTGGTCCAATCGAAAATCAATTTCACCTCCTTATAAGACACGACGTTCGCCTTCTGTTCCATGTAAGCTCTTCTTGGTCTTCCCCTTCCTCTCTTTCCTTGTAGCTTGTCTATGCTGTATGATATTTCTTTGTTTGATGTTTGATGGTTTTAAGAAACTCGTCGTGTCTTATTAAGTGTCCAATCATCTTGCCTCTTCTGTCCTCAATAACTCTCAATATTTGCCTCTTTTCCCTTCTCTTACTAGCACTTCCTCATTAGTAACCCTAACCCTTTCTGTCCAACTTATTCTTTTCATAATCTATACATACGTTACTCATAATATTTTCTCATCATTCTTTGAATAAATATTTAATTATATCTTGTTTACCTTGTATTACGTCAGGGAGTGATATCATGTATTGATGTTTTATCTTTACATAACATACATAAACAGCCTATATACGACCCAAAGCTGGGCACAGGCCTCCTCTCAATCAACCGGAGGGCGTATGGAGCGTCCACCACGCTGCTCCACTGCAGGTTGGTGGAGGTATTTGGGCTAGTAACTCGGGACCAACCGCTCAGTGTGCCTTCCGAAGCACGGAATCATCTTACTTTTTCGTTAAATCAGGTGATTCCTGCAATGTCCTTAACCAACAAAGGACAGGGTCACAAAGTGATTTCGACAATGTCCCCCCCATTGGGAATCGAACCCGGACCTCCAGATCGTGAACCCAACGCTCTAACCACTAGACCACGGAGGCTGTTATCTAGGTTAAGGTTGTGTTTGAAGTTTTATTTTTAGTCGGTTCAAATCAGCTGTGTGGTGCGGTACACAGGTTAAAAAAATCAAAAAGTATTTATTTTCTTTTCTTACATGTTTTTCTTAAACTAATCACTGGAGCCTCCTTTTAAGCAAAATATGTACTAGGAGACTGTACCAGGAGACCCCGCTCTTCTATAACAGTAGTAAATAGGTAAGAAAGTTTTGTTACCTTTACGTATTACAAATAAGCAATTAATGAATGTTTGTATAATGTGTGTATGTGCCTGTGTGTGTGTGTGCGTGCGTGTGTGTGTGCGTGCGTGTGTGTACGTGTGTGTAAGTGTGGGCGTGCTCGGGCAATGAGGGTAGATTCCTCCTGTCAATGAGGGTAGACACTTACAGGTTAAAAGAAAGAAGAAAAAGAAAAAATCTTTTTTTTCTCAAAAATTTCACTGGTTTGGCTAATAGACAGATTCCATACCAATCGAAAGTATGAAGACCATAGAATATGCAAATGTTAGGTTGTCTATTTTCCCGTCACAACTCTTTATTTTTACTTTTTTATATTTTTTCACATAGCATATTCTTTAGCAGAGAGATAATGCACACCACCGCCAAACCATATTTTTTTATTCATATAAAGTCCCCGCTGTTTCGACGGCAAACGGCACAAAGTCTTACGTCGATTATTCAATTGAATATAAAATACTTTTCATCCATTAACCAGCTCGGTGAAGGTCGTCCTATGGTATATATGGGATCCTATACTAGTCGTAATGATCATGAATCCTAGCGTGAGAAATGACTGTGCATAGTCAACGAGCAGTCACTCTGACTTTAATGATGAAATCATCGGTTACGTCATCACGCAGTCACCAATACAATCATTCTTCGTAGAATCAACGGAATTATTCAAAGAAACTCTCGCTAGTACGTGTGTGAATCGTTTAATTAATGTGGAGGAAGCAAGAGAAGTGTGTTAGGATCGAAACAAATGTAATTCTATAGAAGAAAAAATTCATAAAACCAGGCTGTATGGCTATGTTCCTTTGCCTGCTCCTTCTCGGGGCAAATTCAAACAAAAAGAGGACTTTTTGGCGGGAACGGAACAGTTGCTTTCTTCATTGAATAATCTAAATAATTAATACGAAGTGGTGTTTTGTGGTTAGTGATCGCATTAAGTTAGTCGGAAAACATTCGCAACAGTGTTATTATATCGGAATATTCAATAAACAAAGTGTATCTATATAGCTATCATAATTCGAAAGTCTTGAGTTAATTCGTTTGGGGTTCGGAGTAGGAGTCTGCTCCGAGGGTGGGGGCTTAGGTTTCATTATTCATCGTCATCACCTTTCATCATTTCATTAATCATCAAGAAAAAGAAATACGTAAGACACGTATAGGCATAGTTCCCATTGCCTTACCGTTCGGGGAAAACCAAAACAAAAAAAAATGAGCATACCAGGGGGGTTAAAAGGCCACATCGAAGCAATTCAACTAAAAAAAATATTGCTATTTGACATTTGTTTGCATTGCGCACTTAATTTTATATGCGCAAATGTCAAATTGCAATTATTGCTTTTTAAGATGAATTTTTTCGATGTGGTCATTTTAACCCCCCTGCCGGTTCTGCATGACAACCGCGCCGCGCGCGACACGAATTATATGCACCTCTACACCCAAATCACAGCTGTTAAAAGAAATAACCGATATTTACATAAATTAAAACTCCCATTTACAACAATGGAGCTATACAGATCCGGTCCTCACTCTATGGCTATTCAAATCTACAATAGCATCCCTAACTATATTAAAAAGGAAGAGAAGTTCTCCTGTTTCGAAAAACTACTAAAAAAGTATTTGTTAAATAAAGCCTTTTATATGATAGAAGAGCTATTTAATGATTGTAATAGGTTAAATAAATAATATAATTTTATTGTTATCTAAATATATAAAATAAAGCTTAGCTACTGATAATTACTTAAAAATAATAATAGTATAAGTAGGTAGTATATATTATATAATTTCTAAATTCTAAAGTAAGTTTAGTTTAGTTTATATTTTTTTTTAGTTTTAAGTTATTGTTGGAAAATATTTCATAAATAAACACCCAAACGACAACTTTTTGATAATAGGCGATTTCAATCTACCGTGTATAAAGTGGAGTAATAATAATTATACCTTCGTACATAACTACCGGCAAGACGTACTTAATACAGCCGTCTCATTAATAGACGAGTTCACGTACTGTGGATTCACACAATATAATTATCTTAAAAATAAGTGGGACAACACATTGGACTTGTGCTTCTGTAATTTACCTGTTTCACTTTCACGATGCTTACAACCATTAATTAATGAAGATGACGCTCATCCCCCGTTTTATTTTACATTATTAGACTTAAAAATTACACCTCTCATTGAGCGCTCAGAATCTCGATATAATTTTTATATATGTGATTATGCAAAAATAAATAGCTTCTTTTCGCAAACTGACTGTGTTCGCCGTAGAAGCAACAAGAAGCAAATTATGATTGTATTATGATTATATTATGATTGTATAATGATTGCCTAGAAATTGTAAATAGTTTGTAAGTTTTATTTTTAAAAATAAAGAGAAAGATAGGGACTGAGCGCGGCTTCACCGCTACACACCCCCGCCGCGCCCTTGCCCCGCCCCGCTTAGTGGGCGTTTTCCTATATATACACGCGCGCGGGGACTAGACTCTCATTCTTATTAGAATCACCACACGGGTAGGAGCTCTGATTCAACTCCAATCGGTGTTTAATTTCAACGACTCCTAATTTCAACGCCTACTAGTTTCAACTTACATCGATAACACTAACATCGATCACATCGATATCTGGTATAGTCTATAAGATTTATGTGGCAAGGATCGAAGGGGCCACATAAATTCTCCTTCGAGCCGGATTGAAGAAACAGCGGATATGAAGACTAGGAGCATGAAGTCCGTAGAAACTCGCCCAACGCCGACCGCCGCCGAGTCGGCACCCGCCGCCGCCGCCGCCGTCGCCCCCGTCGTCACGACTACGTCGACCACCGCCGCGTCAACGTCAGTCACGGCCGCCGTTAGGACTGCGCCGACCACAGCCGCGTCGACGCCAGTCACCGCCCCCCCGCTGACCAGGAAACCCAGCACAAGCCGTACAGCCACGGCTACCAGCACAGAGGACAGCTCGGGCACTACCGCAACGACGACGACGGGAACCGCCACTACTACGACGACTGCAACGACGACGGAGGAATCTACGGGGGAAAGCACGCACGACACGACACTACGGCCCAAGTCGGTGAAGCGTGCACCGACAGCGCCGCGTTCCTCAGCGTCGAAGGGACGTCGCCTGGCGCTGCTGAAGGCTAAAGAAGAATTGTTGAAGAAGGAAGTGGAGCTAGCGGCGGCGAAGATCGCCACATTAGAAGCGGAATCAGACGACGACGATACGGATATAGTCAGCGTGAGCGAAATGCAAGAGCGCACCAAGACGTGGGTGGACCAGCTTCCCGCCGCCGAGGAAGACCCGTCCCCCCCGCAGCCGTCCGCCGCCGCCGCCGTCCCCCCCGCTGCCGCCGTTTTCCCCGCTGCCACCGTAAAGGATCATGAGAAGCCGAAACACAGGAGTATAGAAGAGAAGCCAACAACTTTCGATTACAGTCAACTAGCGACAGCGATAGCATCGGCCGCACGAGCAGTACCAGCCGCCATCGCCCCGCGCTCCGTGCCTGAGCTGCCCATCTTCAGCGGAGCGTCGAGTGAATGGCTAGTTTTCAAGACCGCCTATGAAGAGACTGCAGTATATTTGACGGAGCAAGAAAACTTATCAAGACTACGTCGGAGCCTTCGGGGAGCAGCAAGAGATGCCGCCCAATGTTTATTCATCGGTGCAACCACGACTGCCGACGTGATGCGATTGCTGTCTACGCGCTTCGGGCGGCCGGACGCCCTCGTCATGGCCGAACTGGAGAAGCTGCGGGCCCTACCACGTCTGACCGAATCACCGAGGGACATTTGCACCTTCGCCACGAGGATATCAAACATTACAGCAACCATCAGGGCATTGAAGAAGACACATTACCTGCATAACCCGGAAGTAGTTCGACACGTAGTGGAGAAGATGCCGTCAGCACTGCGATATAGGTACTACGATTTTGCGGCCGAACAAGATGAAGAGGAACCAGACTTGATGAAGCTAGCAAGTTTCATGGAGAGAACAGCGGAGCGGTGCGGCAGCTTCGCGCCCGTGGAAGCCACACCAGTCGTCGACCGGCGGGAGCACACGTCCGCTCCACTGAGGCGGACAATGAGGACTCACCACATAGAAGAAAAGAAGATAAACGTCACGGCCGGTGACAATAGGAAACAATGTCCAGTCTGCGAAAAGGAAACACACCACGTCACCGAATGTGCAGATTTCAAGAAGACAGAGGTCAACGAGCGCTGGGAAACCGCGAAGAAACATAGGTTGTGTTTCCGCTGCCTGAAACGGAGGAAGTTCGGCCACACATGTCCCACGAGGAGGTGCGACGTCGGCGGGTGCAAGTACTCGCACCACCGCCTACTGCACTCCGAGCCGGAACAACGAGCGTCCATCCACGCGGGAACTCACATAGAAGAAGACCCAGTAATAGCCACTATAGCGTCGACAAGAGAAAGGAAGAATACTACAGCACTATTGAAGATTCTGCCGGTTCGTGTAAGTGGACCTAAGGGGACTCACTGCACGTACGCACTTCTCGACGATGGATCAACGTGCACATTAATAGAGGCGGCGGTGGCGGAACACATCGGCGTATCGGGACCTCCGGAGCCATTTTACATAGAAGGAGTAGCCGGGGCACGAGTGGACGCCGGCGCTTCGAGAAGAGTTACCTTCGACATCAGCGCGCCAGAGGACACGCACAGCTACAGCATCTCAGCGCGCACGATGAAGAACCTGCAGTTATCGCCGCAGAGCGTGCCGGCGTGCGCCGTGACGGGACAGAGCCACCTAGAAGACCTACAAGACCAGCTGACTTATCACCGGGGAACGCCAACCGTATTAATAGGACAAGACAACTGGCAGCTACTCCTGGCACATGAAGTCAGACGCGAGCAAGACAGCCAACTGGTCGCCGCGCGCACGGACCTAGGATGGGTGTTGCACGGAGTGCGGCACACACCGGCGGGAGGCCCCGCTCATCGAGTACATCACGCGAGGATCGTAGAAGATGATCAAGCAATAGAAAAACTGCTTCGAGACCACTTCGCATTGGAAGTCCTAGGAGTGGAACCGAAACATTTCCACACAGAGGAAGAAAGAAGAGCGCTTGAAACACTAGAGAGGACCACTCGCCGCACAAACGAAGGATACGAAACGGGCTTACTCTGGAGGAGCGACGACTACGACCCTCCTAATAGCTACGAAGCCGCCCTGAGAAGACTTCAAGCCATAGAGAGGAAGTTAGATCGCGATGAAGAAATGAAAAGGCGGTACGAGAAGCAGATGAACACGCTGATAGAGAACGGCTATGCAGAAGTCGCGCCCACGCCGCCGAAGGGAAAAACGAAGATTTGGTACTTACCACATTTTGCAGTTATGAACCCGCAGAAACCAGAGAAATTGAGGATCGTCCACGATGCGGCCGCAAAGGTGCGAGGAGTCAGCCTGAACGACATGTTACTGTCCGGGCCGGACCTACTTCGATCCCTACCAGGAGTGCTGATGAAGTTCCGGCAAAGAAGAGTGGCGGTGACGGCTGACATAAAGGACATGTTTATGCGGATCTCAATAAGGACGGAAGATCGAGACATGCAGCGCTTCCTCTGGCGCGGAAATAGAAGAGAGGGACCCCCTGTCGAGTATCGCATGAAGAGTGTAATATTCGGCGCTACTTCATCCCCCTGCACGGCAATCTTCGTGAAGAATAGGAACGCCGAACAATATAGAGAAGAATATCCGGCGGCGGCGGCGGCAATCATCAACAATCACTACGTCGACGACTACTTGGCAAGCTTCGATACGGAAGAGGAAGCAATACAAGTCTCCAGTCAAGTGGCCTATATACATAGCCGCGCCAACTACTATCTACAGAAATGGGCATCGAGCTCCAGACTCGTACTATCATCATTGGCGCCCGAGGCGAAAGAAGACATCGTCAAGCTTGCTCCCGAAAAGATACTGGGAATGATATGGTACCCAGAGCGCGACACGCTGTCCTTCAATATGAATGAAGCCCGGATACCCACCGACATACTACACGGCGAGCGCGTGCCAACGAAGAGGGAAGCGTTACGAACGACGATGTCACTCTACGACCCGCTGGGAATCGCCACGCCCGTGACCATACAAGCGAAGCGCATCATTCAGGACACCTGGCGCACCGGAATAGGATGGGACGACGCGCTGCCTACCCCCGAAGCAGAAGCATGGAAAAAATGGACGGAGCATGCGCGGCGCCTCTCACAACTAGCCGTACCTCGGTGCTATGCCTCGCTCACATGCGCCCGGTTCGTGGAGCTACACACCTTCGTGGACGCAAGCAGCTCTGCCTACGCCGCTGCGGTATACTGGCGAATCGTCGACGAGGACGGGAAAATACACATCTCGCTCATCGCCGGCAAAGGGAGAGTGGCGCCTATCAGCAAGATGACATCGATACCACGACTGGAGCTCCAAGCGGCCGTAATGGGCTGCCGCCTAGCCCGCACAGCGCAAGAGGAACACGACATCAAGCCTGCACGTCGTTACTTCTGGAGCGACTCTAGGACCGTCCTATCATGGTTGCGAACGGGACCACGAGCCTACAAGCCCTTCGTAGCTCATCGAGTCGCCGAGATAGCAGAGGAGACTAAGACAAACGAATGGCGTTGGGTATCAACGAGAGACAACCCGGCCGACGACGCTACACGAGGAACGCCGAAAGACTTCGCCTCCGAGCATCGTTGGTTCCGCGGCCCGCCTTTCCTGTATCGACCAGAAGACACCTGGCCGGCGGAGGACATCTCAGAGACTATTGAACACACAAACGAGGAGAGAGTGCACGCGACGACCGCCGCAGAAAGAACAGGGAAGGCGCTACCCGACATAACACGTTTTTCATCGTGGGCAAAACTACTACGTGTCACGGCGCGTGTCCTACAATTCATAGAAAAACTAAAAGGAAGAGAAAGGTGTGCCGCCGCTAGAAAACGCACCAAGAAACGTGCGGAGGAAGACCCGACGTGGAAGAAGGTACAGGCGCACAGAGAAACGGGACGAGGCACAGGACACAAACATGCGCCGAGACAGCAGAGAAAGATCGTGCCTCTCGCGGCACGATACTTGCATCGCGCACGGCAACTATGGATACGCGCCGTGCAGGAAGAGGCCTTCAGCGCGGAGCTAGAAGCTATAAGAAGAAAGAAGCCCCTGCCGGCCGACAGTCGACTCAAGCAACTGTCGATTATGATTGACGAAGAGGGACTAATACATCTACGCTCGAGGATCGCCGCCGCCGCCGACATCACAACAGAACAACGGGAGCCCGTCATCCTGGATGGAGACCACCGATGGACGCGGCTGTACATCAAGTGGGTGCACACGCAATTACACCACGGAGGGTTTGAAACAACGGCAAATGAGGTGCGACAGCACTACTGGGTGTTGCGCCTCCGCCACGCCGTGCGCAACGAACTGAAGAAATGCCAGGTCTGCCGCATCCGTCGGGCCACGCCAGCCCAACCATCGACAGGCAATCATCCAAGGAGCCGTCTAGCCCATCACCAGCGGCCCTTCACCTACACGGGGCTTGACTACTTTGGGCCCATGACAGTCACCGTGGGTCGCGCACGTCAGAAGAGGTACGGAGTCCTCTTCACCTGCCTAACCACCAGGGCAGTGCACCTGGAACTCGCCGGGAGCCTCAGCACCGACTCTGCAGTAATGGCACTGCGGCGCTTCATAGGCCGCCGCGGGTGCCCCACCGAGCTCTGGTCAGACCAGGGTACCAACCTGCGCGGTGCGGACGTCGAGATGAAGCACGCCGTCGAGGAGGCCATACAACAAGAAGCCTCCGCTCGCTTCATCACCTGGAAGTTCATCCCTCCTAGCGCGCCATTCATGGGAGGCGCGTGGGAGAGACTGGTCCGCAGCGTCAAATCAGCACTAGCCGTGGTGCTGCACGAGCGCGCGCCAAAAGAAGAAGTCCTGACAACGCTACTGGTGGAGGCCGAGCACACCATCAACAGTCGACCCCTCACACACGTGTCGACATCACCGGAGGACCCAGAGGCCCTCACTCCGAACCACTTCATCCTGGGAGGTCCATCACGGGTGCCGATGCCAGGCGCCTTCACGGAGGGCGACGACGCCGGCCGCAAAGACTGGAGGAAGAGCCAACGCCTAGCCGACATGTTCTGGGCGCGATGGGTACGGGAGTACCTACCTGAACTCCAACACCGGCGGGAGCCCCGAGCCAGCAAGGGTTCCATCTCCGTGGGCGATTTAGTATTGATCGCTGACGGCACGCTGCCTCGCAACTCGTGGCCGCGAGGTGTCGTCGTGGCTGCCTACCCCGGACCAGACGGCGAGACGAGGGCGGTCGACGTGAGGACAACGAAGGGGATCCTGCGGCGGCCAACGAAGAAGCTGGTCATCCTGCCAACATCGCCACCCGAGGACGGCGAACCGTAGATGGTCCAGCTGCGCGACGTGGTCATCGAGCTGCGCAGCTGCGGCGGGAGAATATGTTCGCCGTAGAAGCAACAAGAAGCAAATTATGATTGTATTATGATTATATTATGATTGTATAATGATTGCCTAGAAATTGTAAATAGTTTGTAAGTTTTATTTTTAAAAATAAAGAGAAAGATAGGGACTGAGCGCGGCTTCACCGCTACACACCCCCGCCGCGCCCTTGCCCCGCCCCGCTTAGTGGGCGTTTTCCTATATATACACGCGCGCGGGGACTAGACTCTCATTCTTATTAGAATCACCACACGGGTAGGAGCTCTGATTCAACTCCAATCGGTGTTTAATTTCAACGACTCCTAATTTCAACGCCTACTAGTTTCAACTTACATCGATAACACTAACATCGATCACATCGATATCTGGTATAGTCTATAAGATTTATGTGGCAAGGATCGAAGGGGCCACAGACTGGTTAGATATCTTAAATGTGGACTCTGTAGATGAAGCAATGGATATATTTTACTCCAAACTTTACGAGTGCTTGTCTTTATTCGTCCCCACTTACAATCCAAAACTTAACTCTTATTATCCAGTTTGGTACAGTACGGCCTTAATAAAGATTATAAAAAATAAATTTAATTTACATCGTAAATGGAAAAAGTACGGCAACCCACGCGATTATGACGAATTTTCCTTTTTGCGCTCTAGAGCTGAAAGGGTACAAAAGCAATGTTTTGATCGTTTTATTAATGACACTCAAAAGCTAATTCGCTACAAACCTAGATACTTCTGGAAATACATAAAATCAAAAAACGGCGGCTCTAATTACCCTAAAAAAGTTAAACTTCAGGACGTGGAGTATACGGGGGGTGACGCCATCTGTAGTGCGTTTAATAAGTTTTTTGAAAGCGTGTTTATACAGCCCCCTCAAGGCACCAACCACCAACAATGCTTGACCAACGATACTTACACTAGCCAGGAAATATTATCGTACATTGACGTCACTGAGGAAATTGTTTTTAAACTACTGACCTCGCTCGATAACAGTAAAGGCGCTGGCTCCGATGGTATCCCCCCTCTCTTCTTGTCATCGTGCGCTAAGAGTCTAGCTCAACCTCTGACTTATCTATTTCGTAAATCCTTAAAGGAATGTGTTTTCCCTAATATACTTAAAAATGCGCATATAATACCTATTCACAAAAAGGGCTCACGCTCTTCTGTTGAAAATTATCGCCCGATTTCTATACTCAATTCTATCAGTAAAATATTTGAAAAACTAGTTTACAGCCAGATTTACCCGCTTATCTCAAAACAAATCCCAGACACACAACACGGTTTTCTCAAGGGGCGTTCTACCATTTCTAACTTGGCGCCTTTTACAAATTATGTGCTAACGCATATGGGGGGAGGCGGGCAGGTTGACGTAGTATACACAGACTTCGAGAAGGCTTTTGATCGCGTCGATCATAACATTCTACTCCGCAAACTGCAAAACCTGGGTATACACGGAGACCTGCTCCGCTGGATCCAATCCTATCTGTATAATCGCTGTCAGGCCGTCGTGATTGGTGGGTTTAAATCAAATTACATCTCAGTGCCCTCAGGAGTGCCTCAAGGATCTCACCTTGGCCCTCTTTTTTATAACGCGTACATTTTTGACATCTCTAACTGTTTTAAGCATGCCAAACACTTATTGTACGCTGATGACAAAAAAGTTTTCATGAAAATTAACTGCACAGCCGACTGTGCACTTTTACAACGCGAGCTAGACTCTCTTTATAAATACTTTTAGGAATCAGAAGCAGGTTTGATTTTTTAAAAAAGAGGATTTAATTACCTAAATGAAAATTAACAAAAATAGTTTAGACTCTAAATATTACAAATAACTATACACAGCAAATAAGTACAAGACTCTAAATATTACAAATAACAATACACAGCAAATAAGTACACAGAGAAATTTAAATAAAGCAAACTCACGACCTCTTCGCACGACCGATGTTGACAGAGTGAGAGCGCGCCTCTGCTCGCCCCTACTTTTATAACGTCGGTCGCCCTACCACCTTCTTAACCCTAGGGAAAACCTAACACGGCCTCTCCTGACACCCTGACGTCCCCGTCAGGCTAAACCGCGTCATACTTCCGCTTAATCGAGTATAGGCATGTCTAAGCCCCGCGAAGGGCCCGGTCGCGGCTCTTCATGTTGCGTTGATGACCCAGGCTCCGTGGCATCTAACCTCACTGACGGGTCCAATTCAGGGTCGTCCATCGCAGCTTGCTCAGACTGGTCAGACTCCAAATAAAGTCCCGGCTGACTTTGCTCCGGGTCATTGTCGTCATTTCCTAAGGGGCAACATAAGCGTTAGGTGCGTACTTATGGATTTCATGCCGTGTAGTTAAGACTTTAGTTAAAGTTAGAGGTTAGAGGATTGTTAACACACAAATTGAATGTTTATGTTCCAAATTAACAGTCACAGAAGAGAACTTCTTGGGGTCGTCAAGAAGGTATCATCGTTTGTGAATAACACGCATCCCGCTGAGTACTAAAAATGGACCATTGAACATTCAGGTTATACACTGTTACATGCAACATTCATGCTTAATAAAAACACTGTGAACGCACATCCCACAGTGACTGATCGGTTTGCAAGGCCGACCAGCTTCCGAAGCTTCAGGAAGTCGTGGGTACACCCCAAAGGGTGCACCACACCGACAAGAAGGCCCAACACAGGAAGTCGTGGGTACACCCAAAGGGTGCACCACACCGACAAGAAGGCCCAACAAACGGTACCATTTCTCATAATAGGTACATCAGCCCCTCCAGGCTGCGCAGGTTGATCTCAGAACTCACCCTCGAAGAAGGCAGAGCAAGATTCGGGAGTCCATTCCCCTCTCCAAGGGACCATGTACTGGGCAGCTGCGTACGTGGACTTTCCATAGGATCCAGCCAGGAGCTTTAACTCATAGCGGTCGTTAGGCAGGACTCGCAGCACCCGATAAGGGCCACGCATGCCGTGGTCCAGCTTCCCCGTAGACTGGGCGAACTTAATAACGAAGACGTGGTCGCCTTCCTGAAACATACGGGGTGGACGACGTTCGCGATTAACGCGAGCATCCATGGTCCTCTGGTTATTGGACAACTGCTCGGCCGTCCTCTGTCTTGCCATCTCTCTTCTTGACTCGCGGTTGACGGCCGATGGTGCTTGCGCGACATCTCGTACCAGGGCTCTAATCGCTGGCGTGGCACTCTCATGTCCCACTAACAGATTTAAGGCAGAAGATTGTGTTGTTTTCTGCATAGTCAGATTAAGGATTAACTGAAGCTGCCACAGCTCATCAGCCCATTGACGCTTTTTGTAAGTGACCTCAATCCTGAGCATGTTTAACACGGTCCGCACGTATCGTTCTACCTGCCCGTTAGCTTGATGCATTTCGGGGGTTATATAATGGAGTTCTACACCCAAAACTTGCATCCACGACTTGAAGGCAGCACACTCCAGCATACGACCTCTATCACACACTATCAAGCGCGGAGTGCCAAACAACGATATAACATTTTTACAAACTCGTTGTAGTTCACTAAAATCTTGGCGCTGGATGGGCGTAAGTATGCAGTACTTAGTGAACGCATCAACTACTAACATTATGTGTTTATAGTCTTTACATTCAGGCAAGGGCCCCAGAACATCAACGTGAAGCGTATCAAAGGGAACATCGGGTTTCTGCCAGGAAGTGATGGGTTGGGGTGGAGCACGGGGAACCCGTTTGTGTGCTATACACGTCAAACAATGACTTATGTACTTCTTTACAAAAGCCCTAAGACCTGGGAACCAGAAATGCCTGAGGATCAGATGTATTGTTTTGTCTACCCCGATGTGGCAGTGCTCATCATGAAAAATTCGGAGGAGACTCAAGCGCTGGCCCTTAGGTATGTAGCACAGCAGTCTTGTCTCCTCTCCAACCTGACTATACCGGTAATAGAGCACCTCATTTTGCATTGCGTACCGCGATGAATCTAACTCACCCCGTTCCAAAGCCTGGATCATGTCATGGGTCTCTTTATCTCCAGCTTGAGCGATTTGAGCCCAGTTGCGCGGTCTCTCAATATTATTTACAACATTACATGGGTTACGGCTTAAATAATCTGCGTGTTGCAACATGGTGCCCTTTCTATACGATATAGTGAAATTAAAATCTTGTAAGTAAACCCACCATCTTGCAACGCGCGGTAACAAATCTCTCTTACTTTGCGTAGCTTTTAAAGCATTGCAGTCGGTCACCAATGTGAAGTGAGTACCCACTAGGTAATGTCTAAAGTGACGCAGTGCTTTTACCACAGCCAAGGTCTCGAGCTCATATGAATGGTACTTAGGCTCGGCACCCTTAGTGACCTGGCTGTAATAAGCAATCACACGCTTGCTCCTATTTTCGTGGACTTGTAATAGGATTGCACCATAGCCCAAACTACTCGCATCCGTGTGTACCTCGGTTGGCAAACTTGGGTCATATATAGCCAGCACGGGCGAGCTAGTCAAACTGGCAATTATGTCCTGCCTAACGCGTTCTTGCTCATGTTCCCAGACAAACGGAACCTCCTTGCGAGTTAAGCGCGCTATGCATGCCGTCTTAGTCGAGTAATTTGGGATATATTTGCGGAAATAGCCCGCCAATCCCAGAAATTGGCGTACTTGCTTCACACTTCGTGGCGGACTAGATCTAACTAAAGCCTGAACCTTACCCGGCGAGGGTCGAACTTCGCCATTAGATATCACACGCCCCAGGTACTCAATTTCAGTGCACAAGAATGAGCATTTCTTAAGATTTATAGAAAAGCCCGCCTTGGTCAAGGTTGCTAGAACCTCTCTCAAGATCTGCAGCCCTTCATCTACAGTATCGGAAAGTATTAAACAATCATCTATGTAGACTAAAACTTTTCCCGCCGCTATAAAATCACGGAGTGCAGTGCTTATGATTCGTTGGTACACAATGGGCGCGTTGGCTAAACCATAGGGCATTTTGAGATACTCATAATGCCCTTCGGGCGTTACAAAGCCGGTGAGGGGCACGGATTCCTCGTCCAAACGGATCTGGTGAAATCCCGTAGCCATATCTAACGTGGTGAAGAACTTACACTTACCTAGACGGTCTACGTGATCGTCGATCAATGGTAACGGATACCTATCCTTGACCGTTATCTTATTAAGTGCCCGAAAGTCTACACACATCCTGTCGGAGCCGTCCTTCTTTTTGACCAACAAAATAGGGCTAGAATAGGGCGACTCCGACTCACGTATAACACCTTTGGATAAAAGGTCCTGAATAATTTCCCGGACTTTCAATTTTTCGCTATAAGACATCTTATAGGGGCGATAATTTACAGGAATGTCGCTGCTGAGTTGAATACGCATACATCCCGTAGTAACAGTCGAAGATGCAGTGCCCGAAATCATGTGTTTCGAGTATTCATTTAAAATCTTTTCTAATTTAGTTAAGTCATCACCGGTTAACGACGAATTAATTCCCGGTTGCGTATTCGACTCAACAGTTGACACCGTCAATGGTTTTGAATCGCGGACAATACGTTGAGTGTGCTTCGTACGTATGTAAACAACACCTTCCCTATTGAGTACATCTGTACCAATGATGACAGGAGTATTCATGCATTCGTCCGGTACAACTAACAAGTCTACTTCTAAAGAAATCCCTTGCAACTCGATTGTGAGCGTCACATATGAATTGATTTGAGTGATGGACTCGCCTATACCCTTTATCTGACAACTAGTAGTTTTCTTTGCACAAGAGAAATGATTCACAACCGACGAGGATATTAACGAAATACCAATTGCACCACTGTCAATTAAGATATCGACCGGAATACCCTGTATGATTCCTACGATAATATCGCTACGATTATGCAAAGGGGCAGAGCAAAAGTTAACATTCTTTTTGCTTCGCTGTTGGTCAGAACGTTGTTTTGCAAAACATGACTTAATATCATGGCCCGGCTTCTTACAATACGCACACGTTACCGAGCCCGGATTGGTTCTATTTTCGGATTGTGTATTACTCGAGCTAGTCGTTGGTTTGTTCAGTTTAGGGCATGCGATTTGTCTATGACCGGGTTCGCCACACCCGTAGCACTTCCCTGTACCCATAACTGTTCGGATGAACGGCTTCTTGAAACCCTGTGACTTGATGTGCCCGTGATCTTTATTAAAAATAGCTTGACGGCCTACACGCACATCAGCAGACTTATTTTTTTGAGGTTTCACAAATGTAGCTAAATAATTGACTAAGTCAGTGGGTTTCAAGTTGGCGTTTATTGCGGTAGCCTTAACTTGAGGGTCAGTGACACCCCTTAATATAATCTCCGTGGTCAGGTCATCGCTAAGGCCCCTAACGACACGCAGGCGTAGGAGCGACTTACGGGCATACTCTGCATAAGTCTGGTAATTGTCGGAATTGGTGGACATAACATCGAATAATATGCCTGCGGAGTCTACTTTTTTAACACACAAGGGTTTAAAATCCGCTTTAAAATTAGTCCATGTGCGATCATTCGACACCCACTCGTTAAGCCATGATTTAGCGTCACCTTTAAGGCAATTGCCTATACGTGAGAGACATTCACGATCATCCCATTTGTTGACCACCTTGGCCCTGTCTACCTCGCTGAACCATGAGTCGACATTGTGAATGCTGGGGTCGAAATTTGACACATAATAACTGCTAGTACCCGCAGCTTTCAATGACTGAATGGCCTCTACAATCTGCTCCGTTCCGTGCCCAACGGTGGGCTCGACCGATGCCGGAACACGCGAACGCCTCTCTAAGGCTTCTAAGCGGGAAAATACCGCGTCCCAGGACTCGCAATTACTCCGCAGCGGGGGTACAGGAGGCGTGTGCGCTGTTCGCGAGTGCTCGTAGTCATCCAAGACAGGAGCAGGGCGATTCGTACGTCCTAACAAATTTTCGTCATAGCGACCGCGTGAGCGCCCATTCCGGGAACAGCGAACACGTGAGCGTCCCTCGCGACAGCGCGCGCGTGATTTCGATCGCCGGCCACGTGAACACTTATGATGCGGTGAACGAAAGCGCGAATGGCTACGCGAGGGCCGCCCCCGAGAACGCCGATCCCGAGAACGTCGGTTCCTTTGGCGTTGAGATCGCGGCAAGCGCGTACGCGAATGACTACGTGAGCGCCGGGAAGACGATGAGGAACAAGATGTCGTGGGACTGCACGAGTACTGAGAACGCGGCGGATGAATTGGCGATCTTTCTCGGTACCGGGATCGCCTATCACATGACGTGGACGAACGGCGATTGCGCGAATGCGAACGACTTTGCCTATTCATTTTTATAACTCACTTAAGTCACAGTAAACACGATAGCGTAAAACCCGTTTAAAACGGAAACGAGTTGACGTAAACAAGTCTACTAAACAAAATTACTCCGCCTAAAATTGTCACAAATAGAATCTAGTCGTCGTAAACAAGTCTACCTTCGAATGACTTTAAGTTTTTTTTTTTTTTTTTTTTTAAAAAGGAAAAACAAACAAGAATGAACCAAAATATTTCAGAGTTAGAAGATAGTGTCAGAAATGTATATGTGGGATTGAATTCTTTATCCCACTTCTGATTTTAGGAATCAGAAGCAGGTTTGATTTTTTAAAAAAAGAGGATTTAATTACCTAAATGAAAATTAACAAAAATAGTTTAGACTCTAAATATTACAAATAACTATACACAGCAAATAAGTACAAGACTCTAAATATTACAAATAACAATACACAGCAAATAAGTACACAGAGAAATTTAAATAAAGCAAACTCACGACCTCTTCGCACGACCGATGTTGACAGAGTGAGAGCGCGCCTCTGCTCGCCCCTACTTTTATAACGTCGGTCGCCCTACCACCTTCTTAACCCTAGGGAAAACCTAACAATACTATATAGACAATAGAATCACGGTCAGTGTAGCCAAATGTCAAACCATCAGCTTTACACGTAAATGCAATCCCGTCATATTCAATTACAACTTTAATGGCGCGACAATCGAGCGAGTCAAGTTGGTGCGTGATCTGGGCGTGTATTTCGACGATAGAATGACTTTATCAGACCATGTGGAACGGACTGTTCGAAGGGCATATCGCAACATGGGATTTGTTATAAGAACCTGCAAACCATTTACGTGTCCCATAAGCTTTAAAGTAGTTTACTTTGCGTACGTGCGAAGTGTCCTGGAATATGCGTGTTCTATTTGGTCACCCTGTTACGAAAAATACATTGGCCGTCTAGAAAGTATACAGAAGAAATTTTTAAAGCACTTAAATTTTAAAACACGCAATGGTAATAAATCTTATTTGGACAGCTGTCGGGATCATAACATCCTCACATTGCGGGAGCGTCGTGAACAGCTCGATATCTGTCTTTTGTATGACATCCTTTTAAACCGTATTGACAGCCCTGAAATGGTTGTGAATATCCACTTCAACGCACCAAAACGACGTACAAGGCACACGTCACTCTTTGCGGTCCCTTTTCACCGTACTAATTATGGTAAGAACTCAGTATTTGCGCGTATAGTCACTCTGTACAACAATAAATTCTCAAACATAGATTTATTTTCTATCTCAAAGGCTGGCCTTAAAAATCAGGTAATCAAACAAATCTTATCCATCAGAGACGGTGATACATAACACAACATACATATCTACACGCACACACACACACACACACACACGCACACGCACGCGCACGCGCACGCACACGCACACGCACACGCACACGCACACGCACACGCACACGCACACGCACACGCACGCACGCACGCACGCACGCACGCACGCACGCACGCACGCACGCACGCGCACACACACACACACACACCCATGCTTCATTTTGTATTCTTGTTGAAGCTTTATCCACTTAGATTAGTCTGAAAAATTATAATGTGGTTAACTATAATTGGTTTCACAAAAATTGTACTCTCTTAATTATACATATAACAATGAACTGTTGTTAACCCGAATATGTAAAAATAAAAATAAAAAATAAAATACTTTTGCGGTGCCCTTACAGGGTGTCACATGATTGTACATTATTTACTTTAAGAACTGTAAGCCACCATGTGACATGCAACAAATAAATAAATAAATAAATATATTGAGCGCTTGGACCAATAAACGATACGAATGCTATGTACGTAGATGGACGTCAAACGGCTATTGGTCGAAGGCCTCGATATGATTCCGTGCAGAGCCTACAGGGGGGTTAAAATGGCCACATCGAAGCAATTCATCTAAGAAAGCAATATTGCTATTTGACAGTTGTTTGCATTGCGCACTTACTTTTATATGTGCAAATGTCAAATTGCAATATTGATTTCTTAGATGAATTGCTTCGATGTGGCCATTTTAACCCCCCCTGGTTTTCTTATGCCATGGTTTTTTATATGAAGCCTAGTTTATATGTATATGAGTGTACCTTCTGCAGGAAGCTGTTGACCCATTTCGTGAAGGTCTTCTTCTGGATGTGCAGGCGTTCCTCTTGCAGCGCTTTGATGCGGCCCTGCTCGAATTTGAGCGCGTCCTCTCGTTGCGTCATGTTTGTACGCTGCTGCACAATCGTCGCGTACCCTCCCGGCTCATACTGTGGCCCTGGAGGGGGAGAAATATGACCATTAGAAAAAACATCATCATCATAAATTCTTCAACTGTAGTATACCATCAGTGAAGCGGAATTGGCAGAAAGATATTAGTTGGTTGGGAGTATCATGCGTTGTAATTACGTGCACATACATAAACAGCCTATATACATCCCACTGCTGGGCACAGGCCTCCCCTCAATCAACCGGAGGGGGTATGGAGCATACTCCACCACGCTGCTCCAATGCGGGTTGGTGGAGGTGTTTTTACGGCTAATAGCCGGGACCAACGGGTTAACGTGCCCTCCGAAGCACGGAATCATCTTACTTTTTCGGACAATCAAGTGATTCAAGCCTGAAAAGCCCTTACCAAACAAAGGACAGTCTCACAAAGTGATTTCGACAATGTCCCCATCGGGAATCGAACCCGGCCCTCCAGATCGTGAGCCTAACGCTCTAACCACTAGACCACGGAGGCTGTAATTACGTGATCGCAGGCATTTTTCTACTTGCTTCTATCCCGGACATTGTAGGCGACTAGTTGATTTTTTCGTGAAATGTGTTTGTTATGTTTGCATAGGTACCTAGTTTATTTAGCTATCTAATGGCCCCGATTCGTGCAGACACCGCCTAATTTTATTTTAAGTTATATTCGTCATTTTCATATCCTTCGAAAACGAAAGGGACGGATGATTCACAGCTCTTAATTTTAGGAAGAATGAGTAAATGAATGAATAACCCGGGCGAATCAAAAAGGTACGTCGCTGGTATGCAATCCATTTGACGTGCTGTCTACTTAACTGTGTCGGGTTATTGACGGATGTAAAATTTTTAGACGGTTGGTTTAGATTTGTGCTTAAAATTGACGTGTGTTCCATAAATTTTATGTCGATTACCCGTCCCTTTCCTTTTCGGCGGATAAGAAAGTGACAGATATAACTTAAAATAAAATTAGATGGTGTTTATAGGAATTAGCACCATTGTTGCTGTATGACCGACATATACCGAAGTCTATCTGTGGACACCTATAATTCGCTCTTTTGTGATTTATATTCATGTTTATACTATTTGATGTAGCTTTTGGTTTTCCTATAAATAAATAAAATAAAAATAAAGACGTTTAAGAAAAAGTAACTGATTTGACTGGTTGGAAATTAGCCTTATTGTATTAGTATTCCTACAACGATTGCGTACGCGTGTATGTGCTTTCTAAAATGCTGTTGGCGATCCAAAATCGATTTCGAAAAGGACGTGATTTGAATTAAATTGAACTGAATTAGCCTTCATAATCGAATCGAACCCCTGTTGGGATGTATTTTGATGTATTTGTATTTATATATTTCTATTTTTGACCTTCACAATGTGGTGTAACTTTCTACATTAGATTTTCAATTCCTTTATAGAATAAACAATGCATAAGTAAACATGCAACCGTGCTGGAAAGAGTTGAAGAAAAGAGAACCATATTGAAGACTAAAGAGAACCGGAGAGGAAATATGATTGGCCACCTGATACGACACGATTCATTTATAACAAACATAATAGAAGGAAAAATTTAAGAGAAGAGAGGAAGGGGTAGACCTAGGATAACATTTATGAAACAAATCTAAGAGAAGGTGCAGGTCGTGTCGTATCGGGAGGTGAAGGTTTTGGCGGGAAGAAGAGAGGAATGGCGATTACTCCACCGACAAGAGCGCAGCTCTTAAATAGAGACAGAGAGAGAAGTAAACATAACATCGGAACTATTTCGATTTTTTTGTTAAGAAGTGTATTATGAAACAAAGTGATCCATCTAACTATCATCATCACCAGCCCATTAACGTCCCCACTGATGGGGCACGGGCCTTCCCTATGGATGGATAGGGAGATCGGGCCTTAAACCATCACGCGGGCCCAGTGCGGATTGATGGTTATTAACGACTGCTAATGCCGACGGCTTAGCTTAGCACGGAGGAGCTCGCGCGGAAAACTATTTTTTTTGTGGTCACCCATCCTATGACCGTCCTTTGCGAAACTTGCTTAACTTCAACAATCGCAGACCGAGCGCGTTTACCGCTGCGCCGCCGAGCTCCTCACATCTAACTATATCAATTGATATTTTTTTGTTTCAGTGGTAAACTTTATGCCTGACTGGATACAAAGCTAGTCGCCAAATAAACTGGATACAAAAAGACTCCAGGCGGAACTTATGAACACGGTACAATAGCGTATCGCGCATGCGCAGACGTGACGCATTTGAGATAACTATAGAAGCATTGTCGCGACGTTGGTCGCGATATGTAAATAGTGTAAATATTACAAATAGCAACATGGCGCAAGTTCCGAAGGTTTGTCTATGGTGAGTTAGAATTTGTCAGTTTTTGAATACTTAGTGAAAGAGAATATAAATCACTATTTTTACTTAATGGTTGTAAGAAGTCCCGCCACACAATCTCAGCACACTTCTTACAACCATTAAGTAAAAATAGTGATTTATATTCTCTTTCACTAAGTATTCAAAAACTGACAAATTCTAACTCACCATAGACAAACCTTCGGAACTTGCGCCATGTTGCTATTTGTAATATTTACACTATTTACACATCGCGACCAACGTCGCGACAAGCATTATTTCGTAAAAGATTGTGCATTTCATTTAACTGAAGATCTAACCATAATTACACTTCAGGGGTGGTTAAATGGCCACATCGAAGCGATTCATCTAAGAAAGCAATGTTGCTATTTGACATTTGCGCATATAAAAGTAAGTGCGCAATGCAAACAAATGTCTGTTTTTGCCCGCTGTTTAGATTCCAAAATTGAATCGCATAATTATTTACCTGACAATTTTCGAATAAGTATTTAAAAAAAATACAAACGCTTATTATCGACAAAAGCTTTATATAATAGAAAAAAAAAACATTATTCTTCATTAATTTAACATTTCGCGCGAACACGATTGTTCACATGTCATTTTGCCCGGTGACGTCACATTTCTATATACAAAGAAAGTGTCAAACAGTATAACTTGAAACCTGACATATAGTTTTTGTTTATTTCGTGATTTGTGACGTCACACGAAGCTCAATCATGGCGCCCGTGTTTCGGGTCTTGTAACACACAGATAAAAAACATCTTTCTTATTTTGTAAAAATTTAATATTTTAAAAATTATCTTAATAAAATATAATATTGGATGATTATCGTTGAATGATAAACTACCATATGCGACATATTTTATATTTTATTGTCAAGTAGCCAATTTCGTACCATGACGTTTTAAAATAACAATAATTTACCATATCGCCTGGAAGGTTGGTAATCCTGATAGGAGTGGAAGGAGACATTGCTGAGCTGCCTCTGCATCGCATCACGTTCGCTCATTCGGTTGGTTGCACTGTCTCGCACTTTTATCTTACTGGCTCAAAAGGCGAGTGCCCCAAGCCTTATATAAAAAAAAAATCGTTTCGTAACGTTGGTAGCACTGTGATTTAAATTTGTTTTGGCGCACTCTCACTTTGGATTCTTTGGTTTTTATTCTGTGGAATAAGTTTAGGTTTAATTTTAAGTTTTCTTGTGGATTTTTCGAATGGGATTGGTCATTGTCATATTAACTATGCTATGGGCTTGTAGATAAAAGGAAAATTCAGCTTAAATCTAATAATTCCGCTATGTAACCATGTTAGAGGACTCTGCACACTTTTCTTTGACAGTTTCTGGAAGACGACTTGAACAGTCAATATTCCAATTCCAACAGTCCTTATGAAATTCGTGATAACCCTATTTGTAGAACGCGTGATTTACATCCTGGTGTCACAGGTTCGTAGCCTGCCTCGGGCTGTAAACCAATGAATTTGACTTTATCTCTTCTTGTCGCGTGGGTTGAGAGGTGGATGACCAACCTCATCCACCCTGGTGTCAGGGTTATTACTAAGCCGCCAAAGGCCCCTGACGTGACTCAAATAACGACTACGTACTTACATCAGTAAGTAGTAACCGGGACCAACGGCTTAACGTGCGTTCCGAAGCACGGATCATTTTACTTCTGGACAATCAGGTGATCAGTCTGTAATGTCCTAACCGAACTAGGGATCACACAGAGATTTTTGTGATTTGCCCCACCGGGATTCGAACCCGGAACCTCCGGATCGTGAGCACAACGCTCAACCACTGGACCACGGAATCTGTTATTTGACTTGGATCATAGGATTTGTGCCCGGTTAATGGCAACAGGATTGCCATCTATTACCTGAGACTTAATCATAGCTGGCGAAGAGTCAGTGTTAGTAATCATACATCTCTGATTACCCCTTAGGGTTTACAGAGGTGAAGCTATGTTATGTAAAAAGACATACACACACACATTACACTCGAAAAACATTACCCTCCTCCTTGGCAGTCAGGTATTTATTTTTATTTATTTATTTAAAAGGTACACACAACAGGTAACAATCATGACATGCGAAAATAAAAGGTAACAGATGTGGGTAATAACTAGATTGAAACCCAAAACGTGTATACACGGCATGGTTAGGAAATTTTGTAACGTGAGGTTAGTTGCAGTTAAATGCTAAAAAGTGGTTAATTACTAAATAACAACAAAATAAAACAAGGAAAAAAAAGTGAAAAAAAAAGTGAAAAGAAACATTCCGTCTCGGAGGGCAAGCATGGTTAACTACTTTTGTTAGGCACATGGTATTGCTGGCTGAGGACTTCTAGACAGGTACGTTTGTAGGGTCCAACATATCTGTTGAACACATCCAATTTAGGGTGGAACTTGGACAACTCATTGTAAAGCCGACACATTCGGACAATGGGATTGAAATATGAGGTGTTGTTTTTGTAGACATGGAGTAAAAATGTTTTGGGATATCTGAGGTTATGTTTACTTTGAATACTGAAATCTAACAGGGATAGAATAGTTGGGGAATCGAGCATACTGTGAATAATTTTATGTAAATATATAAGGTCTTGAAGGTGTCGCCTAATATACAAAGGTGTAATCTTAAAGTGACATAGTCTTTCATTGTACGAAGACAGACATCTGCCCAGGCCACACCTGTACGACAAGATTTTCAGGCACTTATTTTGAATGCGTTCAATGGCGTCAATGTGAACGTTATAGAAGGGAGACCAGATAATAGACCCGTACTCCAGCATGCTTCTCACAAGGCTATAATACAGTGCAAGAAAACTTTGCTGGTTTTTGAAACTGCGCGATATTCTAGTGATGAAACCCAGCGTACTAAATGCTTTATTGGTGATATGATCATAGTGTTCCCGAAAGCTCAGTTTTGAATCAAAAAGGATTCCCAGATCTCTAGCCACAGTTCGTCTTTGAATTGACTGCCCTTCAATTTTATAGTCCAAAACGCTGTGCTGACGCTTATTGCTAAAAGTTATTACAAAACATTTATTGATATTTAAGAACATTTTATTGCGTTTACACCAGTCAGAAACAGCATTGAGGTCATCCTGAATTGCATTTGCGTCATTTTGGTTCGTAACGGATTTGTATATTTTAAGGTCATCGGCGTAGAACAGACAGGGGCATTTTAGACTTTCAGAGAGATCATTTATAAAAGCTACAAAGAGAAGAGGACCAAGGTGGGAACCTTGGGGAACCCCTGATTTGACAATAACCGGGCCAGACAGGTAACCTTTAAGTGCCACGAGCTGGGTCCTGTTTGCCAAGTACGACTGAATCCATCTGAGCAAGCACCCATGAATTCCGTAGTTGTGCATTTTTTGACAAAGCAACACATGATTGACTTTATCAAAAGCCTTTTTGAAGTCTGTATATACCGAGTCCACCTGCCCCCTTCCAGCCAAAACTTGACATAAATAATTTTTATATACTAATAAGTTACTAATAGTTGACCTATTTCTAAGGAAACCATGTTGGTTAAAAGATATGACTGAAATGATTTGATGATACAAGTAGTCATATACCACAGACTCAAAAAGCTTAGCTATACAAGATAGCAAGCTAATCGGCCTATAATTTTCACAGTTTGTCTTATCATCTCCCTTATGGATCGGAACAATATATGCTGACTTCCACGCAGCTGGGAAATCTCCAGACTTCAAAGACATATTAAATAATAGTGTCAAGGGACTACAGAGTTCATTAGCGCACTCCTTAATGAATTTTGGGGGAAGTCCGTCTGGACCTGCACCTTTATTGTTATCCAAGACTTTCATTTTGCTCAGCAGGTCCTTCTCAGAAAGCGTGATGTTAGCCAAGGAATTCGTGTCTATAACAGAATATTCAGGATTAACTGGACCACCAGCAGGAGCTACGTCATCCTCGAATACAGAAGCGAAATACATTGACAAAAGTTCACATATTTCCTTAGGACCAGAGGCAAGTTTGTCACCTAATCTCATAACCTGAGGTATACCCGAACCGCGTCTCTTACTCTTAACAAAACGCCAAAACGCTTTGGTATCATGCTTAACTAGAGAGTCTTCAATACTTGCTACAAACAAGTTGTAGCATGATGTAGTCATCTCTTTACACCTTCCTCTTAACATAGAAAATGTGTCGTAGTCTCGCGGGTTCTTGAATTTTTTGTAACGCTTATGATACTTATTTTTTTCATTTAAGCATTTTATAAGGGCTAGTGAGTACCAGATTGGGTATGTATCTGAAACGTCTCTTTTGTAGGGCGCATATTTACGTACAATGTTATAAATGACATCATAGAAGTCGTCAACTGCCCTGTCTACTTCCGTATGCTCACCCAGTTTAGCGAACCAATCCACATCACTGATTTCAGCCCTCAGTCCTTCATAATCGCATTTATTAAAGTTTAACACTTTAACACGATTAGGTTTAATAGTTGGCTGAAAACAAGAGATTGATAACTCAATTCTGAGAGGCGGATGATGTCGGTCTGGATGAACCAAAGGTAGTTCCTTGTCAACTTTTATCAAGTCAGATGTAGAGAGAACTAGGTCCAAAATACGACTATTATCATTAAGAATATTATTAAACTGAACGAGGTCACATAGAGATATAGTATCCAGAAGATTGGAAGTATTAGAGTTGTACGGGCCAAAAGGTGTCATTTTAACAGAAGAAGGAATTTGAGACCATGATATTTCTGGAGTATTAAAGTCACCTATTAATAAAATAACATCATCGTTGGGTATATCTAGGATGGTTTTTTGGGTATTGTTATAGAATGCCGTAAGCTTATTTTTGTTTAGATCCGGGGGAAGATAGCACACACATAGGTGTAGATTAACACAAAGTGAGCCAGTAGATACGGGATACACAGAGATCCAAATGTCCTCAGCCTCGCTTTCCCAAGTTGACTGTCTAACAACATTAAAACAATCCTTAATTGCGACAAGAACACCACCACCCTCGGTCTTCTCACTACTAGAACTTGCCCTATCCCTTCGAAACACAATGTACCTACTATCTAATATTTCTCTATCGAGCACACTTGAGTTCAAATTTGTTTCAGTTAAACATATGATATCGTGATTGATATTTAAAGTATTAAGATAAATTTCAGTAGTCTTTGATCTTATTCTATTTACATTTTGATAGAAAATATCCATAACTTATAGAGAAAAGGTTCCAAATTATAGCTACATAATACACACATGAAAGAAAATTAATGAACAGTGTTTAGGCTAAATTTTTAAGAGTATCCAAGTTCTTCACTAAGATTACACAAGAACCTTCATCTTTGCGCAGATAAACTCGACCGAACTTAACCCAGACGTAGGTGTATTCATGAGCCTTGGCGTACTTCCGAGCAGTTGCATGTAGCTCCTTGCATTCCGCCGATAGGTGTTCGACTACGTATATATTCATTTTATCGCCAGAAATCCCCAAGTGCGATGAGTTGAGAATGTTGCCCTTGTTGTCCTTATTAAATCTCCTGACTGCAGATATAACCACGTCGCGATGACGCTCGGATGGGAAGGTCACAATAATATTACGGGGTCGCTTGGACGTTGGATCCAACTTGGCTACTCGACGAATCCCACGAATATCCGTCTCACCAATAGGCGCATTGATCACATCGCAGAGGTTCTTGAGAATCGTGATAAGGTTCTCAGTTTTCTTCTCTGGTACACATTGAATCTCTATGTTATGATTTCTGGACGCTCTGTCCAAAATAGACACGGACTTTTTCATGATAGATAGTTCTACCTGTAGCTGTTGATTTTTTTCGTGAAGTTCCCGGATTTTAGCTTCACTAACCTGTATTTGTTTCTGCAGATCCTTTTGTTCAGCACAGATGAAATCCGTGGTTTTTGAGAAGTCTGATTGTAGAGCCTCGACTTTCGAATTAAGTTTCTGTTCTATGTCCAGCAGTATAGATGCTCTTAGTTCATCCAATTTAACATCCAGGAGTGATGAGATCCGACTAAGTAGGGCAGTGGAGTCATGAATCTTCAGTGAGGGAGACGGGGAGCGGCTATTCTTGCTTGGTGAGGAGTCAATGGCTTTGTCCAGGTCACAGGTTGATTCACGACTACGCGACATTACGATATCGTCACATGACATGTTAGTCACTTCTTGCTGTGCACTGACTAGTTGGCTACGGACCGGCGTTTCACTATTATTGCCCCTCCGTCTAGTGACGTTTGTACATAGGGAGCAAGCCCAAGACCTTTTCAACTCAGCTTGATGGTGCCTGAAGTATTCCGCTGTTATATTTACACAGTTGCGATGAAAAAGCTTATTGCATTGAGTACAGCGAATAAGTTCAGTTACTGGAAGACTTTTTAGGCATGCGTCGCATCTCATTTTGTACAAGACTTTTTGGTAGGTTACTTATAAAGCATCTGTACGAGCCCACCAGTACCAAGCAACAACGACACTATGTGGTATAATTATCGTTCAATTATCGCATATGTATCGCCAGTATCGTGGTGCAGGGGAGAGTAGGCAGCAAGCGATAGCGAAATTCGCCGTGCCGATTCCACTGGCTCTGGCGTAGCGGTCAACACATCGGACGCGCAACTCACGGGACGCTGGATCGAAACCACTCACCGCACAAAACTTTTTCAAAGTTATTTTTCGACAGCAGGTCCCAAACAGCACACGTCACGGGCTTGCAGACAAGTCGTGCACGCGGAAGCGGAACAGCAACACCGAAATCCAAGATGGCGCGGGCGTTAAATAGACAATTCCACAAGATAGTAAGAGAGGTACCGAGTATGTAACCAAAGACCAATAAACAATTAAATTTGAATTTAAAAACTCGAGACTTGAGTCTTAAAACACGTCCACACGCAACAAAGAGCGACAGGCGAAAAAAAAGAAAAAAAAAAAAAAAAAAAAAAAAGGTAAAAAGTATGACTTTATTAAATACAGTTAATCGCACTATGACAAGTACATACGTCACGCTAGCACGCATATGCATCAGTTAGCCAATTAGCATATGCACAGATTATAAACTGCACTTAATGGTATGCGGGTATAGGAGCGTACAGTGCGTGAAATTATGGAGCATTTAAATGGCTTTCATTTTTACAAAAGTAGTTTTTTGATAAGTACCCGATCATACTAAGGTTTTTAGCTTTTGTGATAAGGAGGTAACTCCTTGCTTGATAGTCTATATTTGCTTTTTGCCCTGCAAGTTATAATGCACAAGACGAACTTTTCAATATATACTATCGCGGAGTTCTAAGTTTGCGGACGAGTTGAGTGCAAAGTTGAAGTATGAACTATTTGCTCATACTTGTATGGCGCGTTTCGTCCTCACTCGGCCCGTCCAACCTCTTTATTCTTTTGTACACAAAAGAACAGCCAAAAGAAATATACAAGGAAAACAGACAGTACAGATAAGCTTATCTCTAAGAAAGAGATATTATGTCTTCTATTCCGTAGTTTAATTTAATCCCACAATAATGTACATGGACTGTTCAGCTGCTTGGGGTCGCATCACGTTCCCTCATTCGGCTGTCTCGCACTTTTATCTTACTGGCTCAAAAGGCGATTGCCCCAAGCCTTAATAAAAAATATTTTTCGTTTCGTAACGTTGGTAGCACTGTGATTTAAATTTGTTTTGGCGCGCTCTCACTTTGCATTCCTGGTTTTTATACTGTGGATTAAGTTTTGGTTTTAATTTGATCCTTCTTTGTGGGTTTTTCGAATGGGAATCCCACAATAATGTACACCTAACAAACGCTGTCATATTTGTCACCATTCTCATAACATAATTGGATACCATCCTCCAATTAACATTCGACCTGTTCAATCGCATTAGTCACAAGTGGGCAATCAAATGTCCGGTCATATAACCAAATTGAAAGCGTTTTGTCTTCTTTTAAAGTTCAAAATTAACTTAACGAAATGGCTTATGAACAAATTTTATTATAATTTAAAGGAAAATTTTGTACATAAAAATAATTAAATTTTGTATTTTTTTAATAATAAGTATAATTTTCAATAATATTCTTTTCAATGTATTTCTTTATTATTATTATTTATGTATATTTGTACGCCTGCATGCAGGCCGAACACTTCACAACATTGTTATTTGAATAATTTTACTACCATTTTGTATTTTATGTGTTTTCGCAAATAAATTGATTTGATTTGAAATACATCGTAGAGTTCAAGATGTTAAGAATGATAAAATTTTTATCTGCATTTGTCCATTATAAGGTTGAACCGGTGCGATTTATGACGTATCGCTATGTATTAAATTGCGTTACTGTTAAGTTAATATCACTTACAAATACGTACCTATACTTGTGATTTATATATTTTGTCGGATGGCAACTCGGTACGTCAGATTTTCGAACGGGCGCCAACAGAAGAACTATTTAAAAAAAAAATGATGCGCCATTTTTTGTTAGTCGCAAATACCAATTTTTAGCTTTCTACGTTGAAAATTGCGGAATGCTCCATACTAACTTCCACCCCCCATTTTAGGAAAGAGAGGCGGTTACTAATAGACCAAATATAGCCTATGTCACTCTTCATCCCTTCAACTATCTCCACTTAAAAATCACGTGAATTCGTCGCTCCGTTTTGTCGTGAAAGACGGACAAACAGACAGACAGACACATACACTTTCCCATTAATAATATTAGTATGCCTAAAAGCTGGAAGCTTTCTATCTTTGGCAAAAAAACACGTACAAAAAAGCTTTGGCCAAGTAGAAAATAATTTTAAAAAGCGAAAGTGACACGTCCTGAAAAGTGTTTTTTTTACAATATCGAGATCATTTATGATAAAAAATAAATCTATTCTATTAAAAATCGAATTTATAACTTTCGAAGAGGCTGTTCTACATTAATTATCCAATAAATAATGTGTAATTTTCTTTATTATATAATTAAAGGTAGAACTTTTAATATATGCACTAATAACTTAGGTTAGGCAGAACTACGAACAAAAGGAAAACGGCTAGCAACCGTCCTAGATAAGTTTATTTTTACAGTTTTAGCGTATTTATTATCAGTGCACTATGACGCCAGAATGTCCGACGAACCTTGGCGCGTGTGTTCATGTTATGGTATAATTACTGGCCATTGACCAGCTTCACTAACCATATAGCACTGACAACAGGCTCTTTTTATTTAAGTTAAGTAGTTCAGATTGTAGAGGTTTTACAATTTAGTTTAGTAGTAAGGTCATGTCTAATAATATTAGAACTCTGTCGCATTTAAATATTTGAAAAACAGAAACATAGCTCCAGTAAAAGTCAAATATGTTAATGCGACAAGGTTGTAATTGGGTTTTAAAGGATTTTCATTTTGTGTTTTAAAGTTGGTACTAAAAAACACCCAAAAGTTATATTACTTTTTAAAAATGTTTGGCCTGGTTGGTTGACTTTCTAGTCGAAATCAGATTAAAAGATTTTAATTATTTAATTGGGAAATTAAAACCCAATTTATTACGATATACTCTGAACCGGTGGGGTGTATGAAACAATTGATGATGTGGAGATAGCAAGATAAGTCTCTCAGGATCGAACAAATGGGGCCTCTAGTTCCCCGGTAGGAAATGTGATAAATTCTATGGAAAGTTATCGTTTTAAGAAAATGACGGGTATAACTTGAAATAAAATTAGGAGGTGTCTGCAGGAAATGGGGCCATTATACATGAGTGTTCGGAAGTGACTAAAAACACAAAATACCAAACCGTTGCTTAACGTGCTTCATCGTAATGTGCTATAGGAGTGGCCACATTATCTTATTTACTCTTCATATACCGGTACTTGTATATATATTGCGTTTAGTACAATTGAGTGCTGAGTGATAAAAGGTGTTACACCTAAGTGTCAATGCTGAATACTTTAGTCACACCCCGGACACTTCATACAAAAAACCTTTTTTCACACAGACACTACACCATTAGTTGTCATAATAAATTATAAAATTTATGTTTTTGCAGTTGTTTTTGGTCTATTACAGAAACATGTAACCAGGAGGTCTTAAGTGCAACCAGTTAATTTATTACTTTGCAAGAAACTGATTTGACTTTTGCCACACCCCGGACACTTCATACAAACAACCTCGTTTTACATAGACACTACACATTGACGTTATCGTACACGCGCATCTGTGTGTGTGACATCTGACACCATACGATTGAAGACTAAACTGTGTTCGAGGGGGGTGAGGTAAACCTAGCTCAGCCGCTGGTGGGGAGCGGAGAGTTGCCGTTCCATACGTAGTATTATTCCTTATTCTATGACTTTAGTATTGAATGTTAGGGGTGCGCCACGCAGTATATTACAAAGCACTATAATTAAAAATAAAACTAAGTAATAAAGTAGTTAAATTATCATTGTCTCCCTAGCAGTACTTATCCCGTTTTTCCAGGGTCCGCTTACCTGACCTGAAGATTTTACAGGTCCGGTTTTTTATCGTACCTCTGACTACCCCAATATAGTTGGGAGCTTATCTTTATATATCAGCAGAACATAGAGACAATACGAGAATAAACTGTTTAGGTACCTATTGTGTACTGTTCCCAGACTTTCACCAGATAATGGCTGTGAATTGAGACGTAGTCCACTGCAAACCGCGGACATTTCATACAATAAACCTCGTTTTCACAGACACTACACCGGGCGAGCCATGTTGGGAGAATGAACCCGGATGGGTAGTCCAAAGCGCTCACGAATAAGTGCCTACAGACAGACGTCGCAACAGAGCAGACCCAAAAGATAGAATAATTTAAGCTTATGCGATTACCCCAACTGGGGTTGCCTCATAACTTTATGTTGTTTAAAACAAGAAATAAACACTTTTTTTATTTTTTATTAAAACTGTACGTAAATCTTTTACTAAAAGTTCAAAATTTCCTTGCAAAGTAAATTAAAACATTGTACCTACGTGGGCAACTTATTTTTTTACGAAATGGCAACGCAGGGTCGGATGACGTCAGCTGGGCTAATCTTGAAATGTTAGCTGTCAGTTTTGAGCAAACCTGAGAGGTTAAAATGGCCACATCGAAGCAAAGCAATATTGCAATTTGACATTTGCGCATATTATGCAAACAAATGTCAAATAGCAATATTGCTTTTTAGATGAATTGCTTCGATGTGGCCATTTTAAGCCCCCCTGGTTTTCTCATACCATGGCCGTGTTTTCCCGCCATTTCTCGCGTCATCTGAATACATATCGCCATTTTCACGCGCTGTGACGGCGCACGGAATCACGGTACACCACGAGCGCGGAATTTTTAATAGCACTGCTCTAAATCACGACTCCGCATGCCTTTTAAAACTCCTCATAGACATAGATAAGATATTTTTATATACAAGAAATACGTGATAAATGTTTCGTGCTTGGCTAGACAAATGAAAAATAAGAATATTTTATCATGAATGACGGTTACAGAAAAACTTGGAATAGAGAATTTGAAACTTTGTAAGTAAATGGTAGAGTTTATTTCTTTTAAACGAGTTGGTTCTACTCTGGAGAACCGCTACTAATGTGGTGGTATGAAAATTCATATTTATTTTCTATACAGCCAAATCCATAATTTCTCTCATAAAAAACCTTCATGATTTCGAAAAAAACAAGTTTTTTTTTTAATTTAAATAAATTACAGATAATCAAATAATGCTTCATAATATTTCAGTCTGGCCTGAAAGCTAACAAGCACTTTAACCTTAACTACTTTAAAATAAATGCTATTCTATGTTTGTTCATTTATTCATATCTTAGTTTATTTTAATGGGAAGTCATTTTGCTCACTTATTCTTTTTTTAAATTATGAAAAAAATTAAAATAATGTCTATGGTTCCGTTATTTTTCGCGCCATTATTGCCAATATGGCGTCACGAGTACTATTCATAATAGTGTTAATTACAGACCGCTCCAGTTTACGATCGTGTACTGTTGTGGTCAAGCTATATCAGGTTAGCGTGCTCCACTTGTTAATTATCTTCACGGTTAGCTCCATAAGTGGTAGGTGTGAGATATGCGGGGATTTCTCATTTCTTCTCTACATGGGATATAAAAAAATACAAGGTTAGAAACTTAGAACGCTCAATGCATAGACAATGCTCGAGACTTGATATCAAAAGTGGTGGCAAGTTATTTGTGGCTCAGTCTACCCACCCAGTTAGGGATAACGGGCATGATTTAGTATTAGATGGTAATTTTATCTATTATTTATTTTTTGTATTGCACCATCCCGCGGTCCTATTCATAAAGTTCTTTCACCCTAAGGTTGCCTGGAAGAAATTGGATAGATTAGATGTTGCTACCTATATGGCTTCTCTTTATTTTGATCAGAATAATAAATCGGTCGAAGATGTAATTTGTGGGCAATAAAGTGTTTTATTATTATGTATGTCATAGTCATATCTCGAGCCTATTTATTATAATTCTTATGTAATTGTGACTGGGTAGGTATAAGAAAAATGGTCATCATTTATTTATACCCAAAAACAAAGATAAAAGATGCATAATGAAGGTTAAACGAAGGAAAATCTTACAGCGCCATCTGTACTGTTTTTGAAGGGGCTCAGAAAGCCCCTTAATATGTCAAAATATGATCATTTGCATCTAGAGTAGAGTCATAGACCATAGAGCAACGCACGGTCATGTCTTTTTAGATCACGATTTTTTGATCCTACGGACATTTGCGGCACCCGGGGTATTGCCTATGTGTTGTGAAGAACCTTCTAGAGAACGGTTCGAGTAACTAAGATTCTAACTTCATAGATAGAAATCCTATCCTGTGATTGGCTAAACAATAAATTGTTAGGCGTTGACATTTTCAACCAATCATAGGGATTTAGATTTTAACATTACACGGTTAGCCGTATATTGCTTTTTTAAAGAATATTCAAAAACTTAAATAAATATTTCGGCAAAGGACTGGAACTGTCTGCCGTGGTCTGTTTTTCCAACTCTTTATAATCTGGGAGTCTTCAAGGCAAGAGTGAATAGGCCTTTGCTAGGTAACAACAACAAAAAAATAAAAACAAAAGCAGTTTCTGGCATTTTTATGGCTTTTTTTTTTGGAGGTTTTCTAACAAGTGTGATCCACCCTAGACCACATCGTCACTTAGTAAAAATATTAAAATAATAAATTGTGTGTCGTAAACAGGTTACAGTCACATGCTACAAGCGAGACGTAAACACAATATGAACTGGAAGAATGGCAGACCGCATTCGACATTGATCGCCTTTGGGCGGTTATAACGAGGTCGGGTCGCAGTGACAGCGGATTACCTCGCTAATAAAAAAAAAAAGATTTTATTTCGGACATGTTCCATAGAGGTCAGGAACAAGCAATAAACAACTTAATCTTGTGTTAGTAACAGAACGATAAAAAAAAACCATTTACACACGACACGGCTCGACAATTACAAATAACAACAAACGCAACACAATACTAATAAGCAGGTTCCCACTGCCTGGTAGCCGGTATCTGCAAGTCCACTTCAGTATGTAAGCGCATCCAATGGCCCAGCAGTGGGGAGTCCCACCTCAGTCTGTCCTGATAAACTGGTTTTAGAAATATTGATAAAGCATATAGCCATGATTTGATTTCACCTGATTGTCCGAAAAAGTAGATTATTCCGTGCTTAAGTCGTTGGTCCCGGCTATTAGCTGTACAACACCTCCACCAACCCGCAGTGGAGCGTGGTGGAGTATGCTCCATACCCCCTCCAGTTGATTTATGGGAGGCCAGTGTCCAACAGTGGAGTGTATAGGCTATTTATGTATGTATTTAGCCATAACTGAATTTGATATCGGTTTGAATCCATGTTTGAATTATAGATAATTGATATCACATGGTTCTAGGATTTGTGCCCGGTTAATGGTAAATTGACTCGCCTTCTATTACATGGGACTTAAATATAGCTGGCGAGGAGTGGGTGTTATTATTCACTTCTGCCTAACCCTTCATGGTATAACAGTTCCTGTTATTATCTAATAGTTTTGTTGTAAACCACTTATGCAAAGAAGACAACCAAATTACGAACTCTACATAAACATAAATAGCCTATATACGTCCCACAGCTGGGCACAGGCCCCCCCTCAATCAACCGGAGGGGGTATGGTGCATACTCCACTACGCTCCACGAACTCTACTAAAAAACAATCAAATTACGAACTCTATTAAAAAAATGAACTCCGCTACAACTGGCACCGCACCTCTCAATTCAAGGTCGCGCCTTGTACGGATTTAAATTTAAACATGGAATCATTCACACGTTCCATTGTCGTTACGTCGGCCGGTTATGGAAAATGGCGTCCGTACAAACTTCAAGTTTTTTTGGACCATAGACAAGTTTTTATCTTACCGGCCTGTTTTATTTTTTGTTATGCGTAATGTTAGTTAGTTTTTTAGTGAGTAAATGTAACGTTTTCTTTAAAAGACGTTAGGTTTGAGATTTTTATTCTATTTTCTCACTAAAGGTGTCTTTTCTAAATCAACTCGACTCTCAGTGGGTTTGCTGGTAGAACCTGAGACCAGATGTTGTGTATGGTGGAACATGTTCGACACCCTAATCCCTTCGAAACGAAGCTTGTCCCCAACAGGAGGACGTATGGTATATTTTCCATAACTCACTCAATATCCTTCAAAGTTTTCCAAACCTATTATAACCTCGGCCTAATCATAGTTTTCATCTTCTTCTTCTATCGTGTGGGTTGTGAGGTACCAACCCTGGTGTCAGGGTTACTATTGAGCCGCCAAAGGCCCCTGACATAGTTTTCATAATAAATTATTATCTACTTACGTCGACATCCTGTTAAATAATCTTTACCATGTTACCTGATAGAAAATGAGTTATCTTATCTGCATTCCATATTCCTTTTGAAGCAAACGGGGAAACTATTTTTGTAAATAACAAACATAAATGCCTTATGCTTCAGTTATTTTCAATAGACCATGATTATGATAACAATACGGCAATAGATAATGACAGTTTTTGTAACCAAGTGATTCATTGATAAAATTATTGCATAAAAAGGTTTACTACGGGCTTAGTCATAAAGTCTGGTTAGTGTTTTAGTATAAAGGCGGGAATAAACGATGGGAATAGGCTGAATGCAGCTACTTTCCCTCGGCTGTACAAGTTAGGAGGCGCTGTCGTTTTAGGCGGATGAGACGTTCGACAAAAAATATATTTTTGTAAAAATTCGACGATTCAAAGTGTCACTATGTTACTTAATGATGAAAGTGAGTAATCGTTACGAGAGCCATGTCAGGGGCCTTTGGCGGCTCAGTAAGAACCCTGACACCAGGATTGATGACGTTGGTATTCCAGCTCACAACCCACACGATAAGAAGACTTAATGAATAAATATATTTTTGAGTTTGTGTTTACACTTGCGCATAGCTGTGCACACTTATATGCCAGCTGCTTGCATGTGCCAACTACTTGTGTATACATACGTTAACTGGCATGCAAGTAGACTGAAATTTTTATTTTTATTTTGAAAAGGGTTTTTTTCTAAAAGAAAAGATACAAGATTAGATTGCAAATGTATCCAAAAACGTAATGATTATATCCTCTTTGGTATCCAGTGTGGCTTGTGACAGTAGCTGGCATGCAAGTTACTGCCTTATTTTTCGGGTATATGTAATCCCTCCTTAAAATACGTTATGACCGTTTAAATTCAATTTCGTATGTTATCATATCACTGAGAACACGTACTTTATAGATAAGAATATAAAATTAAACACTGTAATGTAGATAAAATTATTGTTATAATTGAAAATGCATAGGCTGAATGATAACCTAACCTAGTGCTTTTGTTATAGGTTTTCATTGCTTTGCTTTTCCTTGACATGTACAATAAAGAACAAAAAACAGTAACTTTTTACGAAACTAATAATATTTTTTTTATTTAATCATCATCTCCGTAGGATTATCCCGTTTTTCACAGGGTCCGCTCACCTAACCTGAAGATTTGACAGGTCCAGTTTTCTTACAAAAGCAACTGCCTGTCTAACCATCCAACCCGCGAAGGAAAAAGCAGCCCAAAACAGGTTAGGTCACATACCTCCGAAAATGCATTTCTCGGGAATGTGGGTTTCCTCACGATGTTTTCCTTCACCGCTGAGCACGTGATAATCATTTATTTTTAATTATAATATAATTTCCTATTGAATTTGTATATAATTTTGTTTTTATGTAAATAATCGTGGTCAAAAGTCATAACTCATTACGTGTATTATGTAATTCATAATTGAAACATATATTTCATTCCATTTTCAATTTGCACTTATAAACTTTTTAATTCAAGATTTTAATTTATCTTTGACCCAGTCACCTACACAAACGGATATCTGGTAAATTACTAATGATGACTAACTTGTTTGACCATGAAGAGCGAATAAGCAACTTTAAAAAGTCACTATTTCATTTATCACGTGCATAAAAAATATCGATAAATGCAGGAGTTAATCCAACAGGAAATAGATTATATTTTATATTGCATACTTTACAACGTTACAGCAAGGTATATGTTTGTGGCATTTTAAATCCAAGATAAGTAACTGTGACGTGTGAGAATACTTCGCGATATCTTATCACCACCCATCGGTCACGCTTGCACCGACAGACGTTTCCAAATTGTGCATTTTATTAATAAATTAACTAACTTCATTTTAAAAAAGACTGGTTCAAAAAAGTTTTATGCCCATATCCGGAACTCTATGGTCGAAGTTTCTTTTTTATATAAATTTGAATACGGAATCGATTCGAACGTGGTGTCTAGAGATTATAAAAGATATTATAAATAGAAATATCGAGGCAAAGACCAAAATCCGAAAAATCCACATAAAATGTGAGTTATTTAGAATGCACTCCGCAGAGAAAGCGCCGCAAATATGTGAATCTTCCGTCACACGCCGGCGCTCTCAGCGATTTTCTAACACATCAAAACTTCACTTCAAAACAAACACACAACAACTTCCGAATGCACTTAAAAACACAAAAACACGTATGAACTCTTTTCGAGATTTTTTACTTTTTTTGCGGAGTTTTTGAACGGAGCGTGCGCGCGCCGGTTCGACAGTCGCGGACTGACGTGACGCATACAATATTCCGTATATGGCGGCAGAATGGCAATGTTTCCGTCACTACGAGATAATGGATAAAAAAGTTAGGATTCTCGCGGCGCGCGCCAAAACCGTCGCGTACTTTATTAGTGCATAGAGTGCTTTATAGGTACGATAATGGCGGTTGCGATAGTAAATAAAATTGAATAACTTTAACATTTATGAAATCTTAACACATAGAGTAGATAGGGTATTAATGACATCATAACGAAAACGTTGATGGATGATTCTGACCTGATGCAAAAGTATGGATAATTTTCATCAATTTTCCGACAGGAAAATCGACTTCATATCAACTCAGAATCATGGTCTGAATCATCCCCCTCAGTATTTGTGCCACTAACACCCTATCTACTTGTATGTACTTGTACGGGATGTAAGTGACATCGTAACGAATACTGAGAGGGATGATTCAGTTCATGAATTTTTCCATCGCAAAAGCATAGTATTGAAAATAATTTAAAAAATTAAATAAAATCATGAATCTTGCGACGGAAAATTCCAATTGATATTAACATACAATCATGGTCTGAATCATTCCCCTCAGTATTCGTTACGATGTCACTAACAACCTGTATACTTAATTGAATCAGAACTGATTTATTTTTTTACCTTTCATGGGATTTTTAACAAAAAGGAAGTTTTAATTAAGCTTCAAATGCAAAGTCTTGGTGGAGTATAATCTGTACCACCATGTCATAGAACGTAAACACAAAGTACGGATATTTTTTTTTGCAGCTTGACTTGTGCTCTACCCATCCCGTTAGAGACTGCAAGCGTGAGTTATATCTATCTCTCTCTCTTCTGGCTTTATGTATGGTTAAAAAGGGAACATTGAAGCAATTGGGTCGTGTACTAGGTTTAAGATCAATTATGAAATTCTGATTACTAAATAAAGACAGATCTGAAACTAAGAAAAACATTTTCTTTTTTCTATTTAACTTATTTATGAATTTTGATCAAGAAAAACGTCACAGTGTGCTTTTTCATACAAATTCCATAGTAATTACGTGTTTTGACGTTTAGTAAAAAGTAACTAATTTGACTAGTTGGAAAATCTAAAAAAGCAATATTGCTATAATTTGACGTTTAACGACATTGCGTATTTTTTTATATGCGCAAATTTTAAATTGCAACATTGCTTTTAAGATGAATTGCTTCGGTGTGGGCATTTTAGACCCCGCGTTAGACCGACGTGATAAGTGGCGAGTTGTACCTGCCTATCGCCGTCTATAATGGCCGAGCCAACTGTGTTAATGAAAATTGCTCTAAAGATATTACACGAAATAAACTTATACAAAGCGCCTTTTACCGTTAAATTATAACGATTACAAGTTAAATTCATTAATATATTTTAAAATCATTTATGCTACGAGGCACAGATAACGAAATTAATTATATTTTTTTAAACATTACGGCCATAACTGTTCATATCACGCACGAAAAACCTTTTCCCGATGCGTTACCGAATTTAAAAGCGGTATATTACCGTTAAAACTATCGGACGCCAGTGTTGTGCAACTGTCGATAAATCTATCGATAGACCTTAACAAACATGATCATTGTATTTGGTTTATAACTCGGGGGGGATTGTTTGACGATTAGTTCTTGAATTGTTAATTTATAATTGTCTCTCTCTCTATTTAAGAGCTGCGCTTTTGTCGGTGGACTAATCGCCATTCCTCTCTTCTTCCCGCCAAATCCTTCACCTCATACGACACGACCTGCACCTTCTCTTTTATTTGTTTCATAAATGTTATCCTAGGTCTACCCCTTCCTCTCTTCCCTTAAATTTTTCCTTCTATAATGTGTTGAATCGTGTCGTGTCAGGTGGCCAATCATATAATATAATTGTATTAATATTTAATTTGTTATTATAATATAAGTGACTATTTAGGGTATTATACGGGTATATTGTAATTTGATTAGATATTATTTGTAATTTGATTTAAGCACTATTACATAATATATAAATTTATTTGGTTTTATATTATTATTGAGGATTTATTCAATGTAATTTATAATTGTATACTATTATTGCATTTAAAATTATTATTATTATGAATTAATTTAATGTAATTTAAGTTAATTTAGTATACATAAATTTAATGTTGAGCCTTTTAACGCATTGGTATTTTATTAAGTACTGTAATGTCAAATCTTTTAATAATATCGACCAATCATCTCTAGTACCGATGAGTAACTAGGGAATCTTCTTCTATCGTGTGGGTTGTGAGGTGGATTCGAACCTGCGACGTCTAAGTGTGAGGCAAGCGTTCTAGCAACTGAGCTACCACGGCTTCAAGTTAAAATTTTTTCTTGTATTTTGTTGTAAAAAGAACATACCTACATGAATACCTACATACATAAACGTACGCCCATTTCCCACCTTTTTTTGACGTGACTTATTGTAGATTTGCCGCAGATGGCATTAACTACTTGGCCAGACAAATGGGGAGCGCTGACGGCTCTCACCCGGTTAACCTATTTCCTACCGGGGTAAGCAGACTATGGAATTCCATCTGCTTCGGTCCTGACACTATTCTTTTACTCGCTAATACACTACGGTTTTGTTATTAAAAAGAAACATTTTCGATTTGATTTATACGACATACGACAAGGAGTACTATACAGGGTGTAAGTGACATCGTAACGAAAAAAAATGTAACGTCTATCTGATTATATTAAAAACGATGTTAGGTGTTTTTCTTGTCGCAAATGTTTAATTAATATTTTGAGTTTTTATTGCGCTCAATCATCTCTCAAAGTTTTCGTTACGATGTCATTAACACCCTGTATATCGATAGTGGACTGTCTCCCAACACTACGTAGTATCAGACAGCTCGTCCTACTTACAGAAGTCGCTTTCCACACATCTGCATACAATGCAGGTGTGGTTTCTCTTGGTTACCGTTGAAAGAGACTTGTCAATGAAATTGTCCCTTGAGGTTTACCTCACCCCTTTAGGGTCTCAATGAGTGATAAGAGTCACACGCTTAACTAGTGTCCGTGCTTCGGAAGGCACGTTAAGCCGTTGGTCCCGGTTACTGTTAGTAAGAAATTGTATACCAATATTTTATGTTTATTTTTATTTTTTTAAAGAACGTCTAGGGCCCTGTGCCGAGGTTTTTCTTGCAGCTTCTTTTCCCCGGCTATACAGGTTGTCAGAAGCTGCAGTAGTTTTAGGCGGATGAGACGTTCGTTATGTAAAAATTGACGATTCAAAGTGTAACTATGTTACCTACTGAATAAAGATATTTTTGAATTTGAATTTGAAAATGAAATGAAATGAAAATTTATTGCAATAAATGTGGTAAGTATGGAGGTAAAGCTTAAAGCGCTCAGTACATTTAGTCATATTGTGACATACAATAATAACTAAGTACTTACATAAAGTACTGAAAAATATTGCAAAAACACTTATCTATATAATAGAAATCTCTGGTGGAATAAAAACAAAAGCGTGTTGCTCTGAAATAGAGAAAACAACATTTAAAAGATCTTATTCCGCCTTTCTATACGATTTAAACACAATAATAACACAATTATTCAGAAACTAAACTATGAAACTAAAATAAGAAACTGTCCTGCCTGTCATCTTCTGACAGGACCAAAAACAATACTCTCGCAAAGAGTAAATCTATATAAAAAAAGGAAAAAAGAACCTATTTATAAACTGAAAAACTCACTTAAGCTATAAAACTGCTTCCCCTTTAACCACTTTTTGAGTTGGGATCGTTACATTTAAGCGTTACATTTATTTATTTTATAATTCGGAGTACCAACAACTATAACTATACAATGAATGCTTACAAATTCAATTAAAACAAAGCCTTTTAAAGGTATTAGAAAATGAGAACATATGATTTTACAAACTCATCATCATCATCTTCATCTAGGAAGTTAAGAAACAGTATAAATAATATTCAAGTATTAATTGTTGCGTTCGCACTGGGACCAATAAAGTTATTAATAAATTACATGAGCCAAGTCAGGGGTCTTTGGCGGCTCAATAGTCACCCTGACACCAGGGTTGATGGGGTTGGTAATCCACCTCACAACCCACACGATAGAAGACTGAAATGACGGCTGACAGAAATGAACGGAAGAGGAATATATTTTGTGCCGACCACACCTAGAGTCGGTGTTGACAATTGCAATATAAAAATACCTTTTAAAAAAGGGTTATAAAAAATGTTACTTCTGTATTTTTGGGCCGGGTTTGACACGGAGTGGGTTCTAGGTTAAGTAATTTTAAGTTAGGTTATATGACTTTTTGTAATAAATTCTATATTTCTTTTTTAATTTATTTTATTTATTGATTTATTTTATATTCATCTATCTATCTCTTATTGTCGGACGTGTTTGTAACCTTTATATTTACCTACTTAAAGTGAATTATATAAAATATGCGAAGTGACAAAACAATCGGCGTTTCTTTACTACAGTGGTGAAATAATAAAGGCAGGAGGATGACGATCAATACAAAATAAAGTTACCCGGCTTAGGTTTAACGGCAGGTGGCTCTCGATAAGTCTTTGCCACCCTGGTCTTCGTCTCCGACTCCTGCGCAGGCTTCGCGACCACCTTCACGATCTTGAAACAAAACTCTTCGGAAGACATTGTCTTTTCACTGATTTAAGTTCTTAGCTTTATTACTAGTCTAGATTTTATTAATTTCCTCAATTTCGTTATTTAAGTAAGTACCACTTTTCGGCCTATGGTCTAGTAACCAAAGCCGCAATAAATTAGAAAAAAAAAACCTGACGCAAATTCTCTAAAACAAAATGGCCGACACTCCGTAAATGACATAACGTAACAGGAACAACGTGTTAACGCGCATAAAGACTAAAAACTAAGGAAATACGAAATATTTGAACTATGTCATACTTATTAATAAATTAATAATCCATACATAATAAATGCGAAAGTAACTCCGTCTGTCTGTCACCTTTTTACGTCTAAACCACTGTGCCGATTTGAATGGAAATTGGTAGATAGAATCATACAAATAACTGAGGAGTTAAAAAGGCCGCATCGAATCAATTCATCTAAGAAAGCAATATTGCTATTTGACATTTGTTTGCATTGCGCGCTTACTTTTATATGCGCAAATGTCAAATAGCAATATTGCTTTCTTATATGAATTGCTTCGATGTGGCCATTTTAACCCCCCTGCGGAAGGCCACATCGAAACAATTCATCTAAGAAAGCAATATTGCAATTTGACATTTGCGCATTTTTCACGTACTGTAATCCACTCGGATAGGTGGGCTGAAGCAATGGGCGCCTGGAGATGGACGGCGCAGCAGAGGCAGGCCCAAAAGATGGAAAGACGATCCAGATCTTTTGAAGTGGCACTTCATACAAAACACCTCGTTTTACACATACACTACACATTGACGTTATCGTACACGCGCATCTGTGTGTGTGACGTCTGACGGGGTGTCCCTTAAGTTGCATAAAATTAATAACCCTATTTTGAAATTCCATTACTGACTTGACATAACTGTAATTTGCATACGAATTAGAATGAATAATATAAAAATATATATCATTATTAAGCATATTAATGAAAATCCATAATTTTAAAAATTATAACTTTAAAATTCATAGCATAAAAACAATAAATCTGCAATAAAGTAAGTAAGTAATAAGTACTGTATCATTGAATTCGCCATTAAACTGTTTTATTATTTGCATTATAAATTATATTAGGAGTATGGGTTTCAACTGTTATGGGTATTAAAATTAAGGGTGTTAATTATATATTTTTATATTGAAATTATGTATATTAAAGATATACTTTTTAAATATATATATATATATATATTAAAGTTATGGATTTTAAAGATTATGATGATTACGGATTTTCAATATAGGCATTTTCAATTATGGATTTTAATAAACCCCGTCTGACGTCATACGATTGAAGACTAAAGTACGACTGAGGGGAGGGGGAAGGTAAACCTACTCTGCCGCTGGTGGGGGCGTAGTATTATTCCTTATTCTATGACAATGGGACAGTGTAGGCTGGAAATAAAGTATAGATAGAAAATCCAGGGACGAACAGTCATGAGCAATATAATGTACCCACTTTAGGACTCTGTCGCACTAACATATTTGACATTTAGTGTAACTTACAGTTCAATTTGTCAAAAAAGTTAATGTGATATGGTACCAAAGTGTTTACATATTAATGCTCGTGACCGAACAGTGTATTTACCGGGATAACTAGAGTCTACACGGACAGAGTCGCGTGCGGAAGCTAGTATAATATTTATACTTGTGTTAATAAATATAATTATTATATTATTTCCTCATATTATCTTGTGCGTTTCCGTTGAATAGTCGTTTGAGAACGATGTTAGTAGTACATAATGGTTTATTAGGTCAGACGAGCAATTCTGTTCTACATATACAGACCTGAAGCCTCCCCATTTGTCCGGCCAAGTAGTTAATGCCATTTGTGGCAAATCTACAAAAACCTCTCAATTCAATTTTATCGATATCGATATTTCATTATCGATTTCTATAGATAATGAAATGAGACTTACCAGGCGTAATTACATTTATTATTCATAAAACTTAATAAGAAATGGTGTTTTGAATAAAACTAAATGTAGGTAATCATCATCATCAGCCCATTAACGTCCCCACTGCTGGGGCACGGGCCTTCCCTATGGATGGATAGGGAGATCGGGCCTTAAACCACCACGCGGGCCCAGTGCGGATTGATGGTTATTAACGACTGCTAATGCAGCCGGGACCAACGGCTTAACGTGCCTTCCGAAGAAGTAGTAGTATTGTAGGTAATAATTTCTACAAATAAACGATTTTTGATTTTTTTTGTTGTGGTTTTCCCCGAAGCGCAAGGCAAAGGGAACTATGCCCAAACAGCCATGTCTTATGTATTTTTTTCTTAATGATGATTAATGAAATGATGAAAGGTGATGACGATGAATGATGAAACTTAAGCCCCCACGAATTAGCTCAAAAGTCCGCATAAACTTTAGAGTTATCAAGCGGCTTGTTGGCACGAAGCGAAAATAGATAGGTACACTTTGTTTATTGAATATTCCGAAATAATAACGTGGAAGTGAAGAACAGTGTTTAAGCAGTGTAAAATGCAGTGGTTCGTGCTGTGTTCGAGTGTCGCGAAATAAAGTGAACACGTCCGTAATATTATTTTTGACAGAACCCAAAAGTTTGTAATCGTATATTTTTTTTCTTTTCTAAGCAGTAGCGTTCATAACTTGTATACCATGTGTCGACCAGCCGGCGGTAACACGTGCGCGCCACCCGCTCGCGCGCTTTATATTTGGAACGACCCCTCGGGTGTTTTACGAGGCACAATTTGTGCTGGCGAAATTGCTGGGCGGAAGTCAGAGAAAATACCAAGAATGAATTTGTCCACTTGAGAACCCGTTTTTAGTGTCTGCATCTGCAGTTACATTTACCTCAGCCCCCCGTACGTAGAACCATAAATAAACAATTAATTAATCCGCTAAGATTTATTTCATTCATTTGCCAACCTGTACCTCTTAATTGCACCCGCCATTTTGCATTCCGAAAGATTTAATAGCTAAATTGCATAATTATTGTAATTTCTGACATTTAACATGTCGTAACAGCTAGACCGTTACTCCGTTTAATTATAATTATACCACAGATTAAATAATAGTTGATTATACTATGAATCATAATTATTAAATTGTCTGGTTACCGCCAGTGATCTGCCGTTACTGGGAATGTTGCTATAGTAAAAAACTTTATCATAGTAAAGGTTTTTTGACTTTTTCATAGTATTTTTTTTTTCTAATGGTTCTCTTGTACTCTGGTGTTATCTGCCTAAACGTTAGGCAATAAAACTTTTTTTGTGCCATTACAAAAATAAAAACTCTTTTTACACAACTTTTGCGCATTTTTACTGCATAACTCACACAGCACTTCACTGCATATGCATTTTATTGCCTACTACACTCTACTACATGAGAATTTCACTCAGGTCACCTCGGCCAACGGCTTAACCTGCCCTCTGAAGCACGGAATCATCTTGTTGTTTCGGACAATCGGGTGATTCAACCTTGCAAACCAAACAAAGGGCAGTCTCACAAAGAGATTTCGACAATGTCCCCATCGGGAATTGAATCCGGACCTCCAGATGCTGACCCTAACGATCTAACCACTAGACCACGGAGGCTGTGACTTGCACCAATGAGTTATTAATTTATCTTAAGTGCAATTTTCACTAACACAGTTGGCTCGATCTGTGTATAGTAAGTATTGTATAGTAAATCGTAAAATCGAGACGGCGATTGCTGGCTGTGTAAACACCTGCGCCCGCGCAGTTCGTACAAGTTCAAGATCGTGCGCAGTAGGGTTGACATCGTGACATACTTTAAATTTAGCTGTTATACTCGATATTTCGACGTTACTTTGTGTTTAATTTGTAATTTTCTATACTGTTTCATCATCTCCCTAGAATTATCCCGTTTTTCACAGGGTCCGCTTACCTAACCTGAAGAGTTGACAGGTCCGGTTTTTCACAGAAGCGACTGCCTGTCTGACCTTCCAACCCGCGAAGGGAAAACCAGCCCAATACAGGTTACATACCTCCGGAAATGCATTTCTGGGGTATGTGGTGAAGATTTTTTCCTTCACCGCTGAGCACGTTAATCATTTATGATCCAAACATGAATTCGAAAACAAGCTTTTTTACATAAAGTAAGCTTCACGAGAGCTTTAAATTTATTTTCTGACAAATTCAAAATATTATCTGGTATTTTATTGTAAAAACGTATACATAACCCCAAAAAAGATGAATATAATTTACTTAATCTTGAATTTTGAATAACAATTTTGTTTTTATTTCTTGTATTGTAAGTATGCTTTTCACAGTTTCTCGGAAGGAGAGATACATTTTTACGTACATACATAATGTTTTCATAAATATATTGACTTGTGACCGTCAGTATATTTATTTCTTTAAACAGGTCCTTTAGAGTCCAAATTCTTCATTATGGAGTTATCACATGGGGGGTTAAAATGGCCACATCGAAGCAATTCATCTAAGAAAGCAATATTGCTATTTGACATTTGTTTGCATTGCGCACTTACTTTTGTATGCGCAAATGTCAAATTTCAATATTGCTTTTTTAGATGAATTGCTTCGATGTGGCATTTTTAACCCCGCTGTTACCGACAATGATTCACAACACTAGTTCTGAGATTATGATTACCAGTTGACAAATCATTAGCATATTTGAATAGTTTTTGCACCTACTTACAGTCTGGCACAACTGAAATGGCGACGAAATAATAACCCTGACTTTTTTTAAGTACTAGCACACAAGACAGGCAGGGTCTTTTTTAGTCCACATCAATTATCTTTCGACCAAGTATTTACATAGGGCCCTATACTCTCAAAACACATTCCATTCCAAGTTATCGCTTTTATGCCTCTCGCACTTTCATTTTTTGTATTTTAACTTTGGCATCACAATATCACGGGCACGAATCCTTTAAATAACGTGATATCAATTATCTATGTTCAAAAATAGGTTAGTTTCCAACTAGTCAAATCAGTTACTTTTTACTAAACGTCAAAACCCGAAACTACTATGGAATTTATATGAAAAAGCACCTGTGACGTCATAGAAAAAAGTGACAAAATATCGTACTTATTATTATATAATTCACGGGCTTTTTGGCGGGAAACGGGAACGGGACAGTTTCTTTCTTCATTGAATAATCTAAATAATTAATACGAAGTGGTGTTTTGTGGTTAATGATCGCATTAAGTTAGACATTCGCGAGTGTTATTATATCGGAGTATTCAATGAACAAAGTGTATCTGCCTATTTTCGCTTCGTGCCAAGAAGCCGCTTCATAACTCGAAAGTTTATGCGGACTTTCGAGTTAATTCGTTTAGGGTTCGGAGTAGGAGTCTATTCCGAGGGTGGGGGCTTAGGTTTCATCATCATCACCTTTCATCATTTCATTAATCATCAAGAAAAAAAATACGTAAGACATGGCTGTATGGGCATAGTTCCCTTGGCCTTACCCTTCGGGGAAAACCAAAACAAAAAAAAAATTGTAATCAGAATTTCATAATTTATCTTTCACCTAGGAAACTACCCGATTCAGTGGTTTAGAGCCCAAGACAGGATTCGAACCCGTAACATTAATTTGTAAGTTGTGCATTCTCGGAACAAGACTATCACGGATTCCCAAATAGAAAGTGTACAGACGTTAGTAAGGCGATACTTGCGCCCTATTTTTCTACTCAACCCGCAAGAGATACAGCGCGTATCGAATTACAAGTAGGTGAACTTCAACAGAAATTTACTTGATAGTTTTATTGTTACTGGCAATAAATTTATTTTATTCTTCTTCTTCTATTATCGTGTGTCTAAACTGGCATAAAGAAAAAGTATTAACAGCCTCCGTGGTCTATTGGTTAGAGCGTTAGGCTCACGATCTGGAGGTCCGGGTTCGATTCCTAATGGCGACATTGTCGAAATCACTTTATGAGCCTGTCCTTTGTTTGGTAAGGACTTTTCAGGCTTGAATCACCTGATTGTCCGAAAAAGTAAGATGATTCCGTGCTTCGGAAGGCACGTTAAGCCGTTGGTCCCGGCTATTAGCCGTAAAAAAACACCTCCACCAACCCGCATTGGAGCAGCGTGGTGGAGTATGCTCCATACCCCTTCCGGTTGATTGAGAGGAGGCCTGTGCTCAGCAGTGGGACGTATATAGGCTGTTTATGTGTTATGTGTGTGTATTCCTAGTCTATATTTGTTTTGTATTTAAAAAAAACACGAACCGATAATTCATGTAGGCAGGGAACACGTGCGATTGGCAACTCCCATCTAAGTACATATATACATAAATTGTCTGAAAAATCAATAAAACAAACTTGTTTAATCTAATTTATCCATTTTTTTGACTTGCACATTTAAAACGTAAAAATTCATTTTACCGCGTACAGTTCCCACTAAGTAATTATATTTAAAATCTTAGACACGCATCATCAAGAATTTTCCCAGAAATCCTAAAAGAAATAAAAAAGTCGTTAATTGTTTTAATTGGCTGTGTACTCGTGTACCCTTTGCCATGACATCACTACTCTAAATATGGTCATATATGCTGATACAATCTTACATTTACAGCTGCTTAACACTTTTTTTACATACAATTTGTTCTGAAACAACAGTCTGTCAGCCGCAAAATTAAATTTGCGCACGCTAAATATGTACAAAGTTATATTTGCTGTTGACTAAATGTAAACTATAAAGATGTTGTTTCTAATTTTAATTTCACGAAGCTCATAATTTAAATGGTAAAACTGTCTGTTTTTAGGTGACGTAATAGCAACAGTTAGCTAAAGAACGCCTCAGTCAAAACGATAAGTACATTTGTATAGAAATACACACGTGATGACGTCATCAATAAACGTGGTCAAACGTCGTACTCTTTGTTATTTAATACCATACTTAATTTGAATTCGTAAATCGGTCAAAAAATAGATTGAGTTTTAATCATCTTAGACTGGTTTCTATTTCTAGATTTTGATTATTTTATAATTTATCTTTGACCCAGCAGTCCAGTTTTAATATTTTTTTACAACGCAAGGCGGTTGCGTTCCGTTAGAGCTTTCAGATTCGAAATTTAGAACAATGGTGCGTTGGCGGGAACAATTTAGGTTCTATTTGGTGTCCTCTTTCACAAAGATGTTTTGTCTCAAATTTTTTTCGCTTTCTAGTTTAGGACAAAAGGATTTTTGGGCATTATGCTTTGTTTATTTATTTACAAAGGATGGTACGTTGAGACAGATACTGCTGGAACACATTTTTAAAATACTTGGCTTTGTTTCGACTGCCTATAATGTAAGTTCAACCTTAATCAATCCAATTTTCAATAGCACTGAACTTTGCAAATCCATAAATAAGTACCTATTACTTGAGTCCATTTATAATTATTAGATAGTGCCGCTTGGCTGGCATTCGTACTGCAAATATATATTCTAAGAACAGTAAGGTCTTTGCCCTTATTATATACACCTGACCATGAAGTTTCTACATACATACACTCACACACACATACACACGCACCACACATAAATTCATAATCCCATTGTAGCAAATCTTGGCTTCGTAACAAATTCACTTTGTTGGTACTTGCTTGAATACAAACGAATGATAATTTCCATGTTTATCAATTATGTTCACAAACTCTACAATAAAACGTAAATATTAGTAACATACCCAGTTTTAATCAGTAAATATTACCATAAATGTCACTCTTACTACGAATACTAAATATTATTACAAAGAATAATAAGCAATATTAATAAAATCGATATGTAAGTATGCGCAAATGTCAAATTGCAATATTGTATTTTTATATGAATTATTTTGACATGGTACATACTCCATGTTAATAACAGAACAAGGTATGCTCAATCCTATGAAAAGCCGCCATTGCTAGCCGTTTGATGACGTAATTTTTTTTTTATAAATGTTATGGCCTGGAATCAAGTCCTTTGGGCCAAGTCTTCATTTTGATGACGTAATTGTTTACATGAGTGTTACCATTAAATTGGTATCTCCAACATTCCAAGGACTTTTTTATTATTTAAAATTAAGCGTTTACTCACTAACGTACTTAATTACTATTACTTGTCACACATATAAAATTATTAAAACTGTAAGTAAATCTTTTACTAAACGCTTGAAATTGCAAAGTAAATTAAAAACATTGGACGTGCGTAATTTATTTTTTACAAAATGGCGACGCAGGGTGGGATGACGTCAGCACGGCTAACCTTGAAATGTTAGCTGTCACTTTGGAGCATACCTTTTTTATTATACCGAGATGTACAGTCATGAGCAATATAATGTACCCACTTTAGGACTCTGTCGCACTAACATATTTGACATTTAGTGAGACTTACAGTTCAGTTTGTCAAAAAAGTTAATGTGACATGGTACCAAAGTGTATACATATTAATGCTCGTGACCGTATACCACATTTCAAACACCATAAAGTAGCCGATGACCTTGTCGGGAGTGCCAACAATCCGGTTTGTTCGTGTTATCTATCCGCTCCATAATAATAAGTGATGTACCGTGTCTGAGAATATTCCCAAAGTAGGAATGTTCCCGTAGTAAAAACTCTCTAATAGCATTTTAACCGCCCTGGTGTTCTTATGGTATAAGAACACATCGAAGCAATTCATCTAATAATAATAATAATAATAAACCGCCTCGCAGAAAGCGGTGTACACCTCTCGACACCCTGAGCTGCTCACAACCATGTTGCTGCCTTGCCATCCAGTGAGTGGCGAGTCACCGCCTGCTCATTTATCCATGTTTACCAACATCGAGCAGGCGCCATAGTCCCCCATAGCTCCAGTATCCCGGTCCACTAACCCCCAACCCAATAGCCCAGTTCCCTTTGTTCCCATAATCTGCAATAATCCTACACGAACCGGGGATTGTCTTTGGGTGCACTCCCAAAGTGCATACAGGTATAATCGCCGATTGCTGTCACACCACATTTAGCTTAAACTGTCTTAAGGGGCCTCTACGTGTTGGCTTCGGCCCCACGCACGCCTTCCAAAAGTCCGGGCCTCCATAGGCCCGAGATATGAAAAAGACATACAATAATAATAATAATGTTTATTGAATAGCTCAGTTACATTTCTCGTTGAAACCCTGTCTCCCAAACTAGGCGAACCTGTATTTTGGAAGACAGTGCCTTCCCAATATAAGTACTTATTAGCTACAATAACAGTGGTGACAATACGGTATTAAAATAAACAATAAGTAATAAAATAAATAAAAATAAAAGTGTGTATGTGTGTGTGTGTTTGTCGGTGTGTGTGTGTGTGTTTGTGTGTGAGTGGGCGTGGGTTTGCGTGCGAGTGTAGAGAGAGAAGTCATATCAGTGGATGTAGAAATTTTTCCGTATGTTCATGGTTTAGCTCTAACATTATAGCTTTAAGTTTCTTTTTCAGGTTATATCTGCTAAATTTTGTTATATTTACTATCTCACTACAGACTCTATAAAGATACGGACCTCTGTAACAGTATTGTCGTCTAGCAAAGCTCGTTTTGTAGGATGGTACAGGAACACGAGGCCTTCGTTTTTGGAGAAAATTTGATGGTAGCGTTGGATGGACAGATTTATGATGTCTTAAAATCTCTCTAAGAAAGCAATATTGCAATTTGACATTAAATTTGCGCAAGTGCAAGTGTGCAATGCAAACAAATGTCAAATAGCAATGTTGCTTTCTTAGATGAATTGCTTCGATGTGGCCATTTAACCCCCCCAGGTTTGCTCAAAAGTGACAGCTAACATTTCAAGGTTAGCCCAGCTGACGTCATCCCACCATGCGTTGCCATTTCGTACGATCCCGACGACCCGATTACTCTAGCCATAGAGGCAGCCAATCAGCTCGCGACACCAAACACTTCAGGACCCCGACACTGACCTCGCCGGCGTGGTCGACGATTTCCCTCATTCAGCGCTTATCGCTATCGACCCACTAGGGTCGATTAATTCTTTCAAATATTTTTCCTCTCAGACGACGCCCTGAGCCGAGGTTCGCGCCCAACTGGGCACCCTCAGGCCTGTTGTCTTAAACGTTGTACCGGGTGAGAGCCTTCAGCGCTCCCCATTTGTCCGGCCAAGTAGTAAATGCCATCTGCGGCAAATCTACAATAAGTCACGTAAAAAAAAAAACTGCCAGGAACATTCCTAAAATGGGAAATTCGCGGGAACAGCACGCCACCGGTATTATATTATCAATACTTACTCAACAAATGTTTGATTACAACCAAGGTGAAGTATGTGGTGTAATTAGTAGCTTGTAAGTTTTGATAACAGCCTCAGTGGTCTAGTGGTTAGAGCGTTCGATTCCCGACGGGGACATTGTCGAAATAACTTTGTGAGACTATCCTTTGTTTGGTAAGGACTTTTCAGGCTTGAATCACTTGATTTTCCGAAAAAGTAAGATGATTCCGTGCTTCGGAGGGCACGTTAAGCCGTTGGTCCCGGCTGTTAGCCGTAAAAACACCTCCACCAACCCGCATTGGAGCAGCGTGGTGGAGTATGCTCCATACCCCCTCCGGTTGATTGAGGGGAGGCCTGTGCCCAGCAGTGGGACGTATATAGGCTGTTTATGTAAGTTTTGATAGGCAAGAGGATAACCTCAAAATGAGATACATTTATTTGAACAGCCGCTTGGAGAGTTGGGCTCGCGATGTAAAGGTCCGGGTTCGATTCCCTATGGGGACATTGTCGAAATCTCTTCGTAAAACTGTCCTTTGGTTGGTGTTCACTACTTGGCCGGAGAAACCAGAGACCGTACTGACATTTAATACACGACCGGCCCGATGGATTTCTGCATTCTGTTAATCCGCGCGTGCAGCGCGCGCGCACTAAATATAGATTCGCAGATGCGGTACTTCTTGGAAGAAAAAGTGGACAAGCATCGACATTATAGACGCAGTTACCAGTAGGTAAATACCGCAGCCTTATAGGCCGTGCAAAGATCGCTGGTGGCTGTATAGCTGTGGTGTGCTGTGCCGACGCTCAGTTGAGCTGTGCTGTACCCGCCTTACAAATAAAAAAAAAACCAGTGATGAACGTGGGTTTAAATTCTTTAAATATTTGACAGCCTAAACATATCGAAACAAATGGAATTCCATAGTCTCTGTTTACCCCGGTGGTAAATAGGCGTAAAAATACTTCGTATTTAAATCAACGTCCCCTTTTTTCAAGTGAAAACCACGGAATAGAAGAAAGAGGTTGGAAGGGTCCAGTAAGCGCGAAAAGTGCGTCAAAAATTAGCAAATAATTGTTAGGGTTCGTAATGTTTATTTTATTAATTAATTATTATTAGATTATATAACTTAATCACAGACGGAATAAAGACGTGAATCTGTGTCACGACTTTATTATTTTTAATTTGGAACTGGCATATTATTTAATTTGTTTTTATTTTTGATTTCTTCTTTTTCGGCCGGGAACGTTTTCCCGCCTTTTTAAAAAGGTACCCTTAATTGTATAAGTTATGTACGCCGTAATTGTCATTATATTAGTCACAATACCGTAACCTTATAAATGTAAAAAATGTTTTGATGTATGTGATGTGGTTGTACTTTATAAATAAATAAGGTGGTGACGGGAATTCTGTCGGTTGCGGTAATCTGTTATGAAAAGTTGGAGAGTTAACATTGTTTATGAAATAACATTATTCAAGAGAATTGCTGAATTGTTTGATTACGAGTGCCTCCCCACCTGAGAGCAGTAGTATTAACACATAGTTCATACCTCAACTTTGCATTCCACTCGCACGCAAACTTTACAACACACCTAACTCCGCTATATATTAGCCTTGTGTAGTCGCCGGTTCGATTAATTACTTACATTTCCAACAAATTCTTGGTAACTACACTTGGGAGTGTGTACAAGTGTACCTACATAAATAGCCTATATACGTCCCACTGCTGGGCACAGGCCTCCTCTCAATCAACCGGATGGGGTATGGAGCATACTCCACCACGCTGCTCCGCTGCGGGTTGGTGGAGGTGTTTTTACGGCTAATAGCCGGGACCAACGGCTTAACGTGCCCTCCGAAGCACGGAATCAACTTACTTTTTCGGTGATTCAAGCCTGTAAAGTCCTTACCAAACAAAGGACAGTCTCACAAAGTGATTTCGACAATGTCCCCATCGGGAATCGAACCCGGACCTCCAGATCGTGAGCCTAACGCTCTTACCACTAGACCACGGAGGCTGTTAAGTGTGTAAGTGTACCTATTTCCTGATAAAAGGAGTCAATATTAGTACCACAATGAGATCACTTAACCTTCCACGTCTGATAATAATAAGTTCTCTGTTTACTCTCGAAGGCACGTAGCAATATTTATTACTGGGTTGATTGTGTTGTAAGAAGCTGTGAGTACTTAAATACTTTGATAAGTTGCTACGGCCTCCGTGGTCCAATGGTTGAGCGTTGTGCTCACGATCCGGAGGTCCCGGGTTCGAATCCCGGTGGGGACATATCACAAAAATCACTTTGTGATCCCTAGTTCGGTTAGGACATTACAGGCTGATCACCTGATTGTCCAAAAAGTAAAAAGATCCGTGCTTCGGAAGGCACGTTAATCCGTTCATCATCATCATCAGCCCATTAACGTCCCCACTGCTGGGGCACGGGCCTTCCCTATGGATGGATGGCGGATTGGTGGTTATTAACGACTGCTAATACAGCCGGGACCAACGGCTTAACGTGCCTTCCGAAGCACGGAGGAGTTCAAGATGAAACCGGCCTTTGCGAAAGTTGCTTAACTTCAACAATCGCAGACCGAGCGCGTTGACCGCTGCGCCACCGAGCTCCTCAATTAGTTAATCCGATAGTCCCGGTTATTACTTACTGATGTAAGTACGTAGTCGTTACATGAGTCATGTCAGGGGCCGATGGCGGCTCAGTAATAACCCTGACACCAGGATTGATGGGGTTGGTAATTCACCTCACAACCCACACGATAGAAGAAGTTGCTTCAATCGATTGGAAGCGAACAGAAAACAGAACACGTTTAGGATTATAGATAATAATTGACATCATGTCGTTTCTAGCATAGACTACGTTATACGTTTTTCTATGACGTCACAGTGTGCTTTTTCATACAAATTCCATAGTAATTTCGTGTATTGACGTTTAGTAAAAAGTAACTGATTTGACTGTTGGAAACTAGGAGGCTAAAATGGCCACATTGAAGCAATTCATCTAAGAAAGCAAAATTGCTATTTGACATTTGTTTGCATTGCGCACTTACTTTTATATGCGCAAATGTCAAATTGCAACATCTACATCATCTGGCAAGGTGTTATGGCTGAGGAGAAATGACAAGAAACTGCAACAGCAACACATCTTTTCAATCTATTTAGGTATACATTGATGTTTTGCCAACATACTACAAGCAATTCATAAAAGAAATGCACTAAATATAAAAATAAAATCAAATATACTTTATTGCACAGAACTAAATTTCAACAATCAGACATGACACATGAATACAGTACAATTTGGGCGGCTTAGAGCAAAAAAAAATATGTGCATTGAATTATACAATTTTCCATATGAAATAAAAATACTGACTGGAAACAAAATTAACCTAACGAAATGGCTTATGAATAAATGTTACTATAATTTGCATCTCGACCTCCTCCGTGCTTCGGAAGGCACGTTAAGCCGTTGGTCCCGGCTGCATTAGCAGTCGTTAATAACCATCAATCCGCACTGGGCCCGCGTGATGGTTTAAGGCCCGATCTCCCTATCCATCCATAGGGAAGACCCGTGCCACAGCAGTGGGGACGTTAATGGGTTGATGATGATGATAATTTGAATATTTTAAATACAAAAATAGTTAAATAAGTGTAATTTTGTATAATTTTCCATTACAAAAGTATCTTCTTTTCAATGTAATTTTTATTATTTAAATTTATTTTTTTATATAACAACACTGATGTCAATTATTTTACCGTCTTTTTGATAAACTGTAATTCATATTCATATTCATTTATTGCATGTCACAAACATAAATTAAGGTGGAACATAGTAAAAAGGTACAAGTGACGCATGTGTAATTATGTATTAGGTAATGTATTTCATATTAAATTTAGTTTTCATATTATTTTTAGTTTTTATAAATATTTGTAGCTTTTATTTTTGTAATTATATCGAATATACCTAGTAGCAGCATACACTTGTCGAGTTAGCGTGCAAAAAAATACGTATTACACCCATTTTTATATGTTCTCGCAAATAAATTGATTTGATTTAACGTGAAGGAACATATCACATGCTGATGACAATGCAGTCGACCTTCAAGTCTCTAGAAGGAGAGATGACGGCTGATGATGACCTAATGCAACCATGTTTACCCACTAGATAAACTTATTATATAGCGATATAATGAAGATGATGGTAAAATATTCCATACTTTTTATGTGCATTATGGCTATTAAAAGATTGAGTCCATGTGCATATAGTTTTAAAAAGTAAAAATAAAGGTGAATTTAGTGCTTAGCGTTATCACAGTTTGTAAGCAGCAGGTGTTAAGATAATGGCGGCGAGGATTACATTGCTGGGCCGTGACGTCATTCGGTGCAAGGTCGATCGACCGGTGCATTCACTAATGGATATACAAATGTAAAGAGGTTTGTTTCAATAGGGTATTTGCCACGGAATAGAATAAAGAGGTTGGCCCTAACGCCCATTTTGTATGAGAACCGCTGTCGCCGGTTCTCCCGACGACCCGATTACTCTATCCATAGAGGCAGCCAATCAACTCGCGACACCAAACACTTGAGGACCCCGATACCGACCCCGCTAGCGTGGTCGACGATTTCCCTCAATCAGCGCATATCGCTATCGACCCACTAGGGTCAATTAATTATTTCAAATATTCTTCCTCTCAGAATCATGGTCTGAATCATCCCCCTCAGTATTCGTTACGGTGTCACTAACACTCTGTATTTTAAACCTGGTGTATTTTTTCGCCTTGGTTTTGTGATTAAAGTCGAATTCAGTTATCGTGAAAGAAAACTCTAGTATCGCGGGAAAACTAACTTTTTTATTGTCCGTTCATGTGACAAGTTGACCATAGACAAAAAGCTTTTTAAATCTATTGGCCTGGTATTCTACTTGAACACAGTGGAAAGCTCAAACCGTGATTCGAACGCCGCCTATCACGAGTTTTAAACATAATTTGTAGGTAGATACTTACTATTTTTTTTTTCTATTCGTAACGCATAGTGGTTTGTTATGAGACGAACAACTGTATTCAAATTAGTCATAACACAATCTGCCATAATAATCTGGTATTTGTCAAGGTCGGCAGCATATTTGTAACTTAAAATAACAATTTGATTATCGAATGTTTGATGAGAATCGAAGGACGTAATATACGATCCCGGCGACCCGATTACTCTAGCCATAGAGGCGGCCAATCAGCTCGTGACACCAAACACTTCAGAACTTCGATACCGACCCCGCCGACGCGGTCGACCATTTCCCTCAATCAGCGCATATCGCTATCGACCCACTAGGGTCAATAAAATTAATTCTTTCAAATATTCTTCCTCTCAGACGCCGCCCTGAGCCGAGGTTCGCGCCCAACTAGGCACCCTCAGGCCTGTTGTCTTAAATTTCGTACCGGGTGAGAGCTCTCAGCGCTTCCCATTTGTCCGGCCAAATAGTTAATGCCATCTGCGGTAAATCTACAATAAGTCACGTCAAAAAAACAAAAAAAAAAGGTTGATGAGAATGTTATTTTCTATTCTTCTCTTAAATTCAAAAAACGAATATCGGTAGGCGTAATTTATCTTTTTTGTAGTACAATAGAATAAAGAATAAATACTACGTATAGAATGGTATCTCTCCGCCGCGCATCAATTCGTATAGGGCGCCGACTTCACCCCCTCTGGGTCTTAGATTAGTCTTAAATGGCCGTAAACCGCTTAGAAGTAAGGGGAGGAGCGCAGATTGTCTCTCGAGTGAAATCTTTCTATGGAGTATCCGGTCTACAAGTTTCACAAGATGTGATTTACAAGTTTCAAACTATTAAGTTTATATTTCACCACATACGGAGCGGTGAAGGAAAACATCGTGAGGAAACCCACATTCCCGAGAAATATATTTTCGGAGATTTGTGACCTAACCTGTATTGGGCTGGTTTTCTTTTCGCGGGTTGGAAGGTGAAACAGGCAGTCGCTTCTGTAAAAAGCCGGACCTGTCAAATGTTCAGGTTAGGTAAGCGGACCCTGTGAGAAGATGATGAAATAAGTATTTAGTATTCTAATTGAAAAACAATTTCATCAACCCCTGTTGCAATAATCAGCCACCAAAGAGCCTATAAGATATATTTACTATTATATTCATTTTGAACAGCGTCCGTGGTCTAGCGGTTAGAGCGTTGGGCTCACGATCTGGAGGTCCGGGTTCGATTCCCGATGGGGACATTGCCGAAATCACTTTATGAGACTCACTATGAAATCACTTTTTGATTGGTAAGGACATTGCAGGCTTGAATCACCTAATTGTCCGAAAAAGTAAGATGATTCCGTGCTTCGGAAGACACGCTAAGCCGTTGGTCCCGGGCTACTAGCCCAAACACCTCCGCCAGCCCGCAGCGAAGCAGCGTGGTGGAGTATGCTCCATACCCTCTCCGGTTGATTGAGGGGAGGCCTGTGCCCAGCAGTGGGACGTATAAAGACTGTTTATGTATGTATGTTATGATCATTTTATTTTCATGCCGTGCATGTCCTATCTCAATTATAGCACTCCTTTACAACAAACAACCCTATCTCGTGGCCTCATAACTCACAAAGCACATAATACTCGTGTTCTTTCTCATTTATTTACTTTGTCAACAGTATTATCAATGTACCGAGGTGTTATTTTCAGTATTCATATTTATTTGAGTTGTAAACTTCAATATAGAGGAGAAACAAAGGAATTGTATTCATATGAAGTCAATTTTTGTGTTCGTTGTCAATGAAATAACCTTTTATAATAGGTTTTAATATGTCCTTAATTCACATTAAAACACGAAATTTGGTAATCGCATGTTTATTGAGCTGTGTAGCAAAATACAATGTGTCAATCCAAAACTACCCACTACTTAACTAATCTTATTTGTCAATAAGAGAAACAAGTATCTACCCACAATACCTACCACATACCTAAACTCATGTATATGACATACCTTTCCCCCAAGTAAACATAATCAGTATTTATATGACAACTAAACAAATGACATTCTTGCAGTAATATTAACCAAAACATTTATCTCTAATTATAAATTCTGTAACTTAATGAAATATAGAATATTATTTATAATTACACTAAAGACAATCATCCTAACATTAACTGTTTATTAAATGACCTAATTGACTCAAGTTCTAGGTATTCCTAGGATCTCCGCCCACGAGTCATCACTCGGAATTTCTATAATTTGATCAGGCTCTTCATTAGACGATGACTTATCCTTGTTACTTATCTCCCCCTTTTCTTCTTTTGGCCTTCGAGACTCTGATGAGATTTTTATAAGTTGATCAATATGCCTGTTGACAATGGAGCCATCTTCAGTTTCCACTTTGTAACTAGAGGGGCCAGTTTTGTCCAATATCTTGCCTGGTAACCATTTCGGACCATTTGTAAAATTTCTGTACATTACTCTATGGCCTATGTCCGATTCTCTGTTCTTCTTCTGATTATTTTCTATGATTTGCTGTTCAGTTCTTTTATGTTGAATGTGGTCCGGATGAATTACGTCCAATAAAGTTCGTAGTTTCCGATTCATCAATAGCTCCGCAGGACTTTGATGCGTTCCAGCACATGGCGTCGCACGAAGACTCAGCAGCATGTTCGGAATTTTCACATCCCATGTCAAATCGTCCATCTTTCGTATTTTGTCTTTAACTGTCTGAACCATCCTCTCCGCTAACCCATTGGTAGCAGGGTGGTAAGGTGCCGTTGTAATATGCCTTATCTTATTAGCATGTAGAAATTGCTTCATTTCTTCAGACACAAAAGCAGTTCCATTATCGGAAACCATTACCTCGCATAATCCGTGTGTCGCAAATACCATCCGTAAGTATTTAATTACCGTTGCAGAGGTGGTGTTGTTAACCATAAACACCTCGGGCCATCTAGAATATGCATCGACAATGATCAAAAAGTTCTTATTTCGGAAAGGACCGGCGAAGTCCATGTGTATTCTCGACCACGGTCTGGTAGGTGTGATCCATTCATGTTGAGATCGCGGAGGCATGTGACGGTTCTCAAGACATTTGTTGCACTGACCCACGAGCGACTCTACGTCTTCATTTAAATATGGCCACCAAATGTAGCTTCTAGCGAGCGCTTTCGTCTGTACAATACCACTGTGAGCCTTATGAAGCGCTTGTAAAGTACCTGTACGTAGCGGTGGAGGCACCGGTTTCCCAGCAGCAGACATCCGTCTTGCAAAGACAGTTCAGTGCGGTGTAACCAGTAAGTATGTAGGTCCGGCTCTCTAACCTTAGCAGGCCAGCCTCGCTGTACGCAATGTATTACTCGGGATAGTGTTTTGTCTTTCGCTGTTTCAGCCGCAATATGTTCTGCGTCAAAAGGGAAATCTTCGGGTTTTTCTGCCATCAGCAAAACTTCAGTAGGTTCGTTTTCAGATCGGTCGGGAACAGGTTGTGGCCATCTGCTTAAGCTATCAGCACTCCCTATTTGTGAGCCAGGTTTGTACCTAATGTCATAATCGTGTGATGTCAGCGCGATTGCAATTCTGGTTAAGCGCGGCGACAAGATGTTCGGTATCTGCCTTTTGGGATCGAATATACCAAGGAGAGGCTTATGATCTGTAACTACGGTAAAAGATCTTCCTGTTAAATAATTGTGAAATTTTTGAATCCCAAACAAAATTGCTGTAGCTTCCTTGTCTAGTTGAGAGTAACGCCTTTCCGCTGAATGTAAAGTTCTGGAACTCATAGCCACGGGACGCTCTCTACCGTCATCCATCACGTGTGACAATACGGCTCCCACGCCGTATTCTGAGCTATCGCATGTCAGTATCAGAGGTTTGTTTAAATCGTAATGTACTAGTGTGGTATCGAATGTCAGTGCCTTTTTAGCGTGATCGAAAGCTCTTTGTTCCCGTTCTGACCAACGCCATACATGTGTCTTATCTAAAAGTCGGTGTAGCGGCTCGAGTATGGTGGCCTTGTGAGCTATAAATCTTTCGTAAAAATTATACAATCCGAGAAAAGCTTGTAATTCTTGGACATTCTGGGGTTCTGGGGTGTTCGTTATAGATTCAACTTTGCTTGGCGATGGATGAATACCCTCAGCATCAATAATGAATCCCAAAAATTCAACTTTCTCCTTGGCGAACCTGCACTTGTTTTTATTAAGGCGTAATCCCGCTTCTTTTATACGTTGTAAAACCGTGTCTAGGCGCTGGAGCATCTCAGGCATGGTACGACCAGAGATTATGATGTCATCAATCAGAACTGCGACTCCTGCAATTCCTGCTAGAAGCGCCGTCATCAGCCTTTGGAAAATACCGGGGCAGGCCTTCACCCCAAATGCGAGTCTATGTACGGTGTATAAACCCTTACAGGTATTTAAAGTTAACAGTTTCGCCGTATCGTGGTTGACCGTAACTTGCGTATAGGCACGGTCTAAGTCTAGTGTCGTGTAGAATTTTCCACCAGCTACAGCAGCAAAAACTTCATTAGCCGTAGGCATTGGATAAGTATCTGACTCCGTCGCTTGGTTGACTGTGCTGCGGTAGTCGCCGCATAACCGCACTTCACCTGACTTCTTTATGACTGGAACGACAGGGGTGGCCCACTCCGAGAAAGACACCGGTCGAAGGACGCCCTCATCTACCAGGCGATCGATTTCGTTCTCCACTCTATCTTTAACGGCGTACGGAACAGGACGAGCCTTAAGAAACTTTGGAGTGGCGTTCGGTCTCAAATGTATTGCTACGGGATCTCCACGGTAGGTACCGAGACCATCCTTGAACACCTCGTGGTGCGTAGCAATTATGTTTTCTAGCTCTGCATAATCTCCGTTAGATACGAAGTTGATATTCATCGTAATGCCTAAATGCATAAGCCAGTCTCTTCCTAACAGGTTAGGTCCACTTCCCTTAGCCACGAGTAACGACAGTTCATAGTCAATGTCCTTATATCGCACTGGTAGCACTGTCCGGCCGAGTAGATGTACGGGTGCGTTAGTCCACGTGCGCAAAAGTAGTGGCGCGGCATCGAGGCGGCGCGGCGGCAGCAGGCGCGGCTGTAATTGGCGCCAAGTGTGTTCGTTTATCAGTGTGTAGCAAGCACCCGTGTCGACCTGCAGAGTGACAGGTTCACCTGCCATCAACACCCGTATCTCGAAGGGTGGGATCCGACTCGTTGTCTGTACAGTATAAATGCCGTTTAAAGCGTATCTGTCCTCTTCCGTGAAGTTCATTTTACTCGCGTTTTTTTTTGAAATACAGATTTTTTCTATGTGTCCTTTTTTATTGCAATATCGACACGTCACATTGATAAATCGGCACTCGCCACCGTGTCGATCTCCACACCGATAGCAAAGGCGCGTCGCGGGTTGCGGGGCTAGGCTGGCAGCGGTGCTGGCGGTGCGCGGCGCGGGGCGCGGGCGCAGCGCGTTGATGTCCATGGGCTCCGGCGGCGGCGCGGCCGCGGCCGGCGGGTCGGCGGGGCGCGGCGTCGGCGCGTCGCCGCCGCTGACGGCGTGACCCGCGTGTATCATCCTCACATCTTTACCCGCACTCTCCGCTGATTGCATAGCTTCGACTACATCTTTATAAGTCAGATTGTCTCGCTTTAATAGTTCGTACTGTAATCGGTCATCTCGCATACCACACACAAGTCTGTCACGTAACATACGTTCCAAATCACTAAAATTGCAGCCCGCACTGATCTTTCTAAGTTGAGTAATGTACTCGGCACTCGATTCGCCACGATTTTGGTCACGCTTATAAAACTTATATGACATAGATATCTCATTTGGTTTCGGGCTGTAATGTTTGGATAGAACTTCTACGGCCTCATTAAATGTGACTTCTGTAGCTTTGCGAGGCGTAATTAGTGCTAATAACGTTTCAAACACTTGCGAACCACACACAGTAAAAAAATTTGCGCGCTTGACATTGTCTATTACGATTCCATTTGCCTCAAAACAAAACTTTAGTCTGTCGATGTAATTGTCCCAATTGTCTGTTTGTGGATTAAATTCACTGAACTTCACTGATTTCCGGTCCATTTTCACTAGTTTACTTCCTCGTCGCCAATAATATGTCCTTAATTCACATTAAAACACGAAATTTGGTAATCGCATGTTTATTGAGCTGTGTAGCAAAATACAATGTGTCAATCCAAAACTACCCACTACTTAACTAATCTTATTTGTCAATAAGAGAAACAAGTATCTACCCACAATACCTACCACATACCTAAACTCATGTATATGACAGGTTTCTTCAATTTCTCTTGTTTAAGTGAAAAGTTTTATACGAATCATGTGAAACAAAAAGCTCGGTGAGGTGTGGGTACAGTCATGAGCAATATCATGTACCCACTTTAGAACCCTGTCGCACTATCAAATTGGACATTTAATGAGACTTACAGTTTAATTTGTCAAGAAAGTTAATGTGACATGGTTTCAAAGTGTATACATATTAGTACTTGTGACCGTACTTGGGGTGAGAGGTACATCCATCACAAGATGAATGAAGCACTGACACCTCACCAAGGTTTCTGTTAGACCAACGTGATAGGTGGTGAGCCGTATTGCCGTCTATAATGGTTAAACTTATAATAAATTATACAAAGAAAATAAAAAATGTTTATAACAGTCTTCCATTCTTGTAACTTGCAGAGGATGTCAGGATCAGGGAATATCTTCGGGATGGAGTGGTTCAGGAGGGGACTCGGGACCTGTCTATCAGGAGGAACCATTAAAGCAACATTTTAGTTATCATTACTCACTGTGAAATTTAAATTACTAAAACTATTGATGTATAATATGTTACTATTTTTAAGGATTTTTGTTTTTATAGCAAGCACCCATGCTTACTGATCGTGAGGACTGGAAATCTGTTATTCAAGCCCTACATTCCAACAGGGACTGAAAGGATTAGAAGAAGAAGAAGACCTCTGTGAAGGGACTCACAGAGATTAAATAGAAAAAAACCTGACCCCAGTCTGATTTTTCGACTTAACACTTTCACTGTGTAACTGAAAATTTTATATCGACCCCTCACATGCAATTTTATTTTTCCGATAAACACATTGGAATTTATAAACATAGACACACTAAAGCAAGAAAAAATGTGCCCCGCATATGGGCCATGCACATATGAGTTTCAAATTGACTGCCTCATGTGTGGTTCATACATAAATAAATAAAATAAAATGTCAAAAACAACTTCAGCAAGCATACACCATGGAAAGATAGAATTTGAAAATGGTAATTTTTTACTTGTTAAGAAATTTTTAAATGATTCAAATAATGTAAATAAGTTTGTTTCACAATTGGATAGTTTCCTAGGTCAAAGATAAATTATGAAATTCTAAAGGTGACAAAAAACATTTTCTTTTTTCTATTTAACATATTTATGAATTTTAATAAAGAACAATAAGTCCGACATTTTATCATGATTTTCTATGTCTCAGATTGCTTTTTCATACAAATTCAATAGTTATTTCGTGTTTTGACCTTTAGTAAAAAGTAACTGATTTGACTAGTTGAAAACTACCCTATTTATTTTTATTTTATTTATGTCGTGATTTGTTGGTATACTTACTATAACTTAATTTGTTTACCAGTTAAATATATGCAAGAATTCTAAATCTAACCATTTCATAACTAGTGTTTATGAGTGGCAATCTAAAATTTAGGTATTTATAGGTTATTAGCGACTGGTTTGTATTTATGATCACGTCTCAAATCTTGTTAGTTACTAGGTCAAAGAATGTTGGGTTATTCTTTAAAAAAAACACTTAAACCAGTAGTTCAATACTCAATAGACTTTGCACGTAAGATAAAGTATGTCAGCAATAATTTCGCTGCTCTAGCCGCAATAAAATCCGCTTAAAAGGCATAAAAACGCGTAACACTTTTTTATATAGCGCGACTAAGTTAACCAACGCGGCAAGTTTTCCATACTCGAAATTTCATCGAAATGGTCATGAAAACAGGTAGAAATGACCTAAACAAGGTAGGACTCACCTTGAACAGGCCGAAAAAGTTGCTCCACCCGAACAAAATCCAAAAACGCGTGCGAAATCCACACTAACTTAAAACCATTCACTTAGTCAACAAATTGATTGAATTCTCACTAAGAACACATGATAACTGCACTAAACATATAGTAATCACAGTATGAATAACATTTACGGCACAAAGTATTGTTTTGTCCAGGAATTTACGCGTATTTACACGCGCTGTCGGCTAAGTTATAGTACGAAAGTTGTAAGAAGTAGTTTGACAGTTGTAGGCTGTTCCGAAGACGTCGTGTTTCGGTACTTGTAGCGTCCAATCGGCGGAAGGTTGCTGTCGCGTTCCGAATCGTGCTTCGAGAGCTGCTTTTGTACTTTTGTTAACTGCGTGGCGCCATCTGTTAGAGATCTCATATACTATAACAAATATGTTTTACTCCTGAAAACGTTTTTGATAGAAACAGTTTGTGGTCAACCTCGATTAAACGCACTTCATTTGGTAACGATATTAACAAATAAATCTCATTCCTTCCAATATGTATAACTACCCTGCTGCCTTGAAATAAAAAAAATATCTACTTTCATATTTTCGCGTATTTTAGTAATAATTAAGAAAAAACGCATTATAAATAACATTACAAGTAATCAAACATCACTACATTAATTACGCCCTCTATAATTTAACATCAGTTACAAACTTTACCGCAGCAAGACATCTCTGCGAGCAGGATTCGGACCACGAGCGACCAATCGCCGCATTCCGGACATTCCCGCCACTTCGAACTGCAAACCGGTCGCCGCGCCTTGTCGCGTAGCCCCCACGACGACAACTGTTGTATAGCTTTGTTTATCGTGCATTGACGATTTCATTATGACGGGAAAATTAGATCGAAAATACTAATGAGTAAGTAATAACGAAAAATAATATAGATGGCGCTGTCCAGAGTAAACGTGATAATTGGTACCTATTTTCTCATTACAATACAATCTAATTGCAGAAGCATGAATACCTAAAAATAATTGTTGCTTAATATTTGCATCAGATTATGTATACAGAATTATGTTGCTACCTATATTGTTTCACTTTATTTTGACCAGAATAATAATGGGTGGTAGATGTCTTGTGCCTGGATGTAATAACAAGGCTCATCATTTATACCTAAAAACAAAGGTTTGATTAGATATTACTTGTAATTTGATGAAATGCTATTTTTATTGCTGTTTTCTTTGAATGTTGTAAGAGTTTTTATTATATATATTTTAATTTTACATTCTTACTTTATCTTCTTGTATTTTAATGGTAATTTTGGTACTATTGAGCCTGAAATAAAAGGCACGTTAAGCCGATAGTCCCGGTTATTACTTACTGATGTAAGTAGGTACGTAGTCGTTACATGAGTCATGTCAGGGGCCTATGGCGGCTCAGTAATAACCCTGACACCAGGATTGGTAATTCACCTCACAATAATCCACACGATAGAATAGGTAAGTAGATTGTAGCCTCAGTATTTTTTGGGAATTTCACTGTTGCGTATAACTTTAGTACAAGCTAATTTTTTTCTCTTATAAAAACGAAATACCTACTTTCCAAGTCCACACAGCAATGTATGAGTAGGCAATCAACAACATCGTCAATGAAGTTGATAAAGTCACAACTTATTACAGGCCACATTACATACAATTCGGAAGTTTACATTCATTTGATTATGTATTTAATGTAAGTAATGTAACCGAGAGAGTGAGCTCGCTGCACATCCCATTTGTCCGGCCAATTAGTGAATGCAGGTCGAAAAATCGTAGTCATGTAACTTCTTCCATCGTGTGGGTTGTGAGGTGGATTACCAACCTCATCAACCCTGGGGTTATTAACTTATTACTGAGCCGCCAAATGTAACGACTACATACTTATGTCAGTAAGTAGTAACCGGGACCGGGCTTTTCGGGCCTTCCGAAGCACGGATCATCTTACTTTCGGACAATCAGGTGATCAGCCTGTAATGTCCTAATCAAACTAGGGATCACAAAGTGGTTTTTGTGATACGTCCCCACCGGGATTTATTTGAACCCGGGACCTCCAGATCGAGAGCCCAACGCTCAAACTACTGGACCACGGCACCACTTCTTTTACATCTATAGCTGCAAGTGTATCATAACATAACAAATACTTTATTGCACAAACAGGAAAAAACAAAATACAAAACAAAAGAGAAACAGAACGAGTACAATAGGCGGCCTTATTGCTATGTAGCAATCTCTTCCAGGCAGCCTTTAAGTATAGGAGATATTGAATATTACGTAATATAGCGGGATAGTGCAGCATGGGAATACTTGTACGTATAAAAATAAATACAAAGACGGATACACTTACGAGTAAATAAACTATATAATAATAATACACATATAATTGTTATAATAAATAACTATCAATACTTAAACTACTACATATACTGTAATAGCTATTGCCCGCGGCTTCGTCCGTGTGGCGTGTTATAAAAGACAGATCTTTGTGTGTGTGGGAGGAGGTTAAAAAATGCTTAATTTTATTATTTTTAAATGAGGTTATAGTATAAGTAGCTCAGTTAAATAATGAATTGTTATTAATTTTTAGATTATCAGTTTATGATAATTTGGTTTAATATAAATTTAGGAAAATACGATCAGAGGAGGCTAACCCTAAAGTACCTATAAGCTTTCGTCTGGAATTCAGAGATGAGAATGTTTTTTTCATACAAATGTTTTCTCCCGCTAACTCCCGTTCCCGTGGGAATCTCGAGAATTCCTTTCTTAGTGCACCTCTACGTTACCTAAGCTACGTCCCTTCCTAATTTCAAGTGCCTACGTTTAGCCGTTTAGGCTGTGCGTTGATATGTCAGTCAGTCAGTTTCTCCTTTTATATATTTAGATACTACAGTACTGTGTACTATGTATCTTATCTTTGAACTCATTTGAGGACCTGTGCTCACCCCAGCAGGGATTACAAGCGTGAAGTGGCTCTGGCCACACAAAAAAACAAGAAATAAGTCAGTTCTAAACGTATTATATTTATTATTTAAAATCTTTGGTATCAGTAACACGAACTATGACCCTGATTCCTGTAGACACCAAATTTTAGGTTATATCTGTCTTTTTCCTATCCGCCGAAAAGGAAAGGGACGGATGATTGACAGATTTGAAATCTTCATATGAATGAGTGAATGGATAACCCGGGCGAATCAAATAGATATCTCCTTGATATGCAAACCGTTTGACGTGTGCTGTCAACTTAATTCTGTCGGGTTATTGGCCAATGTTGAATGTTTAAAATTGATGTGATTTCCATAAATTTTATGCCTATCAATTACCCACCCGTCTATTTCCTTTTCGGCGGATAAGAAAATGACAGCTATAACATAAAATAAAATTAGATGGTGTTTACAGGAATTAGCACCAGTGTCGACATTATACTATGACAAAGCATAATACTTACTTCTAAATTGGTTATCATTGCACTGACTTGTGTACAGTAAGACAAAGAAAAATATATTAAAACCGCGTTATAAGTACTTGGCAACATTTGGCGCGCGACATTTCGCACAACATGTTGAAAATTACCGCGCAACTTATGTTTAACAACTTTGCCAGATCTGACGCCAAAACTTGTTATTTTTTCTTGTTTGTACTATAATAATATTTATAACAACTGTTAAGGGTGAATATCAAAATTTCAAGTTTGGTGGCAAACTTTCATATTATTTTTTTCGTAAAAAATTGGGTTCCGACATGAAAAAGGATAGTTAAGTTACCTCGTAGCTAGAACTATCCTTTTTCATGTCGGAATCGAATTTTTCACGAAAAAATAATATGAAAGTTCGCCACCAAACTTGAAATTTTGATATTCACCCTTAACCATATGGTGTGCAATAAATACTTTGTCATGTTGCGTTTCAGCTGGCAACATCGTGCGCTGTTGTTCAGTGTTGCCGTATATGTTGAGCGTTATATGTTGCGCGCAGTTGTTGCTTAGTGGATACGACGACGCTTTAAAGTGGTATAAATAATAATCAGTGTATTGACTATTGGCTGTTATAGTTATATATATACAGGGTATTAGTGACACCGTAACGAATACTTAGGAGCATGAATCAGCTCACGATTCCGAGTTGATATCAAGTGGAATTTAACATTTGACAAGTGCGCATTGTCAACAAATTTGTTACTAACTAGTTATCTTATATGGTTTCTCCTCTCTGCTCACCCCGATAGAAATCACGGGTGTGAATTACACATGTATGTTATCAAGGTGTGTTTTGAAACAACTAAAAACTATTCTCATAAGTACAAAAAAATAAAAACCAACACAAAATTGTTCACGAGAAAGAATATTAAATCGAAAATGTTTCGAACGGGATTTGAACCCGCACACTAGCACTAACAAATTAAATCTAAAAAAATAATAATTATGAAATTAATCATAAAATAATCAACCACAAACCATAATACACAACCGATTCCTTCACATAATATCATAAAAATAATATAAAATACCATAAAATAATATAAAAAGAAAAATAAATCACAAAATAAAAATTAAAATCTTACACGGACCAGTCTTAAAGTTAATATCATAAATTATTTTATCATAATTTTAAATTATTTTAAATAATTAATGTATAAACGTTTTAAATATGAAATAGTACATAATAATAAAATATAATCATGCAATTATTTTTACATTAAATTGATGTAATATGAACAGAATTAAGTATATAAAATTCGAGGTATATCCCTTGCAGGGTGGTTAGAGATGATGTAATAAATATTATTTCCTTACAATAACTTGGCATTTTATGCGTTGAAGGCATTCAATTGAATAATTCATATTTAATTATAATAAGTGCATACTAATTGGACAGAATTGTTTGATGGAAATTAATTGTATTTATTATTTATTATGCGAATATTATTGTAAAATTAAATAAATTTTTGGGTCGCCATCGTACACAGGCTGTTAGTGACAACGTAACGAAAACTGTGAAGGATGATTCAGAGCATGATTCCGAGTGGATATCAAGTGGAATTTTTCGTCGCAAAAGTATGGAATGAAATTAATTGAAAAAAACATAAAAATCATTAATTTTCCGACAGGAATTTCCACTTGATATCAACTCAGAATCATGGTCTGAATCATCCCCCTCAGTTGCGATGTCACTAACACCCTGTATAGCATTTAGACTAGTCGTTCTGCCCACCCCGGTTGAGGTTACGGGCGTGTATCGACTCTATTTTCACATGAAATTGGGAGAAGCAAATTATTATTCGCGTTTTTATCACTTTCTTATACATAACAGTACGTAAACAGCCTATATACGTCCCACTGCTGAGCACAGGCCTTCCCTCAACCAATCGGGGTATGGAGCATACTCCACCACGCTGCTCCACTGCGGGTTGGTGGAGATATAGTTTATAATGTATTATGATTACTTTAAGATAAAATTCGTGAATAAGTAAAAAGAAAAATGGGATTGATTTTTGATCATCTTAAACTGACTTCTATTTCTAGATTAGCGTTATATAATTTACCTTTGACCCAGTCATCTAGCTTATTAAAATGGATTACAACCACAGGCTTGGTAGTCGGTAGTCGAGACTACTGGAGACTACGATAGATGGACATCCTGGTAGTCGGTAGTCAAAACTACGTATGTCGTGACTTTGGTAGTTGGTAGTCGAGGCTGCAATAGTCGGTAACCTGGTAGTCGGTAGTCGAGACTACTCGAGGCTATTATAGTTGGACACCGTGGTAGTCAGTAGTCGAGACTATGATAGACGGTAGCCTGGTAGTTGGTAGTCGAGACTACGATTCGGATCCTGGTAGTCGGTAGTCGAGACTAATCCAAACTACGATAGTTCAACATCCTGGTAGTCGGTAGTCGAGACGACTCGAGACTACAATAGTCGGGGGCTTGGTAGTCGGTAGTCGCTGTAGTCGGTTTAGTCGGGCAGCCAGTGCAGCGCCCGCCACAGCAGACAGTAGGGGCCGGCGTAGTTGTTGGCTGGCTGGCTGGAGTTGTTATTCGACTGCAACACACAATTATTATTGTCACTGAGGTTGAAAAGGCCACGACGACAATCAATACAACTCTGGCAACCCCTTTGGGGAAACAGACGTGATGGTATGGTATGTGTATTATACAGGGTGTTAGTGACATCGTTGAGGAGCTCGGTGGCGCAGCGGTAAACGCGCTCGGTCTGCGATTGTTGAAGTTAAGCAACTTTCGCAAAGGCCGGTCATAGGATGGGTGACCACAAAAAAAAAGTTTTCATCTCGAGCTCATCCGTGCTTCGGAAGGCACGTTAAGCCGTTGGTCCCGGCTGCATTAGCAGTCGTTAATAACCATCAATCCGCACTGGGCCCGCGTGATGGTTTAAGGCCCGATCTCCCTATCCATCCATAGGGAAGGCCCGTGCCCCAGCAGTGGGGACGTTAATGGGCTGGTGATGATGAGTGACACCGTAACGAATACTGAGGGGGATGATTCAGACCATGATTCTGAGTTCTGAGTTGAGTTGGGTCAAGTGGAATTTCCTGCCGGAAAATTCATGAAAATTTTAGTGTTTTTTTAATAAATTATTTTCAGTTCCGTACTTTTGCGGGGCGGAAGGTAAGAGAAACCACTGCCCTATTCTTCCCTAAAGGGTGTTAGAAAAAGACAAAAGGTAGCCTACGTCACTCTCCATCCCTTCAACTATCTCCACTTAAAAAATCAAGTCAATTCGTCGCTCCGTTTTGCCGTGAAGGACGCACAAACAGACAGACACATACACATAATTATTTATTATTATTATTTTGGTTTGTTTTTCTTCTTTTTTTGTTAATGATTTTTGATCTTGGTTATCTTTTTTTTTGTGTACTTATTGACTTACAAAGCACGGAGGAGCTCGAGATGAAAACTTTTTTTTTGTGGTCACCCATCCTATGACCGGCCTTTGCGAAAGTTGCTTAACTTCAACAATCGCAGACCGAGCGCGTTTACCGCTGCGCCGCCGAGCTCCTTCTTTCTTTTATATACTTTCCCATTTATAATATTATAGTGTGAATTACAATACAATACAAATACACTTTATTGCACCAAAATAAAAAGAAATAATTACAAAAAGTCTCTTAACTAAGTACATGGCAAATGGCGGCCTTATCGCTTAAAGCCACCTACCTGTTGCTGCGGCGCGTATCTGTTTATGAGCGGTCGATATCCGGTGCCCATCGTGGCCAGCATGGAGTCGCCCGCCGCAGCATGAGCCTCCAAGGACAGAATACACGACACCTGGTGCAACATACGTGGGATATAGAATTCTTCTCTCGTCTGGGTTGTGAGGTGGATTACCAACATCATCAACCTTGGTGTCAGGGTTACTATTGAGCCGCCAAAGGCCCCTGACATGGCTCATGTAACAACTACGTACTTACATGAGTAAGTAGTAACCGGGACCAACGGCTTAACGTGCCTTCTGAAGCACGGATCATCTTACTTTCGAACAATTTGGTGATCAGCCTGTAATGTCCTAACCAAATTAGGGATTACAAAGTAATTTTTGTGGTACGTCCCCACCGGGATTCGAATCCGGGACCTCGGGATCGTGAGCTTAACGCTCAACCATGGAGGTCGTTAGAATTAAAAGGAATATAATTATTATAGTTAAATAGGTTGCAGGTCAATTTAAAATTTTTGAATTTACGTCATTTCGCAATGTGATATGGCTGAGGAGAAACTTGTAATGTATACCCTCATTGGTTTTTAAAAGATGTGTTGCTGTTGCAGTTTCTTGTCATTTCTTCTGCTCAGCCATAACACCTTGCGCAATGACGTAAATTCAAAAAAAATGTTAAATAGGCTAGTTTCCAACTAGTCAAATCAGTTACTTTTTACTAAACGTCAAAACACGAAATTACTATGGAACTTGTGTGAAAAAGCACACTGTGACGTCTAGAAAAAGCCATAACACCTTGCGAAATGACGTAGATTCGACGATTTTTTTTATTTCTATGTCTAGCAATAGATATCATAAGATGGACTACTATTTTAGGATATTTCCATTGACTGTTACATTGACCTTCAACAAGTTTATCCATGATAATTACGTTGGATAACCGATTCTCTTTCCATTTTTCGCGGTCCTGTGCGTATTCCGGCCAGTCCCTCCGGCATGCGTCCAAGAAAGAGGAAGGGGAGGCCTTTGCCCAGCAGTGGGATCTTGTAGGCTAGATTAGATTAGAACTGATTCTGATTTGTGAACGCAGCTGGGTCGGAGTGCCCTGCCCCCTGCCGCAGCCACTCACGTGCTCCTCGTAGGGCCGGAACACGGTGAGCGGCGCCAGCGAGTGCGCGGCGGCCAGCAGCACGGCGCCGCCCGCCGCGCCCGCCGCCACGCGCCCGCCCGCGCAGCACAGGGACGTCAGCTGGGGGGGATATTTTTTTATTTTTGACGTGACTTATTGTAGATTTGCCGCAGATGGCATTAACTACTTGGCCGGACAAATGGGGAGCGCTGAAGGCTCTCACCCGGTACAACGCTTAAGACAACAGGCCTGAGGGTGCCCATTTGGACGCGAACCTCGGCTCAGGGCGTCGTCTGAGAGGAAAAATATTTGAAAGAATTAGTGTGCGTCAAGCTAGCGGCCTCAAAAAAAAAATGGGCACGAAAAAATAATTTGACCATACCAAAAAATAGTACTCTTATTGAAAAAAATAGTACCTGTTGTAAAAAAATTAGTACCATCACGGTTCTGGATTTATAGCCATGTTTTATTGCACTTGCTAGCTTGACGGTGAGCGAAATTTGGCGAGAGTTAACGACAAGGTCTTTCGCTTTGATTTAAACGCCAAAAAATAGTATCGAAATAGTACTCATCCCCTGCAAAATACCGAAAGTAGTACTTTAACGGTTCCAAAGTTATAAAGGTAGTTCTTTGATCCCGCTAGCTTGACGTTTTGAAAATACCTATTATCTGGGGAATGCTTGCATACTTCAGTTTGTAACTAATGTCAATAAACTCGTATGAAATAGTACTCCCTACCATCATAATTTGGACCTGATTCTCTTTGTAGAAATATGTCAAAAAGTCATTATAACCTATGTCATACATTTATCAAGACAAGTACAGTCGCGAACAAAATTATTACACATGGTCAAGAATGTTGTCAGATTTCAGTATTTTTCCCCATTTTTGGGTAAAAATTGGTGAAGTGCCAGGGTTGTTAGATGAAAGTAATATCATTGTTGAAACTCTTTGAGTTATTCTACAAATACTGCAAATTGTTTATTAACAAACACTTCGATCCGTAACAAATTCAACATGAAGGTATAAATTATAAAATAAAACAGCAGATTAAAAATGTATTATGATGTATTAAAATCACAGATTGTTTTCGATAAGAACTAGACCCATGCAGCCATTTTCTATTAAAATTAGTGCATATGGGTGTATGCAATAGGATTTTTTTGTAATAGCAGCACTGAAGTGCAAAGAAATGGTAGGGTAGACCTCCAAAATGGCAATACTTACGAATAAATTGTGAGGTTATGTAATTGTCTACGTGACTGTATCAACAACAAATGTATGGCATAGGTTATGATGATTTTTTAACATTTCTACAAAGAGAATCGGATCAAAATTATGATGGTAGGGAGTACTATTTCATACGAGTTTATTGACATTAGTTACATACTGAAGTATGCAAGCGTTCCCCAGATAATAGGTATTTTCAAAACGTCAAGCTAGCGGGATCAAAGAACTGCCTTTATAACTTTGGAACCGTTGAAGTACTACTTTCGGTATTTTGCAGGGGGTGAGTACTATTTCGGTACTATTTTTTGGCGTTTAAATCAAAGCGAAAGACCTTGTCGTTAACTCTCGCCAAATTTCGCTCACCGTCAAGCTAGCAAGTGCAATAAAACATGGCTATAAATCCAGAACCGTGATGGTACTAATTTTTTTACAACAGGTACTATTTTTTTCAATAAGAGTACTATTTTTTGGTATGGTCAAATTATTTTTTCGTGCCCATTTTTTTTTTGAGGCCGCTAGCTTGACGCACACAAGAATTAATCGACCCTAGTGGGTCGATAGCGATAAGCGCTGAATGAGGGAAATCGTCGACCACGCCGGCGGGGTCTGTATCGGGGTCCTGAAGTGTTTGGTGTCGCGAGCTGATTGGCTGCCTCTATGACTAAAGTGAAGGGGATATATTCAAATTCAAAAATATCTCTATTCAGTAGGTAACATAGTTATCGGTATCAGAACTGGTTGGAGGCCGAGGAAATGGATTCTGGTAGGGCTCTAGCTAGAACATCAGCGATTGAGAAATTGGTCGGTGTACTGCGGAACGGAAGGCGATTGGGGCAACCACCGTTCTACACGCCCTATCTATGGAGGAATGGCGATTACTCGACCGACAAGAGCACAGCTCTTAAATAAAGAGAGAGAGAGAGATTGAAGATATAACACTCATGCCACATGTACTGATGCAATTTATTAGTGTTTATAAGTATGCGTAGCTACCCTGCAGGTGCTGGGAGCGCGGTGCTCGATGCTGATGGTCTGCAGGCTCTCGGAGCAGGGCACCAGCTTGCTGCAGTCGAGCCGCGCCGTCTGCTGCTTGGTGGACACCGAGTACTGGTACACGCATACTCCTGAAATGTTACGATATCATATCGTCAATGGAAATATCCTAAAATAGTAGTCCATCTTATGATATCTATTGCTAGACATAGAAATAAAAAAAAAACAATATAAACTTACGTTGACGTCATCTAAATTGGATAAATGGGTAAAAAGTTATGATAAAAAACGAAAAAAATTCTTTAAACGGCTGTTTGTTAAAATTGCATTTTGACGATTACGTAATTTTGCCTTTTCAATTGTGCTAAAAAGGGGAGTAAGTGGTTTCATTGTCACCTACGAAACCAAAGCCAACCCCACCTGCACGTTGGTACTTCCTGCTGAACAACAGACGGGGCTCTGGCGAAACGTATGGCTAACTGAGGCTTGTGTAAATATACACTAAAGGCTTGGTTAGTGCAGTCGGTGTTAAAGCAGGACATCGACTTAGAGCGGCGGCGGAAGAATGTCTAGAACATCAACGGCGGCGCTCCAAGGTCGAATCAGCAGACTTACTGCTTACCTGCCAACCCGCATTAGACAAGCGTGGTAGGTTATTTGTCTAAACCCCTCTAAACAAATATGGACACTTCCAATAATGTTAGGCCCCCAGTGCCCGGCAGCCTTGGGCGCCTTGCCGATGACGGTTGGCAAGGTGATCCTGAAGCAGGGGGTGCTAAGAATCCCCGAGCGCGATCGCTTCTCCGTCAAACGACCTATGCTAAACCCAAAACGGACACCGAACTTAATATTTTGACTTACAACGTCAGAACCTTGAAATCTGAGGATCGACTGCTGGAACTGGAGAATGCTTTAGGGACCATCAAGTGGGATATCGTATGCCTCGCAGAAATACGCAGAGAGGGCGAAGAAACCTGTGAGCGGGAAGATAACATCTTCTTCCATTGCGGAGTAGCTGGAGGACAATATGGAGTAGGCTTTCTTGTGGCTAAACGCTGGAAAGATAACATACAAGAATTCGTAGCCTATTCAGAAAGAGTTGCTCTTTTGAAATTCCGTATATCAGAAAAGGAAACCCTAACTATCATCCAGGTACACGCGCCTACTACCACACATAGTGTTGACGAAGTTGAAGAATTGTATGATACTCTTAACAGGGCACTTGAAGAACATCGAGGCAAGTGGAATCTAGTAGTAGGAGACTTTAATGCAAAAGTCGGAATAAGGCTAGACACGGAGGATGCACACATAGTAGGACCTCATGGCTTAGACCATAGAAACGATCGTGGGACCAGACTCCTTCAATTTGCCTTCGGACAACAACTTAGTATAGCCAACACATTCTTCTACAAAAAACATCATAGACGATGGACTTGGATTTCTCCTGGTGGCACTATAAAGAATGAAATAGATTACATACTATCGTCACATAAAGAAATTGTAAAAAACGTAGAAGTAATTAACAAGATTAATTTCAGTTCCGACCACCGACCAGTCAGAGCAAAAATATGTCTTAACCGAAAAATTTGCAGGGCAAAAATATTTAAGGATAAAATTAAGAGAATATGCAAAGAGACATTGATTGCTAATGAAGATCAATTTAATTTGGAGTTACAAAATTCGTTTGAGCTTTTGAATACATCAGATACAGACGTAGAAGACCTAGAGGACATTCAATACCAATATGATTATATTAAAAAAGCCATCAAAATCGCTAGTACAAAAATAAAGCAAGTAAAAATTAATAATAGAAAATTATCAAATGAGACCTTACAACTTATATTTCAAAGAGAAAAACATAGAAACAATGTTACAATGGAAGAGTTTAGACGCATAGATAGAGATGTGAAACGTAGTATCAGAAAAGATATTAGAAATTTCAACAAAATAAATATCGAAATTGCACTCGAACAAAATAGATCTCTTAGAGTTGCAAAACAAGGCATATCAAGGAGCAAATCCTGGATTTCATGCCTCAAGGATAGCACGGGTGCGAAACAGGGCAGCAGAGATAGAGTTTTAAAGATTAGCACTGATTTCTACAAAAACTTATATTCAGAACCCCATACATCCACAAATATTATAGAATACAAGTATGATGATACCATCCCTCTCATAACAGAACTAGAAGTACATCGAACATTATGCGCGATGAAGTACAATAAGAGTCCAGGTGAGGATGGTATCACTATCGAAGTCTTAAAAATTGGTACACCCACACTTTTACCACACATTACAAACTTTTTTAATTGCATCTTAAAGACAGGAAAGCTACCTAAGCAGTTTTGTCACTCAAATATCATTTTACTACATAAAAAAGGAGATAAATCTGATATTAACAATTATAGACCCATAAGCCTTGTTTCTCACTTGTACAAAACGTTTATAAAAATCATAGAACGCCGTGTTTCTGGCAGACTGGATCTTAACCAACCACCAGAACAGGCAGGTTTTCGACCGGGACTCTCTACTACTGATCACCTGCATACATTGAACCAGATATTGGAAAAGCATACAGAGTTCAATTTGCCTCTATATCTAGCTTTCGTCGATTACTCCAAGGCGTTTGATAGTTTGAAGCACGACGCCTTGTTTGACGCACTCCAGAACCAACAGATACAACAAACTTATATAGATCTTCTAAAAATAATCTATGCCAATAGCACAGCAGCTATACAATTAGAAACGACGGGACCATCTTTTAAAATTGAAAAGGGCGTCAAGCAGGGTGATCCTCTGTCGCCAAAGCTATTTACCAGCACGCTAGAGGAAGTTTTTCGGAGCCTAGCGACAGAATGGGAGAGGCGGGGTATCGACCTTGGTGGCAAGAGACTGAATAATCTCCGCTTTGCCGATGATATCGTCCTTCTTTCTTCCTCGGCTTCAGAGTTAGAAAAAATGCTGCAGGATTTAAGTTCGGCGAGCCTGAGGGTTGGACTGATGATGAATGTGTCAAAGACTAAGCTCATGACTAATAGCATACAAAAACGGGTAGTTTTAAATGATGGGGGAATGGAATATGTCCATGAGTACATTTACCTGGGGCAAATGGTCTCCTTCCAGTCACGTCAAGACAAAGAAGTTGCACGACGGACCGAAAATGCGTGGAGGAGCTATTGGTCAATGAAGGAACATATGAAAGGCGATTTACCTCTATCTCTAAAACGCAAACTCGTGGACATGTGCATTCTCCCAATATTAACCTATGGAGCTCAGACTTGGTCTTTGACAGAGGCTCAAAGGTCCAAACTTCAGGTCTGCCAGCGAGCAATGGAACGCAGCATGTTGGGTGTGAAACGGACTGATCGTGTCAGAAACACCGTGCTGCGTTCTAAGACTCAAATTGCGGATGTGGTCCACGCAGGCGCCAAGTTGAAGTGGGATTGGGCAGGTCACGTCTGTCGGATGCCTAACGACCTGTGGGCTAAGATCACCACAGAATGGTCTCCGAATAGAGACAGGCGCAGGCGCGGCAGACCGAGGCGGAGATGGCGCGACGACTTGGATGCTTTCCTGGAAGGCTGGCCGGAGGAAGCACTGGAGAGAGAGTCCTGGAAGAAATGGAGGGAGGCCTTTGCCCAGCAGTGGGACACTTTAGGCTAGATAAGATAAGATAAGAATTGTGCTAATTCCTGTAAATACCATCTAATTTTATTTTAAGTTATATCTGTCATTTTCATATCCGCCGAAAAGGAAAGGGACGGGTAATCGACAAGCATAAAATTTATGGAACACACGTCAATTTTAAGCACAAATCTAAACCAACCGTCTAAAAATTTTACATTCGTCAATAACCCGACACAGTTAAGTAGACAGCACGTCAAACGGATTGCATACCAGCGACGTACCTTTTGATTCGGCCGGGTTATTCATTCATTTACTCATTCTTCCTAAAATTAAGAGCTGTGAATCATCCGTCCCTTTGCTTTTCGACGGATATGAAAATGACGGATATAACTTAAAATAAAATTAGGCGGTGTCTGCAGGAATCGAGGCCAGTGACGGTATATAATAATAAAAACATTTATTTGCTCGAATATACATTGTTAAAGGTCTTAAATCTAGTAAAGAAAGAAAGAAAGAAAAGAAAGAAAGAAGCGTTTATTATAAAGGGACACCACAGTAACAAATACAAAACAAATATATAATTTAAAACACGGAGTAACACACAAAAAAAAAACACATAATAAAAACAACATACACGAGAAATACAAATAATTGAGTGTATGGACTGGTCAACGATGGTGGTGGTGTCCTTTATAAAAGGGCCTCACTCAGCATAAGCCGCGGCGCTAGCCACGACGCTGGTATTCTGTGGACCCTGCTAAGTGAGGCACGGAAGCCGTGTCTCCCACAAATACAACTTGAATGAATACATAATATTATTTACTTATACTATGAAAACAAAGTAGTTTACAAAAACATAATTAAAAGCGTGTGTGTGTGCAGTGTATCTACAAATACATGAAAGAAATACAATAATACTTACAAAACAATACATATAAAACGATAAAATAAACAAATAAATAAAGTTAGAAATGTTAGAATGTGTTTCAAGTTAGTGTGCGTGCGGATTTGAACGAAAGAACGTAGTATACGTTGCAACCCAAACTGGTTTGGACGGAGTAAAAAAAGAAAAACTACCGTTAGCGGGCTTACTACGTCAACATTTTTATCAAACGCATTACGTCAGTTTCAACCGCCACTGCCGTCCGAGTGCAACGATCATTACGTAATCAGCTTGTACAAAAACCCATCGCGAATGTTTTTTTTGTGGTTTTAAAAGTGCTGGGAATAAAAAATATAATTAATTGATTGATAATAAAAAACATTTAACGAATCAGTGACCATAATTACAATAAAAAATAACAAATAACCCCCAATGAACAGACTAGACGAATATTTGTGTACCGCCTACTAGTGTATTTTCAATGAGTAGCTGTGTGCCTGTTAGAGCTATATTGCCGTCGCATCCGCGTCGCAAGTTAGACTCCGCCATCGTGTCGTGTCTGGACCACAGAGGTAGGTTTGACTGGTTTATTAAGAACTCTTTTGTACTCGCAGAAGATGTTGCTTGAAATGAAGTTTAAAATTATTGATGGTTTTCAGACTACGAATTGGTGGCGGTAGATCGTTCCAACACTTGGATGCGGCGAACCGGAAACTTCCGCGAAAGGCAACAGTACGATGGCGCGGCATTGCTAGTGAGTAGATCGTCGAGCGTGTTTGATATGACTGAACATCACGGGACCACACCAGTTTTTTAGCAAGATAGGATGGTATACTATATTTTACAACTCCGAATAGAAGTGTAGCGAGATGCAGATGTCTTCGAGCATTCATTTTCACAATATTTGCATTATTTAAGAACGGCGTAACGTGCGTGCGGGGAGGTATTTTAAAGCAAAATCTTGCACACGCATTTTGCACCCTCTGAATCAACTTCCGTGACCGTGCAAGGAGCCGAGGACCGTAAACGACATCCATATAATTGAATTTGGACAGAACAAGGGAATCGCAGAGCTTTATACGAGTGCCAGTATTGATGAACTGTCTAATCAGATATAAGGTTTTGAGCCGATAGAAGCAATTAGCAGCTGTATTAATTATGTATTTTTCAAATCTCAATTCCTCATCCATAAGAAGACCAAGGTTTCGTGCTTCTGTAACCCGCTCCACTGTTTCGCCCCTGATGTTCACATTCACCCCGTAACTTGATATTCTGTTTAACTGCTGTTTTGACCCTAATATCATATATTTGGTTTTACTTCCGTTGAGAACTAGTGAATTTTTCTCAGACCAGGAAGTAATACGCTCAAGATCATTATTCAATTTGGCCACAGCTAAATGTGTCTCACTTGGTTTACATGAAATGTAAACTTGTAAATCGTCGGCATATATATGATACTTGCAATCATGGATGTGTGTTACTACATCGGCACTATATATAATAAAAAGCAGTGGGCCCAGTATAGACCCTTGTGGGACCCCACGAGTAACGGTTTTCGTTTGGGAAACCTGAGATTCGCCCCTCTCATTTTGCATTTCAACAAATTGGCTCCGATAGGCAAAATAACTATTAAACCATTTGATGGCAGATGCGCTAAACCCGTAATAATGTAACTTTGCTAAAAGTAAGGGTACGTCTATGCAATCGAATGCCCGGGAAAAATCGAGAAGCGCCAATATCGTACCCTGCCCTACGTCCTGAGCAGCCAAAATGTCATCAACCACGTTCAAAAGAGCAGTTGTTGTGCTGTGAGATTTCCTAAATCCGGACTGTAATACGGGGAGTATTTCATTCTGTTCCAAATAGGTTCTCATCTGCTTGGCAACGATCCTTTCCAAAATTTTCGATAGGCACGGCAAAATACTTATTGGGCGAAGATCCTTTAAAGTAGCTGGACAAGATTTTTTCGGCAGCGGTTTGACAATTGCGCTCTGCCATATGCGGGGAAAGGTACAAGTCTCGATAGATTTGTTTATAATAGAGGTGATTACAGGCGCAGTATGGGAGAGTGTTAGTATTAACATATCTAAGGAGATACCGTCTATGCCGATGGCGTTAGAACTAAGGAAGTTAATTTCCTTCAGCACTTCATCCTCTGAAACCCTGCCCAGCACGAAAGTTGAAGTGACCTTACATTGATCGCGAAAGAAGCATAAATTTGAGAATGGCACATTTCCAGCACTAGGAACGTCCAAGAAGTGATCGTTTATAACATCAGGATCGTTAAATATATTTGATGGTACTTCTAATTGTGGTTTGATTCTGACATTTTTCTTTATATGAGACCAGAGTGTGCGAGGATCATTACAGTTTCTATTGACGTAGTGGTCGTAATAAGCCTGTTTTTCTCTGGTCAGAGCCTTTTCCACTAAGTGCTTTAAATCCTTATAATACTCCTTATGGGAATCTAAACCAGTTATACGTGCTCGCTTGTGAGCATCATCACGTTTTTTCATCATAATTTTGATATTATAAGTTATCCAAGGATACTGCTGGTGCTTCACTGTGAACGTCTCCAATGGGGCATGCAGATCAAAAAGGGCAAGTAAAGCATTATTAAACATTAAAACCAAGTCATCTACACCCGAAACTGCCGCAATTTTACTCCACTCCACCAAATCTAGATGTTCCCTAAACGTATCCCTGTCTATGTCCCGCAGTCCCCTGCGGGTGATCTTCACAGGAGATGGTTTAAACTTGGGAATATTCAATAAGCAAGTAACGAACGCATGCTTACCAAGATCGGGTATATAATCTACAGTTGTAGTGCAACCTCGTATATCCGTACATACTACGTCTATAATAGTTTGACTATACGAAGTGAAATGCGTGAAATCTGTTACCAATTGTGTAAGTTTAAAGCAAGTCAAAAATTCATTGAGCTTTTTTACCTCCGGATTTAATGTGTCCGCGACGTTAATATTAAAATCGCCCAACAATATGACATTACTGCACCAAGCAAATGCTTCCAGAGACGATGAAAGGGCATCCATAAATGAGTCGACAGTTACCCAATCGGGTCTGTAGGCCGTGCCTATCACCAACTTACAACCACAAATAGTAACTGCTAGCCACATTTGCTCAACCGGTGGAGTTGGTGGGTGGGGCAGCACGCGCACGGCGATACCGCGCCGGATGTAATATCCGACACCGCCACCGCGTAGGAAGCGCCCGGGCGGGCGCGGTATGTGCCGTAGCCGGTATCCCGGCACGGCGGGCGCGCGCCCCTCCTGACCATCGTGTAACCAAGTCTCGTTAATGGCTAACACATCCACATTATGGCGATCCATCGCCACGAGAAATTCGTCATGTTTTGTCCCCAACGAACCCGCATTAAATAACCCAACTTTGAATTTGCGCAAATTATTGAATTATATAAGAATAAAATATTATTGAATTGTATTTACCTAAGTTCCATAAATTTATTGCATTGTGTTGTATCAGAATTGCTAAGTTATGATTATATGAGCATGGATGTATATGTGTGAGTATGTATATATCCTTAAGTAAAAGGGCCATGTAAATATTTATGAAATAATGTGATAAAATGTTAGAGTACGAATGTTGCGTTGTGAATGTTATAATGTAGTTTATGTAAGGTGAACGTATATGCGATTTAATATTGTTATTTTGTTTATATAATTTATTATTATAATATACCATATATACACACATATTAATAACGGCTTGCACGATCCACCACTGATGACCAAGCCACACGGCAAATAACAACAATATAAACAAACGATAGAAAACAAACAGACAATAGATACAAGCTACAGTGATACGTATAGTTACATTCAAATCAGGCCGAGTTATTGCCCTCGACTGCTGCGGGGGCGGGACAAACTTGAGTCGGACCAAAAACCCTATCAAGATCTTTTTCGGATCTAATCCGGTTAGCCGGGGCTCCCTGGTCTCGGCGGGTGAAAATTTTGCCATCTCGTGTCCAAACGTACCGCCAATTAGTGGAACCCGCCAACTTACGAGCACGGCCGAACAACAAGCGGTTGTTCTTGGTTAGGCGCTCGTTTACATAGAAGCGTCTAGGTTCGGCGCGTAGTCCTATCCCCTCTGTAGTGACGGTGCGGCGCCCGCGCGCCTCGCGCAGGACCGGGTCGGGTGTGGTGGGGCGCGCGCGCCGCACGGCGATGTTGCGCGGACGAGGGACGCCCTCGCTCCCCGCGCGCACTCCGCCTACACGCACACAGCTGACCATATCGCGCTCGTCGACGGTCACTCCGAGCTTCGCGGCGCACGCCGCAACGAGGTGGGCGACATTCTCTCCACTCTCCTCGGGAATGCCGGAGATCTCGATGTCGTTCAGGAGAAGCTCCTGGTCGCGATCATCGAGATCTTGCTTCAGTTGCGCGACCGTCGACTCCAACGCGCTGATGAGCCCACCTTGGGCACCGTCCCCCCTGACACTCGCAGTCCGCTCCACTGCGTCGACCCTTTCCTCCAGCCTACTGAGCCGTGCGTCACAGGAGGACACCATGGCACGCAGGTCCTGCATGTCCTGGCGGAACGCGCGGATCTCCTTCCGAGTCTGCCTCATCTCCTCACGGAGCTCTTCCCGGTTCTGCCGCATCTCTTCGCGAAACTTTCGCATTTCCGCAGACAGGACGGCCTCCGGCTCTTTGTACTCGACAGTGACGTCGAGCGCTGTTGTGTTGAGCGAGGCAGCGACCTCACGCGCGTCACCAAGCTCGATGCTGGCTGGCTGGGTGGCAGCCGAAGACTCAGACATTGAGTCGTCCAATAAATAGGCGATACCTACACCGCGTATGGGCGTGCTATTATCATTCTTTGTAGGCATTCTGGCTCTACAGCTCGGGCAACGCCAAGATTCGTGTATTTGTGTGTCCCTAGGTACATTGACACACGACCTATGGCTTGCCCCTTTGCAGCCAGGACACACGATGCCGTCTGGTAGGGACATGAATTTACAGCACGCACTGCACTTCACCGGCATAGTTGTAATAGCTCGACCGATCCGTTTATTATTAAGTACAAAAGTTCACAACAAACCTAACAGGTGGCGGTAGTGTGATGTAAATATTCGCACAATATTTGTAGTGTCACTTTGTAATTTAGTTTAAGTAGTATACTTAATAATAATATAACTTGTGTAAAATTTTACTACAAATATACGTGTTATATGCAATGTACGAGTTTTATTTGCCACTTTGCTGTAGTAATTATTTATGTGGGTACACTTTAGGCTTACGAGTCGCGAGTGGATTTTTTATTTTTAGTTTAGCACCGCAATCCAAGCACTTCACTGCAATCCCACAATATATACTACTCACTAGGGTCTTCTTAATCTTTTTGTATACGTGACGCACTGTAATTACTGAGGTAAATATTTTTTTATCGGAGCAACGAGATGTCGTACCGTCAGTAAACACGACGTCCGTGACGTCACCCATACGTATACGTATGTGGGGTAGTACAGTCATGAGCAATATAATGTACCCACTTTAGGACTCAGTCGCACTAACATATTTGACATTTATACAACGGTTAAAATAAAGTTAAATAAATAATAATCGTTTCCTTCTTTTTTTTTTTTTTTGACGTGACTTATTGTAGATTTGCCGCAGATGGCATTAACTACTTGGCCGGACAAATGGGGAGCGCTGAAGGCTCTCACCCGATACAACGTTTAAGACAACAGGCCTGAGGGTGCCCAGTTGGGCGCGAACCTCGGCTCAGGGCGTCGTCTGAGAGGAAAAATATTTGAAAGAATTAATCGACCCTAGTGGGTCGATAGCGATAAGCGCTGAATGAGGGAAATCGTCGACCACGCCGGCGGGGTCGGTATCGGGGACCTAACGTTTCCTTCATGCCCTATCCCACATACGTATACATAAACTCACGCCTATTTCCCACCGGGGTAAGCAGAGACTATAGAGTTCCATTTGCTTCGATCCTGACACACTTCTTTCCCAGGAGTAGCCAGGACATAAAATCGCCATTTAGGTTGAATGTGTTAGACAGAAATTAAACTATTACGATTTTTGGAATCACTGTTTACTTTCATAAGGTTTTAAACTAGATTTGACAGGATTAATATTAAAACAACCCGGTGGACACAAACACAGACTTAACAAGAGAAAAAAATATGGCGACACCGGAAAAGGTAGTCAGTAGTGCCAACCAAAGAAACATTTAATCAAGTAGGCGGGCGCTCTGATTGGCCGACCGCTGCGTGTTTGTAAAAATGTGCATTATTAACCCTTTCACGGGACCATGGGTCATTAATGGTTCATAATAGATAGTAACCACCAATAGTAGTAGGATAGTAATAGGTAGTACCTTGGAATCGGAACGTCATTAGACGTTCTGTCCTTGGAAGTGTTAAAAAGTCCAGGTGCCACAGCCATCAACATACCAGGGTCGCAGAAGACGAAGACGAATGGTTGGTCGCTGCTGGCCGCCAGCAGCGTCACCCGCTGGTGCTGCGGCGGCTGCTCCGCGTCTGCACGCCTGCTGGGCTGCGGGGTGGGCAGCGCCAGGGTGTCCGCGCCGCACACGCCCGTGCTGCACACGCCGTACGCGTACAGGCCTTCGCCGCCCGCCCATACCTCCCAGCTGGAATGATCATCATCATTTCCATTAATCCCTTCACGGGCAGAGATCATGGGTCGATAGCTCGGTGGCGCAGCGGTAAACGCGCTCGGTCTGCGATTGTTGAAGTTAAGCATCTTTCGCAAAGGCCGGTCATAGGATGGGTGACCACAAAAAAAAAGTTTTCATCTCGAGCTCCTCCATGCTTCGGAAGGCACGTTAAGCCGTTGGTCCCGGCTGCATTAGCAGTCGTTAATAACCATCAATCCGCACTGGGCCCGCGTGGTGGTTTAAGGCCCGATCTCCCTATCCATCCATAGGGAAGGCCCGTGCCCCAGCAGTGGGGACGTTAATGGGCTGATGATGATGAATATATAGTATGACACCTTGGAATCGGAAAGTGGTTCAGCCTCCGTGGCCTCCGTGGTTCAGCGTTGGGCTCACGATCCAAAGGTCCCGGGTTCGAATCTCGACTAAAGTAAAACCCAGAGAGAGTGAAGTCGGCGCCCTAAACGAATTGGTGGGGGGCCATAGATACTACGTATAGAACTGCAACATTTGCCCGGTCAAGTAGTGAACATCATTTGCAAGAAATACACTTTAAGTACGTCAAAAGGACGCTCTCTGCCCGTACCAATTCGCAGCGCCAACCTCACTCCCTCTGGGGCATACTTTAGTCTTAAATAGCCATAAGCCGCTAAAGAGTAAGGGAGCTCGCGCATCCTCTGTCTCACTCGCACGCACGAGTGTCCCCTACGAGCTGGTGTTAGTCTACTGACCCCTGGTGCGTGGCGAGGGCCGTGAGGCAGCACAGCTCGGTGGCGGTGCCCAGCTCGGTCAGCACGAAGCTGCCCTCCGCCTCCGGGCGCGTGCTCGTCACCAGGAACAACCTGGGGAGAACATTGTTTTAAAGCACATAATAACGGGTTCTTACCGCGTTTAAATGGGGATATGAGACTCCCGATATTTCGACACTGTTGCAAGTGCCATGATCAGAAAACATAAAAATTTCAACAGGGAAGACGGGTTCAAGTTGTCGAGTATGTGGAATCCGGTAGTAGGTGTTGTAAAAAGCTTGAAACGGCCTAATGTGGTGAAAAAACGTGAGGACACAGTGAGTGCGGTTTGTCGTAGTGAGTTTCGTGCGAGTTCAGATGGTTCCGAACATTCCGGTATCAAAAACATAAACAAGCGGCAGAGAAAGAGGGTAGACAGATATGTCTGCCCGTAGAAAATTATGGATCTACCTACTCCACTCCAATCTCATCAGTCATCCCGTGATCATGGCACTTGCAACAGTGTCGAAATATCGGGAGTCTCATATCCCCATTTAAACGCGGTAAGAACCCGTTATTATGTGCTTTAATTATGATAATAACCGCGTAAACTTAAAACAATGTATGAACATTGTTTTGTTTATAAAACAGACATGACAACTATAATTAAAAAAAATAAAATAATAATAAGTATAATTTTCTTTTCAATGTACAATTTCTTTATTTTTTTATGTATATTTGTACGCCTGCATGCTATGCAGGCCGAACACATCACAACATTGTTATTTGAATAATTTTACCACCTTTTTTGAATTCTATGTGTTCTCGCAAATAAATTGATTTGATTTGATTGTGTGTACTCGAATCATCACCATTGTGTTAGTGACATCGTAACGAATACTGAGGGGGATGATTCTGAGTTGATATCAAGTGGAAATGCCTGGCGCAAAATTCGTGAAAAATTTTAGTGTTTCTTTAAATTATTTTTTTTCCCACTACTCTGTATGACATCTGTCAAGTGCTCACCATCAGACAATTGTTTATCTTTCACACAGTCCTTATGCAGCATAAACTAACTGTTTTCAACCCTACTTCTTGTAGACGAAACCACCTGGTAGCCAAAACCACTCCACACAAAACAGTATTCAGTAAACGGTTTTTCAGTTTCCTTGGTCCTTTCCTTTACAACAACGTACACCGCACTCTCTCCATCCATCAACAAAATAACTTTATCTGTAAAATCACAGTGTGTAAATGGCTCCAAGGTCTAACCTATAAGCAAACGGAAGACTTACTTCTAACCCTAGTGTAGATAGCACTTCACATATTATCATACCACGCAAACACGCACGCAGGAGCGCGCACACACACACACACACACACACACACACACACACACACACAAACACATTACACACACTCACACAACACTCACACATTTATCTTTTCATTCAACAGCACTTTGCATCGTAAATAAATTCGTAGTACTGGCTATTGTACATACTAATGAAATGGTTACTGATGCTTATAGCACAGGAATTAATTTTCCTATTTTAAGTGTCAGTAGCTATACCTTAAATATTGTATTAATCTAGCTAAACAATGTAGTGTTAAGTGTTTACTGTGTAATCAACTTTTATACGCAATAAATTTTATCTTATCTTATCTTATTTTCCGTTACTTACATACTTTTGCAGGGGACGATTTCCGGCTGATGATGACGATGAAGATACTCTTCTTTTTCTGATGTCAAGGTTACTATTGAGCTGTCAAAGGACCCTGACATGGCTCTTGTAACGACTACTTACTTACATCAGTAAGTAGTACAGAGTGATTTATGTGATATGTCACCAATGGGATTGGAAGCCAGGACTTCTGGATCGTGAGCCCAACGCTCAAGACCCTGGAGCCCGGAGGCTATGGAGATACCGACCTGCCACTGCGCAGCGCCAGCGCCACCCGGCGCAGCGGCGCCAGCGGGCACAGCGCCGCCACGGCCGCCGCGGCGCCGCCCACCGCCTCGCGCACGCACACCTCCCACTCGCGCGCGCACGACGCCGCGCTGGAATGCACCACCACATTCTTCCCTCCTTATCGTGTAGGTTGTGAATACCGACCTCGTCAACCCTGGTCTCAGGGTTATGATTGAACCGCCAAAGGCCCCTGACATCAGTAAACAGTAACCGGGACCAACGGCTTAACATGCCTTGCGAAGCATGGATCGTCTTACTTTCGGACAATCAGGTGATCAGCCCTAACCAAAGTGATTTTTGTGATATCGCCCCACCGGGATTCGAACCCGGGGCCTCCGGATCGTGAGTTCAACGCTCAACCACTGGACCACAGAGACCATTTTAAGCCCCCAGATCAAAGAGGTAAACGTCGTGTCTTATAAGGAAGTGAAGGAATTGGGCTTTGATATACAAGAATGGAGAATGCTACACCGACAAGAGCGTGGCTCTAAAATTGATGATGATGACGACCCTGACACTGCTTTCACTTCTTCCTCTCTCATCAAAGACTTCATGGCACATGGTTGTATAATTAAGAATGGCTATGGAGGAGCGGATCCTGTTGTCACAGGTGTTTTTGCACTTACTAGCAGGCTCCAACCCTGATTATTGTTAATTAAGGTTATTGTAAACGAAATAAACTTTTTTTTATCAAGATAGTGGATGGAGACCCACCTGTACACAGACACTCTCCCGGCGGAGTCCCCGAGCCACACGCGTGGCCCCACGCGGCACATGGCCGTCACTGTCACCGGATCTGTCTTCACTGAAACCAATAATGCAACTCCATCAGTCAATCGGTCATAGCGCACACCTTCGAAAATGCATTTAATTTATTTTCTCTATGTGTCTCTGTCTGTTTGCGCTCTATTGACTTACTGTTTGTAAACGTGAAACAAATTTTTTTTTTTATTAATGAGGTAAGTACATGACCCTGGAAGGGTGTTGCAAAATTTGCGCGGACTGCGTGATTGTCATAATAAATAAAAACATTAAATATAGATATCAATTAGTGGTATTGGATCATGCTATATTTATCATATTTGTGATTTTATTATAAGAATAATTTTATTTGATCATGCTGTAATATTATGTTATATTATTAGTGGGATCATATTATATTTTTATTATTTTATTTGTTATTGTCTCGTTTTCGTCATTTTATTCTTAAAATTGTTATTCTGTTATATTATATTTCATGCATGTTATAATTTTTTATCATTTATAAATTCATTTATCGTATAGTACCCTTTTACACACAAATAGTCTTTTAGGTTTTTGTTAAATGTTTGTGATTCCATATTATTTCTTAAGTGCTTTGGCAATGCATTGTATATGTTTATAGCTCGGTAGTAAGGACTAGTTTTGAACAATTCCATCTTTGGTGCAGGGGTCTGTAGGAGGTCTTTCCTTCTTGTGCTGGTGCAGAATTCAAATTTTTGAAGATTTAAATTTCGTTTTCTACTGATTGTCTATCCTTACAACCAGCAGTCTACAGCCATTATAATATTACACGAGATAAATCGAGATATTAGACGAGATAAGAATATTAGAGTCAGTAATTGAGTCACTCTGAAATATGACCATTCCATGAAATGATCGATCACATCATGAAATACATTGTTTTAAGTTTACGCGGTTATTATCATAATTAAAGCACATAATAACGGGTTCTTACCGCGTTTAAATATACCCATTTAAACGTGGTAAGAACCCGTTATTATGTGCTTTAATTACATCATGAAATGATCAATTCTATGATTTGGCCACGACAGGTACATAACTTACCGGGCGGTATCCGCACCGTGTGGTGGTGAGTGAAGGCGGTGGGCGTGCACAGCAGGGTGTGAACCCGCTCCGGCTCGCCCGCGTACCACACCTCCCACCCGCCGCCCTCCTCTGGACCAAACAACATAATATGCAATATCAAATAACTAGCATTCAACAGATACATTTCTAAAAAGTTGACGTAAATTGAGCACGTGAAATGGGCACAAGGTAATATCCACGGACAGACTTCGTGTTAGTTACCCGCACACACCACACATACGCACGCACCCTCTCACATATGCAGTCACCTCTCACACATCCACACACCCACGCTAACCCTATCACAGACCCACCGTAAAACACACACTCCCCCCCCCCCCCACACACACACACTTCCCCCCCACACACACACACACACACACGCACATCCACAGACACACACCCACACCCACACCCACACACCCACACACATAGAGACACCCACACACACAGACATACACCCAGACACATACATCCACACAACCATGCTAACCCTATCACACACACACCCATCCTTATACACACACACACACACACACACACGAACACACCTTCCCACACATTCAAACAAATAAAGTAACCTCGTAACACGCGCTGTGTATGTACGACAACATTATGTGAAGCGTCTGTGTAAGAAGTAGAATGTTGTATGGAGTACCAACCGGTGTCGACGGGCACGGCCACAGCGGCCGCGGCCTGCCTGCACGACGCGGCGTCTTGCAGGTTGGGCAGCTCGGGCGCGCAGCACAGCGCCACCAGCGCGGCGGCCGAGGGGCGCAGCGCCGGCGCTGCGGCCCAGCAGCGGCGCATCATCTCTAGGATGCAGCACGGGTACTCCAGGTCCTGGAGTCAGAGAGGCAAAATAGGGGAAATGAATTCAAAAAAAATGTTTATTAAAACTCAATTTCAACCGATAAGTTTCAATCTATCACATAAAATATAATTGATGGTTGTTCGGTTAGCTCAGTAGTGAGGATTGTCAGTGAGTGTTGATTATTAAAAGACAATTCTGGAGATAATTAATGTTTACTAAAGTAGAATAAATGTTGAATGTTAATTGTTAATATGTTTCGAATGCACCCGGTCGCGCCGATACCGACAAATGCACTAATTATAAAATATAAATTACCGCGATTCGTCGGCAATGTGCTGACGACGCATAACGTGTTTGCGTTAGACGCGTGTTTGGTGTATTACACCGAACAATGGTAAAGTGGCTATGGAATTTGAGAAGCAGTAGAGCTATCGTAGTTATCTGTTTGCAGGAGTATTAGTTCTCATACGAAATGCGCGTTAGGGCCTTTCCTACCTCTTTCTTCTTTTTTCTTTCCGTGACACTAATCGATCGTTCCAGTACACCGGCAGAGGGGAACGCGTGCGCAACTCCAGTTTATAACTTCTCTGAGTAGGTGATCTTGGTGGGATCAACCGATGTGTGGTATCTTACCCTGGGCGAGAGCGTTGGCCGGGCGCCCTCCAGCACGGCCTCCTTGACGGCCTCGTGGCCCTCGAAGGGTGCGCGCAGGGTCACCATCTCGTACACCACCATGCCGTACGAGAAGCAGTCCACCTGACATTGACACACACAAAATCAAATAAATCATCATCATCAGGCCATTAACGTCCCCACTGCTGGGGCACGGGCCTTCCCTAAGGATGGATAGGGAGATCGGGCCTGAAACCACCACGCGGGCCCAGTGCGGATTGATGGTTATTAAGGACTGCTAATGCAGCCGAGACCAACGGCTTAACGTGCCTTCCGAAGCACATAGGAGCTCGAGATGAAAACTTTTTTTTTATGGTCACCCATCCCATGACCGGCCTTTGTGAAAGTTGCTTAACTTCAACAATCGCAGACCGAGCGCGTTTACCGCAGCGCCACCAAGCTCCTCACTCTGTTTAGTAATGTAAATATATCTAGGAGTATAGACACTGTATAAAGCACCAGGGATAGATGTATAAGGCCAGGGTGGTTAAAAAGGCCAGAAAAAAGCAATATTGCAAATTGACATTTAAAAAAAAAAACAAAAAGAAAGGGTAACATGAAGCAGTAGGACTAGGGCCCTGTGAGGTTTTCCACAGGCCACGTCTTTCCCTCAGCGATACAGTACAATACCAGTCGTGCGGCCGCTACTGTCGCTCTCGCATCGGACTTTACAGCCACTTTAAAAGCTGCCACAAAAACGCTGTTTGAATCATCTGATAAAGATGTAAAGGCCTGAGATGATGGTTGTCTGGAAGAAATCGCTTTAAGCGTCAAGGCCGCCATTTGCCATGTACTTAGTTCTTGAAGAGCCTTTTTGTAATTATTTATTTTTTCTTTTGGTGCAATAAAGTGTATTTGTATTTGTCTGTCATATATCCTCAACGCCAGGGGGGTTGAAAAAGCCACATAGACGCAATTCAACCAAAAAAGCAATGTTGGTTTGGACACATAGAGCGTATGAAGGCTAATATGATTACGAAAGCAGTATATAAAGCGAAGGTTGGTGGTAGGGCTAGCAGAGGAAGACTTAGAAGGACGTACATTGACCAAATTGGAGATGTCCTTAGAAAAGGTTCAGTACGATCTACTCTGAACCGTGTATGAAACGATTGATGAATGTCAAAAGAAGTATGCGATGGGAAATAGTTTATGTATGAATTCAAAATTCAAGAATATTTATTTTTCAAAATTGGCTTACAAAGTTAGCGCTTTTTGAACGTCAATGGTGCTAATTCCTGTAAATACCATCTAATTTTATTTTAGGTTATATCTGTCATTTTCTTATCCGCCGAAAAGGAAAGGGACGGGTAATCGACAAGCATAAAATTTATGGAACACACGTCAATTTTAAGCACAAATCTAAAACAACCGTCTAAAAATTCGCCCGGGTTATTCATTTATTTACTCATTCTTCATAAAATTAAGAGCTGTCAATCATCCGTCCCTTTCCTTTTCGGCGGATAAGAAAATGACAGGTATAACTTAAAGTAAAATTAAGAGATGTCTGCAGGAATCGGGGCCAGTTACTAGATGGTACAGGTGGTAAATCGGCCCTCTCACTTCTGTGTCGCCTCTCTCGACAACCATGAGGTGAGGAACAACAACAGACCTTCTCGTTGTACTCCTCCTCGCCGTTGTAGCGCATTATCTCGGGCGCCATGAACCCCTCTGTGCCGCCGAAGCCCTTCGTGCCCGAGGGCGGCGCCAGCCGGCTGATGCCTGCCGGGAACATCACACCAGCACCATGTACAGAATATAAAGTAAGGTGTTAGTGACATCGTAACGAAAACTGTGAGGTATGATTCTGAGTTTTCAAGTGGAATTTTCCGTCGCAAAATTAAAAAAAAAACACTACATAATTACGTAGGCTACAGCCGAAGGATTGAAAAAAAAAACAAAATTTAAAAATTAAATTTAATTAAAATAAAACTTTTACAATAAAAGTATCCTAAGACTAAGAATAGGTGGCGACCCGACCGATGTTAGGAATCGAAGTGGCGCGCGATGCTCAGGTTGCAGGGGCGTCGCGGGGTTACACGCGCCGGCATTGTGGAGCTGCATCAGCATTTTACAGGAAACGTGGGAATTGGGGTCAGCGATGTTGCAATCGAATGTGCCGTGTGCAAACTGTTGTCAGGCACTATCTTCATCAGCAGATTACGAAGGGGATGATATCGTAACAACATGAATTTTCCGACAGGAAATTCCACTTGATATCAACTCAGAATCATGGTCTGAATCATCCCCCTCAGTATTCGTTACGATGTCACTAACATCCTGTATATTCCACCGGGATAAGCAGAGACTATGGAATTCCATTTGCTTCGATCCTGACACACTTCTCTTATTTCCTCCACCTTCTTCCAGTTTGGTCTATTGATCTTTTGTTTAAGATCACGCTTGCCGATCACGCTGGAGCCGTGGTAGCCCAGTTGGTAGAACGCTTGCCTTTCAATTTGAGGTCGCAAGTTCGAATCCAGCACAGGCCTAAACCAATGATTGTCGAATTTATGTTTTCGAATTCATGCTTGGATCATAAATGATTATCACGGTGAATGAAAATATAGTGAGCAAACCCAAATTCCCGAAAAACGCATTTTCGGAGGTATGTGACTTAACCTGTCATGGGCAGGTTTTCCCTTCGCGGGTTGGAAGGTCAGACAGGCAGTCGCTTCTGTAAAAAACCGGACCTGTCAAATCTTCAGGTTAGGTAAGCGGACCCTGTGAAAAACGGGATAATGCTGAGGAGATGATGACATAAGATCACGCCTATTTCCCGTTGGGGTAGGCAGAAGCCACTTAACCATGTGCAATGTCTGTGTAAAACGAGGTGTTTGTGTCCGGGACCTTGTGGTAGAGGTGTCTCCGTGTGTGGTACTCACCGTAGTCGGCCAGTTTGATGTGGACGTCCACGGGCGCGGGGCTGGCCTCGGCGGCGGCCGCCTCCTGCGGCGTCGGCATCGCCCACACCAGCACGTTCTCAGACTGCACACAACACAAAGGGGGGTTAAAAAGACCACATCAAAGCAATTCACCTAAAAAGGAAACATTGCAATTTCACATTGAGGAAGCTAAAAAGTTCGTTAAAGAACTAGGGCGATGTCTGCGAGATCGTGGTCGCGACCCCCGCTCCGGATCGTACCTGGTTCAGCACATCTCGCTGGCCATCCAACGTGGCAACGCGGCCAGCGTGATGGGTACATTTGAGCCGGGTATGCTCCGAGGCGGGCTATTTGACTAATTTTAAATGTAATTAATATCTTGTTTTTAAGCAATGACATGTGTTTTTTGTAACACTTATTTATTTATGACAATAAAAGATTTCACATTTGCGCACATAATTGTAAGTGCGCAATGCAAACAAACGTCAAATAGCAATATTGCTTTTTAAGATGAATTGCTTTGATGTCGCCTTTTTAACCCTCCAGATTATTAATGACGACTAAACTAAAAAAAAATAGTTCTATAGTATACACAGGGTGTTAGTGACATCGTAACGAATACTGAGGGGGATGATTCGGACCAAGATTCTGAGTTGATATCAAGCGAATTTTCCTGTCGGAAAATTCATGAAAAGTTTAGTGTTTTTTTTTATTATTTTCCGTCCCATATTTTTGCGACGGAAAATACCTCTTGATATCAACTCAGACTCATGGTCTGAATCATCCCTCAAAGTTTTTTTCCCGATGTCGCTAACACCCTGTATATGGGAAGAAGACTCGTGCGTGAGTTCCCCAGCCCAAGAGCACCAACCTTGAGGTCCCTGTAGACGACCCTCCTGGCGTGCAGGTACTCGAGCGCGCGCGCCAGCTGCAGCGCGGCGGCTCGGAGAGCACGCGGGCCCATGCGCGCGCCGCAGCCGCGGTACTGGCGCAGCACGCCGTCCAGCGCGCCCTGCGCACGGGGCATACACGTGGGCATGTACTTAGTTAAGAGACTTTTTGTAATTATTTCTTTTTATTTTGGTGCAATAAAGTGTATTTGTATTGTATTGTATTGTATTGTGGACAGGGTGCGAAGCATGGTGTTTTGTTTCTTATCGTGTGGGTTGTACTTGTGAGGTGGAATACCAACCTCATCAACTCTGGTGTCAGGGTTACTGTTAAGCCGCCAGAGGCTCCTGTACATGACTCATGTAACGACTACTACTTCCAAAGCAAGAATCATCTTACTTTTGGACAAAGAGGACTACAAATTTTTGTGATATGTCTTCACAGGGATTCGAACCCGGGACCTCCGGATCGTGAGCCCAACGCTCAACCACTGGACTATGAATTGCCGAGGAAACTAACGAGGAATACATGGTGTGATTGATACATGGTGACACAATGATACATAATTAAAACACGTAAACAAATCAGGGATATGAATCTGGGGTATTATGATAATAACCGCGTAAACCTAAAACAATGTACAATGATACATGGTGAAACAAGGTGTGATACATAGTGGCACTAGCAATGATACATGATGACTCAAGGTGTGATACACGGCGACACAAGGGGTGATTCACAGTGTCATTTGCAATTATATATGGTGACCCAAGGTGTGATACATGGTGACCCAAGGTGTGATATATAGTGGCACTAGCAATGATACATGATGACTCAAGGTGTGATAAATGGTGACACTTGCAATGATACATGGTGACATGAGGAGTGATACATGTTGACACTGGTAATGATACATGATGACTCAAGGTGTGATAAATGGTGACCCAAGGTGTGATACATGGTGACCCAAGGTGTGATACATAGTGGCACTAGCAATGATACATGATGACTCAAGGTGTGATAAATGGTGACCCAAGGTGTGATACATGGTGACCCAAGGTGTGATATATAGTGGCACTAGCAATGATACATGATGACTCAAGGTGTGATAAATGGTGACCCAAGGTGTGATACATGGTGACCCAAGGTGTGATACATAGTGGCACTAGCAATAATACATGATGACTCAAGGTGTGATAAATGGTGACCCAAGGTGTGATACATGGTGACCCAAGGTGTGATATATAGTGGCACTAGCAATGATACATGATGACTCAAGGTGTGATAAATGGTGACCCAAGGTGTGATACATGGTGACCCAAGTTGTGATACATAGTGGCACTAGCAATGATACATGATGACTCAAGGTGTGATAAATGGTGACCCAAGGTGTGATACATGGTGACCCAAGGTGTGATATATAGTGGCACTAGCAATGATACATGATGACTCAAGGTGTGATAAATGGTAACACTTGCAATGATACATGGTAACATGAGGGGTGATACACAGTGACATTTGCAATGATACACTATGACTCAAGGTATATGATACATGGTGAGACTTGCAATGATACATGATGACTCAAGGTGTGATACACAGTGACCCTTGCAGCCGCAGCACGTGCACCCACCTGCGGCGCCAGCGGCAGCAGCAGCGCGAGCGGCGCGGCCGTGACGGCCAGCAGCGGCAGCACGTGCGCGTGCCGCAGCTGCTGCAGGATGCTCAGCTCCTGCCGCACGGCGCAGTACGCGCGGCACGCCGCCGACCACGGCTCGCGTTCCCAGCGGGACACTGCCGCCTGCACACACAATACAGCATGTCCAAGGCATTCAAGTGTTAGGGTTCGTAATGGGTATTTTATTCTTCTTATCTTATCTAACGTTGTGTAGCATGGGTCTTTTTTTTTTAATGATTGCTCAAGTCAACTGATTAGGAACTGTTCACATATCAGTATCGTTGTGCACAACGCATAGACCGCCAATACAAGACCAGCCTTGACGGAGACTGGCTTCCCTCGAGGCGATGGACTCCCCCGTGGACAGCCTCCGTGGTCTAGTGGTTAGAGCGTTAGGCTCACGATCTGGAGGTCCGGGTTCGATTCCCGATGGGGACATTGTCGAAATCACTTTGTGAGACTGTCCTTTGTTTGGTAAGGACTTTTCAGGCTTGAATCACCTGATTGTCCGAAAAAGTAAGATGATTCCGTGCTTCGGAGGGCACGTTAAGCCGTTGGTCCCGGCTATTAGCCGTAAAAACACCTCCACCAACCCGCAGTGGAGCAGCGTGGTGGAGTATGCTCCATACCCCCTCCTGTTGAGTGAGGGGAGGCCTGTGCCCAGCAGTGGGACGTATATAGGCTGTTTATGTATCTTATCTAGCCTAAATTGTCCCACTGCTGGCTAAAGGCCTCCAGGATTCTCTCCGTGCTGCGTTCTAAACTCAAATTGAGGACGTGGTCCACGCAGGCGCCAAGTTGAAGTGGAACTGGGCAGGTCACGTCTGTCGGATGCCTAACGACCTGTGGGCTAAGATCACCACAGTGTCTCCGAATAGAGACAGACGCAGGAGCGGCAGACCGAGGCGGAGATAGCGCGACGACTTGGATGCTTCCCTGGAAGGCTGGCCGGAGGAAGCACTGGTTATTTTATTATTTAATTATTATTAGACTCATCTTATTTTTTAGACAATCAGGTGATTCAAGCCTGTAAAGTCCTTACCAAACACAGGACAGTCTCACAAAGTGATTTCGACAATGTCCCCATCGGGAGTCGAAGCCGGATCTCCATGATCCTGATCCTGAAGCACACCCTCGCCGCTAAATGTTTATATACGAGGTCAATGGACACATTTGAGTAAATTCCACACAACACAGATCAAAAATAGAATTGCAAGTCGTACCTTGTACGCGTGGTGCGCCTGAAGGTCGGTGGGTCCGGGCGGAGCCACCGGCTGCAGCGCCTTCACAGCCACCTGCGGGTATACACGCACTAAGCATCACACTTCCAAGCTTACGACAGCTCGTCCAATTCAAGAACTCAAAACTGTGGAACACGAGATAATGCCAGGGAACTGAAATAAGTTTTTATTTAAGTCCTCCTCAGAGACGACCACAAAAGATAACAATTAGGATCGAATAGTTCTAGACTGAGAGGGTGTTAGTGACATCGTAACGAAAACTTTGAGGGCTGATTGAGTCGCAAAAGTATGGAAATGAAAATAATTTAATTTTCAATTATTTTTTTATTTTTTTTTAATCGTTCTATTACTAACACTAGATTAAGATGTTTATTGCTTGTTACTATACTCTATGGAACATGTCTGAAATAAACTTTTTTCATTTATTATTTTTTTTTTTTGATAAATCACAAATATTTTCATGAAATTACCAACAGGAAATTCCACTTGATATTAACTCAGAATAATGAGCTGAATCACGCCCCTCAGTATTCGTTACGATGTCACTAACACCATGTATGTTTAATTTTATTTATTTTATTTTTTACAACTACAACATGTTACGAACTGAAGACTTAAGTCAGGTTGAAGATTTTCTTGATGACTGAATCTTCACATATTATGTCATTGTATAGTGACACATTTTTGTCAGGGGGTTATAAAAGGATGTATTTATTGTTTCTTTGATGCGATTTGTGGTGACGAGGGCTGGGTGTGGTTCGGCGAGTGGTTTGTGCAAATAAACAGGAAGTATGTGCCCGGCTATTAGCCGTATAAATACCTCCAGCAAACCCACAGTGCAGCAGCGTGGTGGAGTATGCTCCGTACCCCCTCCGGTTGATTGAGGGGAGGCCTGTGCCCAGCAGTGGGACGTATATAGGCTGGTTATGTTATGTGGCACGCACCTTGACGTCGTCGTGCCCCGGGCGGCGCCACACGGCCTGCAGCACGGTGCCGAAGGCGCCCCGGCCGCACACCGCGCCTCGCGTTATCTGATCCCAGCGGGCGCGCTTCGACTCCTCTACGTCCAGCAGCAGCTGTCACGCACATTGAGGTCAGAGGCAGTGTGTGGGTTAGGGAACGCAATCCCGACTCGAGATCGCAAATTCGAGATCCCGCGGGATTGGAAATGCCAATCCAAAAATCTTGTTATCAACCCTGGTGTCAGGGTTATTATTGAGCCGCCAAAGGCCCCCTGACATGGCTCACGTAACGATTACTCACTTACATCAGTAAATAGTAACCGGGACCACCGGCTTAACGTGCCTTCCGAAGCACGGATCATCTTACTTTCGGACAATCAGGTGATCCTAACCAAACTAGGGATCACAAAGTGATTTTTGTGTTATGCCCCACCGGGTTTCGAACCCGGGACCTCCGGATCGTGAGTCCAACGCTCAACCACTGGACCACAGAGGCCGTTATAAAAATGTAAAGTTAGGATGGCTGAAAATGATGAAAACTTGTTTGTGATCTCGGTTTCAGTTACAGATAGATGTTGAATAATTTAATAATAACAAGAGTGAGTTCACAAATGAGTGCGTGAAAGTGAATGAGTCAGTGAAGGGCTCACCAGATCAGGCGCTATGTCCCTCAGGCTGACGGCGTGGTGGCTGCAGACCGGCTGCTGGCCGCTGCAGGCACACAGGATGCACTCCTCCACACTCCACGCTGTCGCCACGCGCGAGCTGGAGATCTGGCCTTCCACAGAGCCCAGGCGGGACGACGCTGACCAAGAAACGGTTTACAATAAACACATATACCTCGGACACTCCATACAAAAATAAGGATAAACTGTCAATTTCTCCCATCAGCTGTCGCTACTGTTGAGTGTTCTTCAATTTTGACAATTCCCCATACTAGTTGAGTAAATAAACATATTGGTGCTAATTCCTGTAAACACCATCTAATTTTATTTCAAGTTATATCTGTCATTTTGTTATCCGCCGAAAAGGAAAGGGACGGGTAATCGACAAGCATAAAATTTATGGAACACACGTCAATTTTAAGCACAAATCTAAAACAACCGTCTAAAAATTTTACATTGCCCAATACCACGACAGAATTATGTTGACAGCACACGTCAAACGGTTTGCATACCAGCGAGATACCTTTTTGATTCGCCCGGGTTATTCATTCATTTACTCATTCTTCTTACAATTAAGAGCTGTCAATCATCCGTCCCTTTCCTTTTCGGCGGATATGAAAATGACAGGTATAACTTAAATTGGGAGGTGTCTGCAGAAATCGGGATCATTGTTTTGGTTATATTTTTACACTATAACCCTTTATGCACAACAGAACTGAGGGTGCCAGTTGGGCACGAATTTCGGCTGAATAAGCATTGAATGAGAGAAATCGTCTACCACGCCGACAGGGCGGTGTCGGGGAACATATTTATACTATTGTACTGATGGTGCAATTGACGCGAATGTGTGTATATGTCGTGGCCAGATCTTAGATTTGAAAAAATAATTATATAATTATTATTTTATTTTTTCTTTCTTAATTTAGCCAATTCCCCTTCTCCCCCTCCGGTTGATTGAAGGGAGGCCTGTGCCCAGAAGTGGGGCGTATATAGGCTGTTTATGTATTTTAGCCAACTTAAGTTGACCATATCGTTGAAACATCAACGTTTAATGATATTTCAATCAACGTTTGACCATATCGTTAATGCAGGCGGAGTCCATGCTATGTGGTGTAATAAAAATGCGAATAGTCGATTAATTTCTTAGGTTCAAAATTATTTACCTAATCGATAATATTGATGTGGAAATTTTACTAATTTTACGATATGATTGCCAAAGTTTGGCCATATCATGAAGTAATCTTACATTTAGTTGCTCATATCGATAAACATTTTGTGTTCCTTGTACTGGCCAAACTCCATCATGATGTGGCCAACGTGTGATATTCTATTTCATGAAACATGACCATTTTATGAAATGATCGAACACGTCATGAAATGATCAATTAAGATCTGACCACGACATGTATACGTTATGTCGCGCGTCGGATGTACCAACCGCAGCTCTCAGCGCCGACCCCGCTGTCCCCGTCGGAGGCCCGCGACTCCTCCGACAGCCGCGGCCGCCGCTCCCCCGCCGCGCCCTCCCCCGCTGCGCCCTCCAGCTCCAGCCGCCGGAGTGCCTGTACGGACACACTTTTTATTTATTTGACAGTAAATATTTTACTTACTCTTTGACAGTTCATTGTACACAGAACAGGATCATCATCATCACTTTAAGAGAAAGAAAGAAAGAAAGAAATAGAGTATTACATTTATTACAAAGCCGTACTAGGACTCCTGTCCTCCGCCTCTGAATAGTGCTGACAGTTACTGCTGCCCTCTGTCAGGTTCCAGGTTACAGTCCCTGTGACTTGCCCCTTCCGTCCTGCATTGCCGTACTGTTTATGTGATGTATGTTGAAATTGTCCCTCCGACCGTACGCCACTGACCTGCGAGAGAGGGTAGTCGTCCTCCCGGGGCGGGTCCTGCGGCTGCAGCTCCTTGAGGCAGGCGGGGCACGGCACCACGCGCGTGATCAGGCAGCGGCCCTCCGACGTGTGCACGAACCGAGTGCCTGTATATAGTGTGTATTGTTGATAGCTGATAAGGAGGAACATCTATGTACATCCATCTATTAATGTGCAAGATAGCACATCTTTTTGTCATACATCTACACACACACACACACATCACACAACATACACCTTTCATACATCTTTTTATTTTCTTTTTTTTTACCTCTTTTATATAGTTTATTCTTCTATTGTCTTTGCTTTTGATAATGACTTTTGTTCTTTTGTTCTTCTTGTAAAAATATATGATATTATTTTATTATTACCAACCAATAATAAAAACATACATCAAACAGAAATAGTACCCTTTTCAAAGGCAAATAAAGAGTATTTCTATTTACACGAGTTGGTCACAATTTAGACCACAGGTTGGACATGAGTTAGACCACAAACTGGACCACAGGGTAGACCACAAATTGGACCACAGGTTGGACACGAGTAAGTTTTTGTATGTATGTAGTAAGACAGTGACTCACCGAGTGAGGGGTACCAGTCCTCCAGCAGGAGGTCCACGTGCTCGGAGACCAGCGCCAGCAGCTTCGCTAGCGTCTCCGGGTTCGGCTCCAGGCTGATACTCTGATAACACACAAGTGTTGCAATCTAATTAAAACACATAATACCCGATCCCTTCTTCAGGAAGATATCCCTGATAATAACGCGGTATATAAATACCATATTTTATCTCTTGGTTATAACATATATGTATCACACTTTACGATGACATTTTAAATTCAAGCAGTGCTTTTACTACTTTTGCTTTAATATCTTGTTTTAGCAGTTTGGGTATTTTCCTTAGAATAGGTTGCTCATTAAAGATTCGAGGTACTATACAGGGTGTTAGTAACATCGTAACGAAAACTTTTAGGGATGTATCAGGCTATGATTCTGAGTTGATATAAAGTATGGAAAGTGGAAAGTATGGAACGGAAATTAATTAAAAAAAACATTAAAAAAATCATAAATTTTACGATAGGAAATTCCACTTAATATCAACTCAGAATCATGGTCTGAATCATCCCCCTCAGTATTCGTTACGGTGTCACTAACACCCATACCTACTTGTATGGGTACCTGTATGTACTGGTAAGGGGTGTAAGTGACATCGTAACGAATACTGAGGGGGCTGATTTAGCTCATTATTCTGAGTTAATATCAATTGGAATTTTCAATCGCAAAAGTATAGAATTGAAGATAATTAAAAAAAACTAAAAAGAAATCATGAATTTTGCGACGGAAAATTAAATACTAAATACTAGGTTGGCTTTGTTTATTTTCTCGTACTGTACGGTTTGCAACCGCACATGTCTTGCGTCAGCTATTTTACCTTTTACGCAATTGTATAATTAGTTCACGACTCATCAAGGTAGTGTTACTGTGGTGTCCCTTTATAATAAACGTTTCTTTCTTTCTTTCTATTTGTGTAATTAACTTTAACAAGAAAGTGAACGCAAAACGCAATTTTTACGCTATCAAGATTGTTCTCATTTTGGCTCCACATCAGTTTATCTAGATTATCATCTTATAATCAAAAGATCATACACGTCTAGCAAGAAACTGTACTCACTAATGTAAGTACGCAGTCGTTATATGAGCCACACCATGGGGCCTTTGGCGGCTCCCTGACACCAGAGTTGATGAGGTCGGTAATCCATCTCACAACCCACATGATAGAAAAGCCAGGATACCTGGTAGCCGCCAATTGGAGCGTGGTCCTCCCTCCTCACGGAGCACGTGAGCGCAGGCAGCTGTATCTCCACGCACGCCGAAGATGATACATCCAGCTCGCACCATCCGCCCTCCTGCTTCACGCGGAGTCTGGAGACAATACCACAATTTTATTTTAAGTTATACCTGTCATTTTCTTATCCGTTGAAAAAGAAAGGGACGGGTAATCGACAGGCATAAAATTCATGGAATACACGTCAATTTTAAGCAGAAATCTAAAACAACCGGCAAAAAATTTTACATCGGCCAATAACCCGACAGAGTTAAGTAGACAGCACGTCAAACGGATTGCATACCAGCGGGATGCCTATTTTATTCGCACGGGTTATTCATTCATTTTAAAATTAAACTTGTTGACAATCATCCGTCCCTTTCCTTTTCGGCGGATAAGACAATGACGGGTATAACAAAATAAAATTAAAAGGTGTCTGTAGGAATCGGGGCCATTGATGTATTCATAATAATATACATTGTTTTAAGTTTACGCGGTTATTATCATAATTAAAGCACATAATAACGGGTTCTTACCGCGTTTAAAGTAGGGATATGAGACTCCCGACGCGCGCTACTTTAAACGCGGTAAGAACCCGTTATTATGTGTTTTAATTTTCATAATAATATGTTATTATAGTAGGTGTAACCAACTTCACACACGAAATTTATTTAAGAAACACTACAATATAAATCACGCGTTAAATAAATAATTGATCTAAAGATGGCGCTGGTATTCTGGAATGGTTAGGCCACATTGACCTACCTGAGGTCCCTGTAGACCCCTCCGTCGTGGGTAGGTCCCAGCAGGGGACCCAGCAGCGGGTCCCGCGAGGCCGGCAACTCGCGCACCACCAACATCGTCAGGTCCCCGCTGACCAGCTTGAGCCCCGTCGACCAAAGCTTCCAGCCCCAGTTGAGGTCTAACGCCTTTGATATTGACTCGTCCATCTCCATCTGAAATGACATTGTATTCACTTACTGAATATGAATTTTCCTACACGAAATTTCACTGATATCAACTCAGAAGCATGGTCTGAATCATCACCCTCAGTATTCGTTATGGCGTCACTAACTCCCTGTATAGACGGCGATACGACTCACCACCTATCTATAGAAAGCTCGGTGAGGTGTGGGTACTGCGTTCATCTTGCGATGGATGTACCTCTGACTACCTCATTGGGATGTAGTCCTCTGGAGGCGGCCTGTACTTCCGAGAGTTCCGCTCGGCACAAGTTGCGGCGTGAACAACCATAGATGCGGCCAATCAGCTCGCGACAACAAACACTTCAGAACTCGTCGACGATTTCCCTCATTCAGCGCTTATGGCTGTCGGCCCACCACGGTCGATTAATTCTTTCAAATATCTGACGACGCCCTGAGGCTTATTGTCTGAAGTTGTGTACCGGGTGAGAGCCCTCAGCACTCTCCATTTCTCCGGTAATGCCATCTTCAAGTTATGTGAAATAAAAAAGAAGCGTGCCCCACGACGCTGGCTAAGCGGGCGTGGCGGCGCGGCGTACCTCCGGCGGCGGCGTGTACATGAGCGGCGCGGCGCCGCGCAGCGCGGTGTCTGCCAGCAGGCGCGTCACCAGCCGCGCCCAGAAGCCGCACGGCACGTACGACACCAGCAGCAGCCGCCGCAGCGGCGCCGCCCCGCTGCGGCCCGTCGCCACCGTGCTGGCGCACGAGTCGTCTGCAACCAGCCCCACAGCTTACACACGGGCACCGGACACTCCGCACAAGAGTGCCGTCCTCAACATTTACATTACACTAGCTTTTGCCCGCGACTTCGTCCGCGTGGCGTGTTATAAAAGAGAGATATTTTACATACAAAAGGATTTTCCCGCTAATTCCCGTTCCCGTAGGAATTCCGGGAATTCCTTTCTTAGTGCACCTCTACGGTACCTAAGCTACGTCCCATTCAAATTTCAAGTGCCTACGTTTAGCCGTTTAGGCTGTGCGTTGATATGTCAGTCAGTCAGTTTCTCCTTTTATATATTTAGATTTACATTTCACGACTTTACAGTGCAGAAGCGCCAATGCCAATGCGCCAATAAAATTCGAAAATAAGTCTAATAGTAAAATGAGATTGATTTTCCATGATCATAGACTGGCTTCTATTTCTAGATTAGCATTTTAGAATTTATCTTTGCTCCAGTCAAATACCCTATTGTCACAATAAAGTTATAGGTACGGTCACGAGCATTAATTTTGCAGAAAGTGTGCGAAGGGGTCGCCAGTCCTATTTTTAAACAATGGTGGTCTTTGCACCGGGACGCAAATAGGAAATAGGTATTTTATTTCAATTTATATTGTATGTTTATTTTAATTCAATTTATGTATTATGTAATGTGTGTGAGTCCTATTGACTTTTAATAAAGAATTATTATTATATTAATATGTATACACTTTGGTACCATGTCACATTAACTATTCTGACAAATTGAACTGTAAGTCTCACTAAATGTCAAATATGCGACAGAGTCCTAAAGTGGGTACATTATATTGCTCATGACTGTACTTACTGATGAGTGTAGGCGAGTCAGTCCCGCGCGAGTCTGGCGCCGCAGCCACCGGCAGCGGCCAGGCGCGGGGCGGCGCGGCGCGGTCCGACGCCCACGAGCGCGGGCGCAGCGGCAGCTGGGGGGGATACACATTCATCATCATCAATTTAAGAGCCACGCTCTTGTCGGTGTAGCATTTTCCATTCCAGTCTATCAAAGGCCAATGCCTTGACTTCCCTATAAGACACGACGTTAACCTTTTCTTTAATCTGTTCCATGTACACATACACATTACACACACACACACACACACACACATTAGGCGTCCAATATTGTGATACGAGGAGCTCGGTGGCGCAGCGGTGAACGCGCTCGGTCTGCGATTGTTAAACAACTTTCGCAAAGGCCGGTCATAGGATGGGTGACCACAAAAAAAAAGTCTTCATCTCGAGCTCCTCCGTGCTTCGGAAGTCATGTTAAGCCATTGGTCCCGGCTGCATTAGCAGTCGTTAATAACCACCAATCCGCACTGGGCCCGCCTGATGGTTTAAGGCCCGATCTCCCTATCCATCCATAGGGAAGGCCCGTGCCCCAGCAGTGGGGACGTTAATGGGCTGGTGATGATGATGCTAATTCTAAGTAGGTCATCAGGCAGATTATTGTATAGGTTCGGAGCCATGACATAAATGTTGTTTCTAAACAAAGTCGTTTTCCCACTTACTTGAACCAATTTATGGCTTCGTCTTAAAGTCGTAAGACCGAATGTTCTTTTAAAATCCAACACCCATTGTTTAACTATCTGGAAATCTCGGCGTTAAGAGGTTAAGCTTTCTTAATGAAGGTAGTTTTGTCTACCTGCCGCCAGCCTCAACTGACCTGCTGTTGCGGCGGCTCCCTCGCCGGCAGCAGCGGCGGCACCAGCAGCAGCCGCGCGTCCCAGCACAGCGCCAGCTCGAACTTGTTCAACAAAGACACCCCCAGCCAGCTCGCCTCCTCGCCGCGCGCCAGTTGGGGAGACGCCTTGAACACATGCGCCAGATCTTCGATCTTCATTATGCCTGTAATTTGTATATTTGCTTCAATCACTGAACAAAATACTGATATTGGCCCTGATTTTGGCAGACACCTCCTAATTATACTTTAAGTTATACCTGTCATTTTCTTATCCGTCAAAAAGGAAAGGGACGGATGATTGACAGCTCTTAATTTTAGGAAGAATGAGTAAATGAATGAATAACCCGGGCGAATCAAAAAGGTATCTCGCTGCTATGCAAATCGTTTGACGTGTGCTGTCAACATAATTCTGTCGGGTTATTGGCCAATGTAAAATTTTTTGACGGTTGGTTTAGATTTGTGCTTAAAATTGACGTGTGTTCCATAAATTTTTTGCTTGTCGATTACCCGTCTCTTTCCTTTTCGGTGGATAAAAAACGACAGATATAACTTAAAATTAAATTAGATGGTATTTACAGGAATTAGCACCATTAGGCAGCTAAATTACTCAATTGTATAACAATATTTTATGTTCATTTTTTTAAAGAACGTCTAGGGCCCTGTGCCGAGGTTTTTCTTGCAGCTTCTTTTCCCCGGCTATACAGGTTGTGAGAAGCTGCAGTAGTTTTAGGCGGATGAGACGTTCGTTATGTAAAAATTGACGATTCAAAGTGTAACTATGTTACCTACTGAATAAAGATATTTTTGAATTTGAATAAATGTAAAGATTAGAAAACCTACCAAAATTATTATTTTAGTTTAAAATACACTAAAACATTAATCCGAGTCGCAATATTACCCGAACGCGTTACGAAGTTACGCGCTAATATACGTAATAAGACGATTTGTACTTTCTTAATTTGACACGATTTTATAGAATGCATATACCGCTGTGTACGAATGTATAGCTACACAAGCGCCAAGTTTTCGCCACATTTTTGTATCAAGCGCTGTATCTACGGTAGTGGTAAATCACAAAAAGTCAAAAACAAACTCAAAAAGAAAAAAAAAACAATGTTGGATTTTCAAGTGCAACTAATTTAATGCATTGGTGTATGATTTAATATGATTTTTGTTTTTATAGCACCTATTCTATTATATTTCTATTATTCAAGGCTAAGATTGCCAAAACAATCAGAAAAAGATGTGTCAAAACCTTCGTGTGGAGTATAGCCCTCTATGGATGTGAAACTTGGACACTGACACAGAAGGACAGAGAGAGACTCGAGGCCTTTTAAATGTGGTGTTGGAGGAGGATGGAAAGAATAAGTTGGACAGAAAGGGTTACAAATGAGGAAGTGCTAGTAAGAGTAAGGGAAAAGAGACAAATACAGAGAATTATTGAGGACAGAAGAGGCAAGATGATTGGACACCTAATAAGACACGACGAATTCATTAAAAACATCATAGAAGGAAAGCTACAAGGAAAGAGAGGAAGGGGAAGACCAAGAAGAGCTTACATGGAACAGATTAAAGAGAAGGTTAACGTCGCGTCTTATAGGGAAGTCAAGGAATTGGCCTTTGATACACTGGAATGGAAAATGCTACACCGACAAGAGCGTGGCTCTTGAATTGATGATGATGATGATGAGCACCTACCCGTGCGTGATTAGGGAAACTCACAAAGCGATAATTTAAATCGATACATATAGGATTATTTGCAAAAAATAGCGATCGGCACATTGTTAATACCCGGAATAAAAATAAACTTGTTTTACAAGTCAGTCGATTACATAAGATTACTAAATCTTTTAAGGGGCAATGTATACGTTTTTACAATAAGATTCCCTTTGACATTCAGAATTTGCCTTTCAACTGTTTTAAACAAAAACTTTACAAAAAAGGTTATTATAAAATTAGTGATTATTTCGAAGATATGAATGCATGGGATTAACTGTCTGAGAACTGATATTAGGCAGCTAAATTACTCAATTGTATACCAATATTTTATGTTTATTTTTATTTTTTAAAGAACGTCTAGGGCCCCGTGCCGAGGTTTTTCTTGCAGCTTCTTTTCCCCGGCTATACAGATTGTGAGAAGCTGCAGTAGTTTTAGGCGGATGAGACGTTCGTTATGTAAAATTGACGATTCAAAGTGTAACTATGTTACCTATTGAATAAAGATATTTTTGAATTTGAATTTGATAAAAATTCTGACTCGGACGGGACTTGGACCCGTCGGCGGATTTGGCATAGATCGAAAGAATTTCGCATGGACAGGAGGACCCCGTGGTGTAGGACCCGGTGGTGTAATGGTTAGCTCGTCCTGGCTTGACAAGAGCTGCGACCGGTTCAAGTCCCGGCCGAGTCAGATTTTTTTTTCACATACCGCTGCTGGCGAAGGGGTTGATCTCCCTGACGGTGACCACGTGCGCCAGCACGTCGCACAGCCACTGCGGCCGCAGGAAGTACAGCTCCTTGAGGGTCGCGTCGTCATAGTGGAGCAGCACCCCTGGACAACAAACATACGACATGACATAACCAGCCTATACAGGGTCTTAGTAACACCGTAACGAATACTGATGGGGATGATTCAGATCATGATCCTGAGTTGATATCAAGCGGATTATTTATTAATTATTTTCAATTCTATACTTTTGCGAAGTTTTCATCTCGAGCTCCTCCCGGCTGCATTAGCAGTCGTTAATAACCATCAATCCGCACTGGGCCCGCGTGATAGTTTAAGGCCCGATCTCCATATCCATCCATAAGGAAGGCCCGTGCCCCTGCAGTGGGGACGTTAATGATGATGATGATGACATTTGCGACGTAAAATTCCACTTGATATTATTAACGTGCCTTTACAAGAACGGAACATGTTCCTTTCGGTTTTTTGGTGTATGTCTCCACCGGGATTCGAACCCGGGACTACCGGATCGCGAGCCTACTAGACCGTTGACCCAATGAAGTGTGCAAAGCAACTGGGATAGTGAATAGGGTAACTAATATTCCAAAATTGAAGCGTTTTCTTTTTTAATTTGACAAAGAGCTCGACCATTATAGACGGCGATACGGCTCACCTATCACGTTGGTCTAACAGAAAGCTCGGTGAGGTGTGGGTACTTAGTTCATCTTGCAATGGATGTACCTTTGACTCACCCCACGAGATTATGTCATGTTATGCTTAACATACATAAATAACATAAACAGTCTATATACGTCCCACTGCTGGGCACAAGCCTCCCCTCAATCAACCGGAGGGGGTATGGGAGCATACTCCACCACGCTGCTCCACTGCGGGTTGGTGGAGGTGTTTTTACAGCTAATAGCCGGGACCAACGGCTTAACGTGCCCTCCGAAGCACGGAATCAACTTACTTTTTCGGACAATCATGTGATTCAAGCCTGAAAAGTCCTTACCAAACAAAGGACAGAATGTCCCCATCGGGAATCGAACGCGGACCTCCAGATCGTGAGCCTAACGCTCTAACCACTAGACCACGGAGGCATGTTATGCTAATTGTAGATTTATTAACTATAAGGCCGGACAAGTGGGGTGTTTTAACTTTACCGTTCTCGTGCAGGAACATAGTCGCCTGGTGCAGCTCGGCCGCGTCCCGGAACATACGCATCCCGCGCTGCTGCATATACTGCGTCACCTGTACACACAATACACACACATTACACACATATTACACACACACATCACACACGCATATTACACACACCTTACACTACACATAACACACACATTACACATACATAACACACATCACACACACACACACACACACATTACACACACATCACACACGCATTACACACACTCACATCACACACATATCACACACACATCACACACATTACACACACATTACACACGCATTACACACACATCACACACACACACACATCGCACACATTATACACACATCCCACACATATTACACACATCACACATACGTTACACACACATCACACACACATCAAACACATCACACACATTATACACACATTACATAGCATCGCGCCTTTGTATTTCAGGGTAAGCAAAGGTGTATAAAATGGAGTCAGTTTGGAGAGAGAATGTTATTTCTAAAAATGTTTAATTTTTAGTTCAAATAAATTAAAAAAAAATGTACCACTTAAACAACCTATACACGCTGCTCCACTGCGGGTTGGTGGAGCTGTTATTACGGCTAACGACCAAAGGTTTAGCGTGTCCTCCGAAACACGGAATCTTCTTACTTTACCCCACCGGGCATCGAACCCAGGACCTATGGCTCGTGAGCCTAATTCAACCACCACACTCAGGACCGTTCGTGTACTCACCAGTCTCTTATACTCCTCATGCCGCAGTACCGGTTCCCGCAACTCCTGCGCAAGCGCCGTCACACACTCCTCCAGCGCCAGGTACGTCGCCGGCACACGCTGCTCCAACAGCGGCTCCTTGCTGCCTGGAATTATAGAAAATAAGTTTATATTAAACCAATGATTGTAGAATTTGTTTTCGAATTCATGTTTGGATCATAACAGATTATCACGTGGTCAGCGGTGAAGGAAAACATCGTGAGGAATACATACACATACATAAACTCACGCCCGTAATCCCTAATGGGGTGGGCAGAGCCACAAGCAATCAAAGACAACTTGCAGCCACTGTTGATACGTTGTCGTAAGCTGGATATGATGAACCTTATGGTGATAAGGGATCAGCCAACCACCCACATTCCCGACAAATGCATTTTCGTTATGTGACCTAACCTGTATTGGGCTTGTTTTCCCTTCGCGAGTTGGAAGGTCAGACAGTAAAAAACTGGACCTGTCAAATATTCAGGTTAGGTAAGCGGACCCTGTGAAAAACGGGATAATGCTAGGGAGATGATGATGATGATGATAAAAGTTGAAAAGTTGACCCTGGTACTTCAGATTTTCAAGCTTCTTCTTCTATCGTGTGGGTTGTGAGGTGGATTACCAACCTCATCAACCCTGGTGTCAGGGTTACTATTGAGCCGCCAAAGACCCCTGACATGGCTCATGTAACGATTACTCACTTACATCAGTATGTAGTAACCGGGACCAACGGCTTAACCTCCGAAGCACGGATCATCTTACTTTCGGACAATCAGGTGAACAGGTCTAACGTCCTAAACGAACTAGGGATCACAAAGTAGTTTTTGTAATGTCCTCACCGGGATTCGAACCCGGAACATCCGGATCGTGAGCCCAACTCTCAACCACTGGACCACAGACGTATGCTGAGCTGAAAACCTTTAAAAACAGGGTCTGGAACTATCTAGTCAAGTTCAAATTCAAAAATATCTTTATTCAGTAGGTAACATAGTTACACTTTGAATCGTCAATTTTTACGTAACGAACGTCTCATCCGCCTAAAACTACTGCAGCTTCTCACAACCTGTATAGCCGGGGAAAAGAAGCTGCAAGAAATACCTCGGCACAGGGCCCTAGACGTTCTTTAAAAAATAAACATAAAATATTGGTATACAATAGACCTGATGGTCTCAGACAGTTAATCCCATGCATTCACATCTTCTAAATAATCACTAACTTTATAATAACCTTTTTTGTAGGTGTAAGGACACACTCACCAGGAGGTTTAACGCTGAACGCGATGGTGTAGATGATGTCCGCTAGAAGCCTGATGTTGTGACGCGTGCTGCACGACACCTGGCCACGTAACACATGTATTAGGACCAGACTCTGGTAGACCCAGATGGGGTGAGGTAGCCGCCGACGCGTACTGGCGCGGGGCGAGGAGTTACCGTACTATATTTACCGATCTATACCTTTGTTATTTTGACGTGACTCGTAGGGTGGTATTAATAAACTCAGCTTTGAGACTGCCCTCAAGATCATGTCAATGTGACAGTTCTTATATAAAAACAGAGACTTGAGCATGGTCTTGAGGGCAGTCTCAGCTGAGATTAGTTTATTAATATCACCCGTAGATTTGCCGCAAATGGTATTAACTATTTGGCCGGACAAATGGGGAGGGCTCTCGCCCGGTACAAAATTTAAGACAACAGTGGGTGCCCAGTTGGGCGCGAACCTCGGCTCAGGACGTCTGAGAGAAAGAATATATGAAAGAATTAATCGACCCTAGTGGGTCGATAGCGATAAGCGCTGAATGAGGGAGTTCTTCGACCGCGCCGGCGGGGTCGAACGGTGTCTACCGTTCTTTACGTAGTGGTTATTCTATGTGATGTGCTTACATATTTGTTGTATTTCTGCTACAGCTGCTGGGCGCCGCAAGATCCGGGATCGACTCTTTAACCTGCCTTCTGAAGCACGGATTATCTTACATTCGGATAATCAGGTGATCAGCCTGTAATGTCCTAACCAAACTAGGGATCACAAGGTGATTTATGTGATACGTCCCCATCGGGATTCGAACCCGGGACCTCCGGATTGTTATTTCCGATGGATTTATGGTTAAAGAGAATTTATTTCTTATTTCCAACATATTACATGTCATTTACATAAGAAACAAAGTACTTACATTTGTATACATATAAGTTCACACTTCGCCTAATATACTTACACATATGCATTTCTTTCACGCACTTCCTCACATACAGAGACCGGTCCGCAGAATCAAGGACCACACTTTCAAAATTATAATAACTTTAAGTAGGTACACAAGATATATTTTAGAAATAAAACGGATTTGAAAAAGAGTTTCATTTTGTATTACTACGTAGTTATAGTTCAAAGAAATCTGTCAAGATCCGCTATAGAACGTTTTTTAATTATAAATCTCTTACTTTCATAGTTTAGAAATAAGTGCAATTCTAAAAGTGCGGTACCTACACAGCCCGCTGGTCGGTTATTAAATATAAATATGTATAATATTTATTTGTATCTAGCACAGTCTTAAGTGATTAAAATAAATAGTTACTTTTCTAACAAATAACTGGATAATTTATGCTTAAATGCCTCAAAATTCTTAATATTTTTTATTTCTGAGTGTATTTTGTTATATAGTTGTGCTCCCTCGTACGTCACCATTGACTTGCCGTAATTTGTTCGTATCTTAGGTAGTACGAGATAGCTGGCTCGACGAGTTATGCGTTTGAGTGAGTTTTTCTGTTGTGGGAGTGAGATGGATGTATGAATGGTTTTATCGATGATTTTACGGATTAGTATGCATGTATTGTAGATGTATAAGTTGTGGATGTTCATGAGTTTTGTTTTGGCGTAGATTATAGAGCTAGAGCTGAGGTACGGAAAGTGAAATAACATTTTAATAATTTTGTTTTGAGATCTTTGCAATTCTGCTAATTTAGTTCTAGACGCACTACCCCATATTTCAATTAGATAAGTTAGATGAGATTTTACTAATGAATTATAAATAGTGAAACGAATGGAGCGTGGAAAACAGCGAACAATACCACGGAAGGAGCCGATAAGAGAAGATATTTTTTTCTTTACGTGATCTATGTGCACTTTCCATGACAATTGATTATCTATTCTCAAACCCAGATATTTTTCGTGCTTTTTTTCTAGAAGTGGTATGTTGTTAATTGTTAGTGGTGTAAAAGAGGGAATGGTTTTGTTTTTAGCTTTAAATATTATGTATGAAGTTTTTGCGATATTAATTGTAAGTAGATTTGACTGTAGCCAGTTATGCAGGATTTTAAGATCTTTCTGTGCATTGGATATTATGTCGTGTATCGAGGACCCAAAATAAAATAGACACGTATCATCCGCGTATAAAGTTAAATAATTTTATATTCGATACTCATCATTGGTTGTGGAATGGATTATATCGCATGAAGGAAATGATAGTCGGAACTTGATTGTCACTCAGGAGCTTCGCTCTCAGGGAGATAGCCCTGATATGATGATAGCGCCGCGGCGCATTTCCTTACTTCTATATCCTCTTCATCTTCATAATCTATCTACTCCTTTTCTTCCATAGTAAAATATGTAGTAGTTTAAGTATTGATATTTATTTATTATGACAATTTATAATTATGTGTATTATTATTATGTAGTTTATGTAGTCGAAAGTGTATTTATTTCTATACGTACAAGTATTCCCATGCTGCACTATCCCGCTATATTACATAATATTCAATATCTCCTATACTTAAAGGTTGCCTGGAAGAGATTGCTACTTAGCAATAAGACCGCCTATTTTACTCGTTCTATTTCTCTTTTGTTTTGTATTTTGTTTTTTCCTGTTTGTGCAATAAAGTTATGTTATGTTATGTGTAGGCAAGAGGGAAACCACTGCCCTATTTTTTCCCTAAAAAGTAGCAATCATGCTACACCGACAAGAGCGTGACTCTTAAATTAGTGATGTTATTATTATTATTATAAGCCTGTGTAATCCCACTGCTGAGCAAAGGCCTCCCCCATGTCTTTCCAAGTATCCCGGTTCTGTGTGAGCGCCGGTTCTGTGCGAGATCATCACGCCATCGTTTCCGGGGTCTACCACGTCTACGGTGTCCGTCCTGTGGTACCCAGTGCGTGATGATCTTTGCCCATCGTTCCGGAATAATTAGTGATGATATGTTATGTTAATGTGTCGTACCTCGACGGAGTCCAGCACACGCGGCAGGCCCAGTTTGTCCGCGTCGGCGGCGCCCATGATGCCGCTGCGGATGACCCGTTGTAGAGCCTCAGGGCTCTCGCTCTCAGGGAGATTGCTCTGAGGATACACATCAATAAAAATCGGGTTAATCAGCTGCTTGAAGGTTTTCAGATAATTGTTTAAAAATATGCAAATGTTTATTTTATACCTCTTAAAGTTTTTATTTTCTTCAAATAATATCGGATCGGATAGGAGCGGAGCCTAATTGAGACACGTTATGACAAGTTATTTTGATCGGCCGGCCGCGCATTGTTTTTTTTTTTTTTTTTTATTTATTTATTGAGGATATCCAACAGCTTATTAATTAACTAAGAATAATTACAGTAAGTACAATGTTTGTTCGCCAATCACAGGATACCACAAATAAAACAAATTGTAGAACTTGATGAGAACAGTAACAAAACTAACGATACAATGCTAGGCTTAAAGTACTTATATAAAAATATATATATTATAAAAAAAAACACATTATAAAAAAGACTGTAAATGTTACAAAAAGATTGTTTATAAACTTAAACCTATATATTATAAACTATTGTCACTATAAGCAGGCACCGACTAAAATTGGTTTACGTGACCACAAATAAATATAAAAATAAATATTATTTAAAAATAAATGATTATTTTAATAATTTTAACGTAGTTTAGTTAATTTCTTGGCAAAAGTCTTTTCAGTATTTGTGACTTAAATGAGGTTTTAGACAAAGCATAAATATCTAAATCACTAAAAAGTGTATTATATTTAGAAGTTGATCGAGAAACGAATTCGTTTCGTCCATAGTTGGAATGACCTTGAGGAACATGTTTGTTTTTTTTTCTTCTTTTGTCGCCATAACATAAAATATTATAACTCTTGTCGTCGTTTCGTCGTGTCGTAGAATCTTGTCGATAAATAAAACCACTTTATTACCTATAAGTATTTTACTTTTAAAATTCCTTAATAAAATATCCGAAATTATCCGAAACTAACGGATAATCCGAAATAATTTATTATCAATACTCAATTATTTCTTGCATTCCATGTAGTACAATGGGGTGTTATATAGGCATAGGAACTAAAACATGGACCCTGTAGGGCACAGCAACGTTGAAGGGAAGAGAGGAAGTAACCGAGGAGGGAGTTATCCGTAACCGTATCCGGTATAATAATGATTCTTAAATCCTTATGCAATCAGTATTCGAAATTTCATATCCATAATATCCCTGGTCACAACCCATGCGATACAAGAAGTAGAAAATACACTTACATTAGCCACTTGGTCGTAATGTGTCGCGACCATGATGACGGGCGCGCCGGGGGCGCGGGCTTGTATGGACCTGGGCAATGAAAATATAATCGGTTTTTTTTTTACTTGGCCGGACAAATGGGGAGCGCTGAAGGCTCTCACCCGGTACAACGTTTAAGACAACAAGCCTGAGGGTGCCCAGTTGGGCGCTAACCTCGGCTCAGGACGTCGTCTGAGAGGAAGAATATTTGTAAGAATTAATCGACCCTAGTGGGTCGATAGCGATAAGCGCTGATTGAGGGAAACATAATCGTAAAATCCTGGATAAACAACACAATTTCCACTAACACAGCCGTCTCGACCATTACAGACGGCGATACGGCTCACCTATCATGTTGGTCTAACAGAAATCTCGGTGAGGTGTGGGTGATTAGTTAAATATTCAATATTCTTTATTTGCATACTATGATGGTGTACAAGATGGTCAGTTACATTTGAGTCTCACATCACAGACCCTTTCGGGCACAACAAAAGAAAAAACAAGAGAGAAGGAGGCTTTTAAATGTTTAAATCTGAATCATTAAAATATTCATTAATACTATAGTAGCATTTATTAATTAGGATTTCTTTTAGTTTTTTAAATAAATATTGTATCGGCAGTTTCTTCCTTTAAACCGTTTGGCAATTTATTATAAATTTTGATGGCCATAGTTCACCTTGCGATGGATGCACGATGAGATGCAAAGGTCCAATCAGTTTCTTGCAAAGTAATAAATTAACTGGTTGCACTTAAGACCTCCTGGTTACATGTCGTTTCTGTAATAGACCAAACGGTCTCCGTGGTCCAGTGGTTGAGCGTTGGGCTCACGATCCGGGTGCGAATCCCGGCGGGGACATATCACAAAAATCACTTTGTGATCCCTAGTTTGGTTAGGACATTACAGGGTCACCTGATTGTCCGAAAAGTAAGATGTTACGTGCTTCGGAAGGCACGTTATAAAAAAAAAATGAGGATGTGTGTCAGGTGCAGCAGCGCCCACCTGAGCCAGTTGAGGGCGGAGGCGAGGCCCTTGCGACCGTCCGTGACCTTCCACACGACGAGGTACAGCGACCGCCGCGACAGGAAGTACTGGTGAGTCGCGTAGTACCTGTACACACACGCTGTTGGATTTATTCCAATAAAACATACGCGCCTATTTCCCACCGGGGTAAGCAGAGACTATAGAATTCCATTTGTTTCGATCCTGACACACTTCTCTTGCTTCCTCCACATTCATCAATCGCTTCATACGCGCACGCCGGTTCAGAGTAGATCGTATTGAACCTTTTCTAAGGACATCTCCAATTTGGTCAATGTCCTTCGTTTTGTTATTATAATAAACCGTTGGTTTATATACGCCGCTTTAAAGCCGCCTATCGGACAAATGTCTTCAGTACGATCTACTCTGAACCGGCGTGCGTGTATGAAACGATTGATGAATTTGGAGGAAACAAGAGAAGTGTGTCAGGATCGAAGGACATGTAATTCCATAGTCTCTGCTTACCCCGGTGGGAAATAGGCGCGAGTTTATATATGATTATCTATATATGTACATGTATATCTATTGCTAAGTCAAAGGCCGCTAGCGAGTCCCTGTTAACTTTCATATGAAGGTTGGTAAGGCTGGTTAATGACCTCAAAGGTCATAGGTCCAGGTCCCTGTCTACTTTGCTGAGGCTACTGTTATTGTACATGGTACTGACTCCTGCCTGACACGTAGCCCAGTTGGTAGAACGATTGCCTCTAACTTTGAGGTGGCGGGTTCGAATCCGCCACACGCCCAAACCAATGATTGTCAATGATTGTTGAATTCATGTTTGGATCATAAATGATTGTCACGTGCTCAGCGGTGAAGGAAAACATCGTGAGGAAACCCACATTCCCGAGAAATGCATTTTCGGAGATATGTGACTTAACCTGTATTGGGCTGGTTTTTCCTTCGCGGGTTGGAAGGTCAGACAGGCAGTAGCTTCTGTAAAAAAACCGGACCTGTCAAATGTTCAGGTTAGGTAAGCGGACCCTGTGAGAAACGGGATAATGCTAGGCAGATGATGATGGTACTGACTCCTGCTGGCCGCCGAAGTCCCAGGTCCGAAAGGTCACAGGTCCGCGGTTGGACCTCTGCTTCTCGTAGGTCCAGGTCCCGATATCCACGCCGACTGTTGACATGTTGCCGCGGCGAGACGACTTGTTGCCCATGCGCTTAGCCCAGTGCTGGGGGAAAATAAATAAATATACAGGGTGGCCCTGAAGTTCAGGTTCAAAATGAAAAATTAGATAGAGGGGCTCATTAGCTACCAGAAACACCCCTAATGTATGTTCAGCAATTATTCACGGTTTAGGAGATATGACCCATTTTGTACCTTTTTCTAGATTTTCTACCTTACTTCAGAAATAATCATTTTGTCGCTATCCCTTTCTTAATAATTATTTTATTTTACTTCACTACTTACTTTATGCCTAAGTCTGTGTACCGCTCAATCAAAGATAAAAAAAAAGTTATCGGAAGTCAAAGTGAGAATTCGACCAAAATTGTTACAGTTGTTAAAATTCGCCGAAGAATAATAAACACATGAGATTGTCATAGACACTGAAAGTATTTCTAAAAACTGCTCCATTTAATAGGCTTTTAGAAACATCCAAAAAAAGTACCCTTAATAAGGGCATAAAACTAAGTAATTAGCTCTCAAAGATTGCAAGACAGACAGATTTTATTTTAGCACCAACAGTGTTTGGGGATTACTTTTTCCTTGAAATCTACGCACCTTCATTAAAATACGAATACCAAAAGTGATTGCAAGTTTTGTCTTCGGATTGTTGCTATGTCTACCCTGTTAGCGCTGATAAGCGTGATTTTTATTTACTTTTTATTGAAAATGTGTCTTTGAGCACCTTTAACAACGTTAGAAAGATGCAGCTACATTGTATGAGAATGTATTTTTTTTTTCCATAACAATCTCATGTGTTTATTATTCTTCGGCGAAGTATTAACAAGTTTAACATTTTTGGTCGAATTCTCACTTTGACTTCCAATAACTTTTTTTTTATCTTTGATTTGACTGTTTTTATTTTTTCACTTAGCGGTACACATCCTTAGGCATAGTTATAAAGTAAAATAAAATAATTATTAAGAAAGGGATAGCGACAAAATGATTATTTTTGAAGTAAGGTAGAAAATCTAGAAAAAAGTACAAAATGGGTCATATCTCCTAAACCGTAAATAATTGCTGAACATACATGGGGGTGTTTCTGGTAGCTAATGAGCCCCTCTTTCTAATTTTTCAGTTTGAACGTGAACTTCTAGGGCACCCTGTATATCTTCTTCTAATCCTTTTATCCCCTGTTGGGATGTAGGCCTCGAATGAAACGCAATAATAAGTGTAATATTTTGTCACTTTTTTTCTATGACGTCACAGTGTCCTTTTACACACAAATTCTATAGCAATTTCGTGTTTTGACGTTTAGTAAAAAGTAACTGATTTGACTAGTTTGAAACTAGCCTATTCCATGTCTCTGCTTACCCCGGTGGGAAATAGCCGTGAGTAAGAATCAGAATCATTTATCCAACGTAATTATCATGGATAAACTTGTTGACGGTCAATATAACATTTTTGACAATTGAATTTTTAAATTGTCAATAACATCGATTCATCGATTATAATATCAATCAAGTTTTAAATAATAATCGACACCAGCGCCACTATCGGTGGATAATGTTACTAATTTTACGATATGATTGCCAACGTTTGGCCATATCATGAAGCAATCATGCATTTAGTTGCTCATATCGTTAAACGTTTTGTGTTCATTGATCTGGCCAAACTACATCATGATGTGGCCAACCAGTGATATTCTATTTAATGAAATATGACCATTTCATGAAATGATCAATTCTAAGATCTGGCCACGACATACAGGGTGTTAGTGACATCGTAACGAATTCTGAGGGGGATGATTCAGAGCATGATTTGAATTAACAAGTAGAATTTTCCGTCGCAAATTATTTTCAATTCTTTACTTTTGCGATGGAAGTTACGATCTCACTTACACCCCGTGCAAGTACATACAGGAAGTCATACAAGTAGGTATGGTGTTAGTGACACCGTAATGAATACTGAGGGGGATGATTCAGACCATGATTCTGAGTTGATATCTAATGGAATTTCCTGTCGGAAAATTCATGAAAATTTTAGTGTTTTTTAAAATTATTTTCAGTTCCATACTTTTGCGATGGAAAATTCCAATTGATATTAACTCAGAATCATGGTCTGAATCATCCCTCAAAGTTTTCGTTACGGTGACACTAACACCTGTATATGTATATAGGTTTTTGATTTGATGTACTTACGTCTGTGGGCTTCCTCCTGTGTTGTATGGCAGACTCTTGCCGAAGACATTCCAACAGGCTGGTCTTACCGATGCCCTGTAACAGAATAAAAATAAAAAATACACATCCCTCTGCTGGGCACAGACCTGTGGGGGGTATGGAGCATACTCCACCACGCTGCTTCGCTGCGGCTCGGAGACATTTGGGCTAGTAGCCGGGCCCAACGATTTAACGTGCCTTCTGAAGCATCATCATCGTACTTTCGGACAACCAGGTGATTCAGCCTGCAATGTCCTAAACAAACCAGGACTCAAAATGATTTTTGTGATACGGGATTCGTACCCGGAACCTCCGGATCGTGAGCCCAACGCTCAACGACTGTACCACAGACGCCGTTAAAAGCTTATTAATAACTAGCTTTTGCCCGCGACTTCGTCCGCGTGGCGTGTTATAAAAGAGAGATCTTTGTGTGTGTGGGGGAGTGCATGTCAAATTTAAAGCATCTAACTTATGCAGTTTAGATTTCTTCATACAAATGTTTTTTCCCGCTAACTCCCGTTTCCGTGGAAATTTTGCATTATCCTGTTGCAACTAAGCTTTAAGTTTACTAAAGTACCTGCATGCCAAATTTCAAGCGTCTACTTAAACGGTTTAGAATTTTCATACAAAAGGATTTTCCTGCTAATTCCCGTTCCCGTGGGAATTCCGGGAATTCCTTTCTTAGTGCACCTCTACGGTACCTAAGCTACGTCCCTTCCAAATTTCACGTACCTACGTTTAGCCGTTTAGGCTGTGCGTTGATATGTCAGTCAGTTTCTCCTTTTATATATTTAGAAGATTGTTATATAGCATTAGTGTTCTTTTGGTATTTATATAAATGATTTCTGGCAACTCACCTGGACGCCGTGCAGCATGAGCTTGAGGCGGGTGTACGTGCGTGCCTCGTGGTGCACGGAGCGCAGGTAGCCCACGACGTCCATGCTGCGGTACTTGCCGCCCGCCAGCATGGACCGGAGGGGCTCCTGCAGCGAGCACCCGGCGGCGGACAGGTTCCAGAGGCGCGACAGGAGGCCCATCGTCGGGGGCAGGTCCGTGATGTCTGGGGGGAAGGAAAAAAAGATATGTACTTAATTTTGGACATTTTGGTGCTAATTCCTGTAAACACCATCTAATTTTATTTTTGTGGTCGACGATTTCCTTCAATCAGCGCTTATCGCTATCGACCCTAGGGTCGATTAATTTTTTCAAATATTTTTCCTCTCAGACGACGCCCTGAGCCGAGGTTCGCGCCCAACTGGGCACCCTCAGGCCCGTTGTCTTAAACGTTGTACCGGGTGAGAGCCTTCAGCGCTCCCCATTTGTCCGGCCAAGTAGTTAATGCCATCTGCGGCAAATCTACAATAAGTCACGTCAAAAAAAAGTTTAGTTTTTTTATATGTATTAACTGCACACTGTAACCATGTATCAGTGTACTTGCCGTTGTTTGACCAAATAAATAAATAAATACCCTTGTTCCCTGATATGTTGAGCACGGCCAGGTTGGTGAGCTCGTGGATGTGCGGCGGCACGCAGCGCAGCAGGTTGCCCGACACGTCCAGCATGGACAGCAGCGGGAACAGCAGCCGCGCGCGCAGCGCTCCGCCCGCAGCCTGCGCACGCGCACGTCAGACATTAACATTAACATGGCCACGTGTGGTGGGGGCAAATAGAAACCCCACACGATCTTCTTCTATCGTGTGGGTTGTGAGGTGGACTACCAACCTCATCAACCCTGATGTCAGGGTTATTATTGAGCCGCCAAAGGCCCCTGACATGATTCAAGTAACGACTACTAACTTACATCAGTAAGTAGTAACCGGGACCAACGGCTAAACGTGCCTTCCGAAGCACGGAACATTTTACTTTTTGGACAATCAGGTAATCAGCCTGTAATGTCCTAACCAAACTAGGGATCACAAAGTGATGTTTGTGATATGTCGCTACCGGGATTCGAACCCGGGACCGGAGATCGTGAGCCCAACGCTCAAACCACTGGGCCAAGGAGCCGTCACGACCTGGGGGGGTTAAAAACGCCACATCGAAGCAATTCATCAAAAAAAAGCAATATTGCAATTTGCCATCAAACTTCATAAGTTTGGCGGGGATGATCTGTAAATCTACCGTTTAAGTTTTTCATTTAAATAAATTAAAAAAAAAAAAAACATTTGCGCATATAAAAGTAAATGCGCAATGCAAACAAATGCAAATAGCATTAATGCTTCGATGTGGCCATTTTAACCCCCCTGGTGGCAACTCGCTAGTCGGTAGATGCAGTGCCTCATCAGAGCCCCTCACCCAGTCGGCGTCGTCTTCGTGGTCTGTGGAGCCGTCGTGGGGCGCGGCGGGCAGCCCGTCGTCATCCGTCGTCAGCTGGATGCGAGTCAGCACGTTGTTGGCCAGGATCTGGAGACAGTAACACAGTAACATGAATGCTTCAAGATCAGAAAGTAGAGGAAGCAAGAGAAGTGTGTCAGGATCGAAGCAAATGGAATCCAGAAGAAACTGCTCACCCCGGTGGGAAATAGGCGTGAGTTTATGTATTACATAAAACATAAACAGCCTATATCGTCCCACTGCTGAGCACAAGCCTCCCCTCAATCAACCGGAGGAGGTATGGAGCATACTCCACCACGCTGCTCCAATGCGGGTTGGAGTTTATGTATATATTCTTGTATTATTTCCCACCAGGGTAAGCACTTTCTGGGCGAGCGAGCTCCATCTTAGGCCTCGTCAATGCCTTCGGGCAAGTCTGGGGCCAAAAAAAGCAGAGACTATAGAATTCCATTTGCTTCGATCCTGACACACTTCTTGCTTCCTCCGAATTCATCAATCGTTTCATACACGCACGCCGGTTTGGAGTAGATCGTACTGAACCTTTAGGTCCTTCTTGATCTTCCTCCCCCAGCCCTACCACCAACCTTCGCCTATACGTCACGGGGGTCATGATGCCCCCACTGCAATTTGTCTAATTCTCTACAGAGGTTGTCGACGACCTGGTGACCCCCCCTGACATAAAAGCTGGATCTGCTCCAGCCCTTACACTAGGGTTGATGGGGTTGGTGAGCCACCTCACAACCCACATGATAGAAGAAGTGACACTTTGGCGGCGAGGGTGTGCTGCCGCCAAAGGATGTTTTTCGTGGTACCGAACTGAGCATAGTACCCCGCTAGCCACAAGTTGGTAGTGTGACTAGGGTTCGACGATCCACTTGAGTCATGTTGGAAGTCGTATATAATATGCGTCTCGCTGTGTAAACTTCGATATCGCGTTTCACGACTGCTTCAAGACTGCATTATTGAATGTGATAGTAGAACGGGATTCCCTTAAAATGCATAAATGGTTTTGTCATAATTTTAATTCTGTACCGTCGGTGAAAAGTAATACAAGTCCAAAATTCAAGTTTTGAGAAAATCGAGTTTAAAGTTAAAAATATTCTAGCTCGCGACTTATAAGGAATAATGGAACAGAAGTTAGATGTGTCGATAGGTGATGATGGAAGGTTTCTTTTCTAATATTTAGTTATATTTAGAACCTAAACAGAAATGGTAGAGGATCAAAATAAATTACATGTATCAGTTGACACCAACTTTTATATTGTGTAAATTGATACAAGTCTACTTATACCTTTTTACACACATAACTATAAAAAAGTCATCGTTGATATATCATATTTCAATTATTAATTTTACAGTCTTATTCTACAAAAAACAAAATGTCTTGGAAGAAAGTTTATTTCATAATGTTGTAGAAAGGCAAAATTCTATTTATTTTCTTTAAAAAGTAAAGAAACGTAACTTATATCAATTGACACAAACAATAAACTATAACGAATTTGTGTCAAGTGGTTTAACATGACTTATTTTTTCGGTTTTATTGTGTAAAATGATACATGTTTTTACGAATTTCTAATAATAAATACATATAAAGATGGTACACGTATATATAGTGTAAGGTGACGATAATAAGATATTTTTGTTATGATTTTACTCTCAAAACTCATAAATAACCGGTCAAAACCACCACTGCTGCCCACTACAAACACATTTTGTCCACTACACTACGCCCCTAATCAAAACCACTTTTGGTTCATTTTTGCAGTCAAAATCTTACAAATTCAATTATGATAATATTTCCACCCCTAACAAATGAAGGTAAGAGGAATCATATATTAAGACTAGTCATTAGGAATGTTTCGGGCTAGCCTGGCAGTATGGCCTGGAGATAAAGGTGATGTACCTACGTACTTTTAAACCAAAATCACACAAACCGGTAAGTGTTACTTCTTTCTTGCTGAAACTATTTAAAAGATCACAACTCATTCCACAATCAAAATCCCCTAAAGTAAAGTAAAATTCGATATTTCGAATTATCAAAATTCCCGGTCTAATGGTAGCCCGCAACATTGACAGAACGATAAACGGAGTCGAATCAATGTTGAAGATGAGAATAGGTAGTGAAAATGAAGATCATTGGTTCACCTCCAAACCTATAGGTTACACAGGGCTATCCTCAGACCATGACCATGACCACCATGGACCATGGTCTGTTATGGTTAAGCTAAATGAGCTCGTTTCCGCAAAACTCTACACGTAAGCACACGTGGGGGACTTTCCGCGTATCCTCGCGTATGGACCACTATTGTGAAGTGGGCAAACTTTCCACTATATCATCATCATCCTCCTGCCAAATGTCCCATCTTCTTCTTCTTCTATCGTGTGGATTGTGAGGTGAATTGCCAACCCCATCAACCCTGGTGTCAGGGTTATAACTGAGCCGCCATAGGCCCCTGACTTGACTCAATGAATACTCGAATGTCCCATATGTAATGTTATTTTAATGGGCTCAGTTTTCCGCATAAATGCAAGTGGTCCATTATACGTGCTTTTATTGACTATGCAAGCCAACTAAGTCCTTTCAGAAGCTCAAATACCTCCTGGGATTTTTACAAACTTTGTGACCTGGTTTAATTAAGGGGTTGTGCCCGTGGTGTTGCCAATTATTTATTCTAATCTAATCTATCCTACAAGATCCCACTGCTGGGCAAAGGCCTCCTCTTCCTCTTTCCATTTTTCACAGTCCTGTGCGTAATTCTCTCCTATGTAATCAAAATACAGAAAAAAAAATATTACTGGTGCTCAAGAGTTCAGAGCAGTTATTCCCTTTATAAAAATGAGGAAGCTCGACAAATTTACACCATTCAACGTGTTTGAGAAACTAGTAATCTTCTCTTGAGAAAATGTGGCAGATCTCGATGCTGCCGATGCCGAGCTGTCATCTACGGCCGTGTAGGTTCAAAAATACCACTACCGGCGCTCGCATCAAAGATCTAACCAGCGTGTATTGAATGGCTTGCATATTAATTGGAGCTCGATAATATTTGGAGCCATTATTTCATGTCTACAACCTCCTTAGCAATGAAGGCAGCGTTCAATCTGCCACCGCTTAACCTACATGTAATCAAGAAAACTATGTAAAACAGCTATGCTTCGAGCTAAGGGAAGAAGACTAACGACAGTTATGACAAATCTCAAATGGGTCGTTCTTCTTTTTTATCGACAATAAAAAGACATTTTCTCAATTTATCGGATTTAACATCTTTAAAATTATAACGGCATTAAATATTTTAAAACATCATATAAAGATGTGTCTGTAGAGGACCATTTAGAGGTTCTCTTTATCTTGGTAACATACTTTTCTTTGTAGACACATTCCAAAAAATATTGTGACAGAGTGGTCCTTTTCATCGGGGACAGCATTTTAATTTACCACTCTGTCACAGAATTTTGTGAAAAACAATCAAGCTTCTTTAAGGACTAATTGAGGAACCGATTAGTATTTTGCTTGTATTTTGAGTATAATAAGATAACTATATTTTTGGACAATGGAAACATGAAACAAAATTCTAAAACATAACTTATCAGAAGCAGAACGAAGGACAGATCATTGTCGATAAAAAAGAAGAACGACCCATATACCTCTTGACTAACCCTGCCATGGTGATAACGACGCCATGATCAGGACCCACAACTTATTGAGGTACTGTAATTAAGTACTACAAGGTGGCTATAGCAGAAAGAGAAAAAACACGGTTTGGTCTGAAGTACTAACTTAACCTATACCCATTCGCAATGCGGATCAGATATGGTTTGCTGTGGCTCTAGACAAAATGTCTTCTCATAGACAGGTTTATGCGGAGGTCACCCTAGGATACACACTGGTGGCGCATGGAATCGAACTTGTATGTATCATTATACACGACACGTTATTGATATCTAAGATCGTATTTTCAGGAATATTTTGATATATATTAATTTATATTACTTTTCACAAAAAAATAAATTAGGTGTTTGATGTTACAACTAAAATTATATCATTAAACACGGACTGTGAGAATTCAAGGATTGCGTGTATTTTAATATATGTTGAGTTGCATTTACTTACACCAAAATATTTAGTGAAAATCTTCATTTCACTTTAATGCAAGTTAAGATGAATTGTGTTACACGTGTTATAACAGCATGAATCCTTCACAAACAGTACTTATATCACTAGACACAAAAATTATCTCCGTATTTATAATAGCTACAGTTACGAGAATTAGACAGAAAGAAAGAGAATTTTTTGAACATGAAGTGTGTGCTAATAACTCAAAAGTGATACAACTCGAGTTGTATTACTTTTCACCGACGGTACAGAATTATCATAATCCTTTTCGCATAACGTTTTAAGCATAATAGTACTTTCCCATAATAACATCTAAGAATACTGGTTTGTTAGATTTAACTTATTTTTGGACTAATATTTGTTGGTATAAATTTGATTCGCATATAAATAGGTATCCATAATTCATTTTTAGAATAATAATGGCCCCGATTCCTGCAGACATCTCTTAATTTTACTTTAAGTTATACCTGTCATTTTCTTATCCGCCGAAAAGGAAAGGGACGGATGATTGACAGCTCTTAATTTTAGGAAGAATGAGTAAATAAATGAATAACCCGGGCGAATTTTTAGACGGTTGTTTTAGATTTGTGCTTAAAATTGACGTGTGTTCCATAAATTTTATGCTTGTCGATTACCCGTCCCTTTCCTTTTCGGCGGATAAGAAAATGACAGATATAACCTAAAATAAAATTAGATGGTATTTACAGGAATTAGCACCAGTGTTTTGTCATAATTTTTACAAGGCATAACAGTAGGTTGGGGTGCGGCGGGGGTGGCCCTCGGGCCACCCCTACGCCGCCAGCATGTTTATCTTACACACGAAAAGTTTACTGAATGATGACCAACAGCATGAAATAGAGTCAAAAAATATAAAAAGTCACAATCATGAACCAAATGCAGCCTAGGCAAAAATAAGTTTCGGAAATGTTAAAAGTTGTGCCAAAGCTTTTCTCATTCGGAGTATAGTTTTTATGCTTATAATAATTATGCTTATATATCATTATTGTCATTAATTATTATGCTTATAGTAATTATGAGTTTCAAAATTATGCTTAAAAAGTTATGACAAATGAATACTATGCGTAACTAATAATAGGACAAGTAATATTATGCCAATTAAAAATTTATGCGTAAAAATAGAGAACCTAGTAGAACACTCTCACACTCACCAGTGTCCTGAGCCCCTCGAGCCTCAGGTGTCTTTTGGCTGGACATGCGGCGCTCAGCAGCTGTGGTACAAAGACAACTATATTAACGTACACCGCATTGAATAATACTACGCATAGAACGGTAACTCTCCGCTCCCCCCCTGCGGCTGAACTAGGTTAGCCTCACCCCTCGGTATTACTTTAGTCTTCAGTCGTACAGTCACGAGCAATATCATGTACCCGCTTTAGAACCCTGTCGCACTATCATATTTGACATTTAATGAGACTTACGGTTTCATTTGTCAAAAAAGTGAATGTGACTTTGTTAGGACATTGCACGGTGATCACCCGATTGTCCGAAAGTAAGATGATCCGGGCCGCCCGGGTCTCTCATCTAAGTTAGTAGTCGCTACATGAGCCGTGTCCGGGGCCCCTGGCGGCCCAGCAGCCCCCCGCCCCGCCCCTTGTACCTGCGCCCGCACGGAGCCCCCGGAGCGCGGCCGCGCGGCCCGCGGCGCTGCGCCGGCGCAGTAGCACGCCAGTGGGTCCCCCTCCGACGACCCGAAGTGCTCCACCTGCAACGTGCAGTATTTCTGTTGAAAAGTATTCATTGCTTTGCTTAGCTTAAAATCCAGCTTCTTCATATATTCCATGGTATAAGAAGACCAGGTAAGCTCAAAACTGACAGCTAGCACAAGGTTAGCCCAGCTGACGTCATCCGAGCCTGCGTTGTCATTTCGTAAAAAATAAATTACCCACGTCCAATGTTTTTATATTTACTTTGGAAGGAAATTTTGTACTTTTAGTAAAAGATTTACTAACAGTTTTATTGATTTTTATATATGTGATTTTTTTTTTTTTTTTTGCGGGTAGGCAAATAAAGTGGTAACATACATTTTTGGATCTCTCTTTTTATTTTTTAAATTTAAATTATAAAACGTTATTATTTACACAATAATATGCAACTTTAACGATAAATACCTGCTAGCAGTCATTATCATCAATTAAACTTATACAGTAGATCCAGTACTTCTGTGCAAACCTTATCACACCAAATCACATCACCGCACAAACACTATGGATGCCATCAAGACGTCTCTGGAAGAATTGAGGGCACATTTCAGCACAAGGATGACACAATTCCAGGAAGACCTTCAAAAGTCTTCGTCTGTAGCTGCTTCGTCTCTTGATCCACCATCGGCAAATAAGTTGCTGTCTGCTGAGTTCCAGACATTCAAGTCCTTTGTTGTGGCAGCCCTCGACACCATACAGAAGCAGGTTGACATCCTTGCCCAAGAAGTTGACAGACAAGAGATGAGGACTCGTCGAAAGATGTTGCTGGTACATGGTGTTGAATTGACAAAGGATGAAGACCCCACAGTGCACATTATAAAAATTGCAAATGAGAGTTTGGATATGTCTTTGTCCAAGATGGATATAAGCCGCAGTCATCGCATGAGCAGTACATCTGCAGACAAGCCAGGACCCATTCTGGTGAAGTTCCGAGATGTGTCAGTTCGTGATAGATTATGGTTTAAAAAGAAGGCACTGAAGGGCAGTGGGATTAGTCTTTCAGAGTTTCTAACGAAAGCCCGACATAATCTATTTGTGGCTGCGCGGCAGCGTTTTGGGGTTTCTGGCTGCTGGACAAAAAGTGGTGTCATCATTGTGGCTGCGTCTGACGGTTCACGTCACATCATTGCATCGTCGGATGATCTCCAGAACGTTCCGGGGGGTGCGACGGGAATCAGCTCAAAGGCGAAGCCCACTACTCCTAGTTCTGGGCAGCAGGATAAGCCTATTGGTCGCAGTAGAAGGCGTGTTCCTACAACAAAAAAATGATTCGGGGGTGAAGATGTTTATTTCGCTCGAGCATGTCGGTGAGATTCATAAATTGTTATGATATTTACCTGATAACCCTCCTCACTAGTACCCGCTGATTTGTCGCAATTTATAATCACTTTTTTGCCGTTTTCTACAACTGTCGGTCAATCAAAAATCATTTTTATGAGGAATTTCTACTGCACGCACATTAGTTTTGGATTTTTATGACGTTGACAGTTGTCGAAACTGATTTTGATTGAAATGTATTCCGGTTGCGGTATTTATATTTTTTTTTGTTTACTATTACTGCGGCATGTGTGGGCGAACGAGATAGCGCATATTGGTTCTGTTTCAGTTTGTACTTTTGCCGGTGAGCAGTAATCGTTTTGCACAAACATGTTCGATTCCGTTTCGTTCTACGCATGCGTTGGGTTTATTGTTTTGTAAGTTTTTATACTATTGTTACTGGGCTGCCGGCAGGTGATGAATAATAACTTTTATCTTTTTTTATTATTATTATTTTATTTTTATTGTATTATATTATAATAATAATTATTATTTTTTTATATTTATATTACTTATTTTATTTATTTTAACACACAAACGTACTTATAATGTCGAATGATTATGTTTGCACTGATGACAACTCTAATGATGAATTTATTTCCGCTGCTGAATCTAGCGAGGACAGCTTTTACAGTACTTCTATGCCGTTAAGAGAGTCTCTTTTTTCCTGTTTTTCCAATCTTCCCAAGAACTTTAACATTGTTCATATCAATGCGCAAAGCGTCCCTTGTCATTACACTGACATGCTGGATGCTTTCGATATTAATAACCTACATGCTATATTAATTTCAGAGACTTTCCTAAAGCCCTGCCTTCCATCTACCCTCTATCCTATACCTGGGTTCCATCTCATAAGAAATGACCGGATTGGAGCAGCTTGTGGAGGAGTTGCAATTTATCTGAGAAGTAATATTCCTTTTTCTATCATCTCACAGTCTAATCCAGATTATTCAGGCTCCGCAGAATATCTCTTTCTTGAAATTATTCTATCCCATGTGAAAGTACTTCTCGGGGTTTTCTATTCTCCTAACAGAAATGTTAACTATTTTTCCACGTTTGAAAACATCCTTGAGAGCCTAATTCCACTCTTTTCTCATTCGTTAATCCTGGGGGATTTCAACACTTGTTTGCTAAAGAATGATTGTCGTTCCCGTCAGCTCACTTCGATCGTCAAAAGTGCCAACCTCCATATTCTTCCCTCAGGATCGACTCATCATTTCCCAAGCTGCGAACCTTCTCTCATAGATATTCAAATTGTTTCTTCTCTCGAACATGTTGCCTGTCATGGGCAACTGTCCGCAGACGCTTTCTCATATCACGATTTGGTGTATCTTTCGTACAAAATTCGTCCCCCTAAATTAAAGCCACGCATATTAATGCAGCGTAACTTTAAAAATATGGATCACGATGGTTTGCGTGCTGATGCGGCGCGTACCCAATGGGACGCTGTACTCAGTGCGGAAAACATTGATCAAAAAGTTGATATCTTTAACTGTTTGCTGATTCAATTGTACGATAAACATGCTCCGGTACGTGCGATCAAAGTGAGGCATCTTCCTGCTCCTTGGTTGACTGACGAACTTCGTGAGTTGAAGGCAAAGAAAGACGCTGCTAAGGCTAGGTATAAGGTATCCTCTACTGACTCAAACCGTGACAAATACAAAACCATTCGCAACCGCTGTAACACTCTCTGTAGAGATGCTCAACGTCGTCACGTACATGCGTCAGTGGAGGATGCTGATCCTGCTAAGGTGTGGCGGTTCTTAAAGTCCATGGGCATTGGTAAGTCTCGGCAGGAATCTTCCACTAACATGGACTTGAACTCCCTAAATCTTCATTTCGCTTCTGGTGCTCCCAGTTTTGCCGATAATGCAAAGTCTGTTACTCTCGCATCCCTCGAGAATCTGTCGAGTCCAAACCATGATTCTTTCTTATTCTGTCCCGTTAGTGAGGATGATGTTATGCGGCATATAAATTCCATTTCGTCCAATGCTGTTGGTTCAGACGCGATCAGTCGCAACATGCTCTTGCCGTTACTGGATATTATTTTGCCGACATTGACTCACCTCTTAAATTTCTCCCTTTATTCCAGTACATTTCCGGGCCCTTGGAAACAGGCGTATATAATTCCGCTCCCTAAAACTAGTAACCCGTCGTCCTACTCTCACTATAGACCTATTTCTATCCTGCCTTTCCTTTCAAAAGTTTTAGAACGTTTAGTGCACCATCAACTTTCTTGTTTTTTCTCTAGTAATATCCTGTTAAACCCTTTTCAGTCGGGTTTCCGCCCAGGGCACAGCACTGTTACGGCACTCATAAAAGTCACGGACGATATCAGATATGGTATGGAAAACCAGGAGATTACACTGCTTACCTTACTAGACTTCAGCAATGCTTTCAATACCGTCGATTTTGATATTCTCCTTGCTTTGCTGAGGACGGTAAATGTGGGCTACCCTGTGGTCGAATGGTTCCGTAGTTATCTGTCTGATCGTCGTCAGCGCGTTCGTGTTGATGATAGATTTTCCGATTGGTGTGACGTTACTGCTGGTGTGCCCCAGGGCGGTGTTCTTTCTCCTCTTCTTTTCTCCGTTTTCATAAATTCCATAACTTCTTCACTTTCCTCTTCCTTTCATCTTTATGCGGATGATTTACAACTGTACACCAGGGTACCCACTAGCGACTTCTCGCAGGCTATAAGCTTGATGAATTCCGACTTGGCAAAAATTTCATCATGGTCTGCCGCTTATGGACTTAATGTTAACCCTAGCAAATCGCAGGCTATTATTATGGGGGGTACCCGGCAGTTAGCTAAGATTGACTCGTCTTCTTTGCCTTCCGTGGTATACAATAACTGTGTTATACCATATTGTGCCACAGTGAAAAATCTTGGAATTTATTTTGATCAAAATTTCTCTTGGTCTCGACAGGTTGGTGAGGTATGTAGGAAGATCTTTGCCTCACTGAGATCACTTAATCGTTTACGTAACTTCTTACCAACTGCAACAAAAGTCACGCTTGCTCAAGCTCTGTTGTTACCAATTATAGACTATGGGGACGTCTGTTATCTGGACCTTTCGGAGGATTTATTAAATAAATTGGAGCGTATGCAGAATGTGTGTTTGCGTTTTATTTATGGTTTACGAAAATATGACCATGTGTCTGAATATCGTGCTAAATTGAAATGGCTACCAATTCGATTGAGGCGTAACACGCATATTCTGTGTATGCTCTATAAGGTTCTTAATCATCCTACGGCTCCTCACTATCTAAAAGAAAGGTTTCAGTTGCGTACCTCAGTGCATGGTCGCCAACCCAGGTCCAACACGCAGATGATTCTCGATTGTCCGGTTCACTCTACGAATTTTTACACCAAATCTTTTTCCGTGTACGCTGTGAGACTGTGGAATTCTCTGCCACCCTCTATTAGACAAGCCAAATCCTTGCATATTTTTCAGGATCTTCTTCGTTATTATTATGAACGTCAGTGTGGTTACTCATAAATTATTATTTTGTGTGTACTATTTATATAAGTAGGTATATATGTTAGGTTATGTATATAGGTTAGGTATATATTATATTTGTAAGTATGTTATATATATTTATTTGCATGTATTTTGTTGGTGAAATTGTACTTTATTGGTAATAAGTTGTACTTATAGTTTGTACCCGCAATCTTTCAATTATTATTTTTTTTACATTTTACCTCACCTTATGGTTGCCTGGAAGAAATCGCTTTAAGCGATAAGGCCGCCATTTGCCATGTACTTAATTAAGAGACTTTTTGTAATTATTTATTTTTAGTTTGGTGCAATAAAGTGTATTTGTATTGTATTGTATTGTATAAATAATTATAATTAAATAGGTACATTAATCAGCAATTAATTTAATTTTCAATAATAAAATTAACGTCCTTGGAATGTTGGAGATACCAATTGAATGATAACACTTACGTCATCAAAGGGCTAGCAATGGCGGCTTGTCGTAGGATTGAGCATACCTGGTCTTCTTATATCATATTATATTCTATGTTCAAACTGAGTAGTGGTGGTAGTTAAGCAATAAGGCCGCCATTTTCCATGTACCTAGTTAAGAGTCTTTTGTAATTACATTATTATTTTAATATTTTTTTTTTGTGTGATAGTTTACCTTTTAATTTTGAAATTGTAATTTTTTATTTTTTTTATTGTTTTTCATGTTCATAGTCTTATTTTTCTTTTTGTTTCTTTTTTTTTCATTCATTGTTTATTTTGTGTTATATTAGTTTTTATATTGTCTTTTTTTTCTCGTCATACAGCGCATTGGATTACACTGTAATGCTGTATGTACCTTTATAAATGAAATAAATAAAAAAATAAATAAATAAAATACATAGATAAACTCACTCCTATTTCCCACCGGGAGCGGAGACTATTATAATTCCATTTGCTCCGATCCTGACACACTTCTTTTGTAATATTTTTTTTTAGTTCTGTGCAATAAAGTATTTGATTTGATTTATTTTAACTTTGGCATCACAATATATCTTTGAAAACTTAATATATGTAAAAAAACATATAGGATTATTTGATTTAGGATTATTTGAGCCATGTCAGGGGCCTTTGGCGGCTCAATAGTAACCCTGACACCAGGGTTGATGGGGTTGGTAATCCACCTCACAACCCACACGATAGAAGAAGAAGATTTGCAAAAAAATAGCGATCAGCACATTGTTAATACCCGGAATAAAAATAAACTTGCTTTACAAGTCAGTCGATTACATAAGATTACTAAATCTTTTAAGGGGCAATGTATACGTTTTTACAATAAGATTCCCATTGACATTCAGAATTTGCCTTTCAACTGTTTTAAGACAGTAGTTAAATAGAAACTTTACAAAATTGGTTTTACAAAGTTAGTGACTATTTAGAATATATGAATGCATGGGATTAACTGTCTGAGAACTGATATTAGGCAGCTAAATTACTCAATTGTATAACAATGTTTTATGTTAATTTTTTTAAAGAACGTCTAGGGCCCTGTGCCGAGGTTTTTCTTGCAGCTTCTTTTCCCCGGCTATACAGGTTGTGAGAAGCTGCAGTAGTTTTAGGCGGATGAGACGTTCGTTATGTAAAAATTGACGATTCAAAGTGTAAGTATGAATCACGGCCTCCGTGGTCCAGTGGTTGAGCGTTGTGCTCACGATCCGGAGGTCCCGGGTTCGAATACTGGTGGAGACAAATCACAAAATTCACTTTGTGATCCCTAGTTTGGTTAGGTCATTTCAGGCTGATCATCTGATTGTCCAAAAGTAAGATGATCCGTGCTTCGGAAGGCACGTTAAGCCGTTGTGTAAAAATTGACGATTCAAAGTGTAACTATGTTCCGTACTGAATGAAGGTAGTTTTGAATTTGAAAAATGTGTATCGGTGCTGCAGTGAACTGACCTGCGGCAGGCTGGGCCAGCAGGAGATCTCGTTGTGGCTGAGGTCCAGCTGGCGGAGGCTGGTGGGGTATGACGTCACGAACGACATCGACCTGCAGGCACAGACGGAGGCGTGAACCACTTGGCCGGTAGACTACTTGTTCGGCAACCAGTACGGTGCATCAATTAGTGTGTTAGATGGTGAGTGTACGACATTGTTCACTCACTTACTGAGTGAACTGTAGTGAGTGAACTGAGGAAGTGAGTGAACTGTAGGGAGTGAACTGAGGAAGTGAGTGAACTGTAGGGAGTGAACTGAGGAAGTGAACTGAGCCAGTGAGTGAACTGAGCCAGTGAATAAACTGTAAATAGTGAGTGAAATGAGTAACTGAGTGAGTGACATGAGTAGGCGAGTGAACTGAAGTGGATGAGTGAACTGTAATATGAGAGAGTGAACTGAAGTGAATGAGTGAACTGTAATGAGTAACTGAACTGTAGTGAGTGAGTTAACTATAGTGAGTGAGTGAACTGACGTGAGTGAGTGAGCTAAGTTAAGAGTGCAGACAATGACGGAGGCGGCCACCTGAGCGAGTTGTAGGCCATGTTGAGCCTGGTGAGGTGTGGCGCGAGGCAGGCCAGGGCGGGCGGCACGCAGCTGAACTGGTTGTGCGCCAGGTTGAGGCTGGCCAGCGGGGCGCCCGCCCCGGCCCCCGCCCCCGCCCCCGCCCCCGCGGCCCCCGCCGCCTCGGCCGCCACGGCGCCGCGCCACGCATGCGCGCGGGACGCCGCCGACCACCTGCCACGCACAGCCAGACATCACATCACATAACCGGCCTATACACGTTCTGAGGTGCATATACACACTCCCTATGTATAGTCTTTATCATGGTATAAGAAAATTGCAATATTTCTTTCTTAGATGAATTGCTTCGATGTGGCCATTTTAACCCCCCCCCCGGTAAGCTCAAAACTGACAGCTACCATTTCAAGGTTAGCCCAGCTGACGTCATACGATTCCGCGTTGACATTTCGTAAAAAAAAAATACCCACGTCCAATGTTTTTAATTTACTTTGAAAGGAAATTTTCAACTTTTAGTAAAAGATTTACTTAAATTTTTAATGTTTTTATATATGTGACAAGTAATAGTAATTAAATACATCAGTCAATAAAAGCATAAAAAAAAACATAAATAGCCTTTATACGTCCCACTGCTGGGCACAGGCCTCCCCTCAATTAACCGGAGGCGGTATGGAGCATACTCCACCACGCTGCTCTATTACCCACCACTAAATACACACTTTATTACATACACAAACATAGAACGGGTACAAGGAAAATGTTAAAGTCGACAAAGACGACCTTACCGCTAAAAGCAATCTCTTCTTCAAAATTAGAAAAAAAAAAACAAAACTATAAATTATTCTTATTAGTTATTATAGTATTTTATTCGTTTGTACATGTCCTATACTTATGTCGATGTGCAATAAAGAATTATTGATTGATTGAAGCATTCGTGTTTGAGCACTCTGGTAAAAAATACAGTGAAATACACCAGTGATACTCCCTAACAAAACAGCATGCTGTGCCCTATTTATCAAAACTTACAAGCATTGTGTTATGAGAAATTTTCTTGTTAAATTTTTCATTATTACACGGTCTGCGATTGTTGAAGTTAAGCAACTTTCGCAAAGGCCGGTCATAGGATGGATGACCACAAAAGAAAAAAAAAACATCTCGAGCTCCTCCGTGCTTCGTCCACGTTAAGCCGTTGGTCCCGGCTGCATTAGCAGTCGTTAATAACCATCAATCCGCACTGGGCCCGCGTGGTGGTTTAAGGCCCGATCTCCCTCCATCCATAGGGAAGGCCCGTGCCCCAGCAGTGGAGACGTTAATGGGCTGATGATGATGACACGAACACTACCCATGTAAATTACATGTTACAGGTGTCAATATTTATTCACACGTACTTGTGGACATGTAGACTTGTAAGTTTTGATACACACGGCCCTGGTCGGATATACGCGTATGGGACTGGCCAGATGGTTATTTGAACAAACGCCTGCAACTTTCTAATATTTTTCTTTCTTTCTTTAAACACGCTGCACTACTCACACGGCGTTCCCGGCGCGGCCCCGCACCCGCGGCACGGCGTCCTCGTCGTCGGCCTCCGACTCGCTCGCCTCTATGGACGGGCTGCGCGACCACGACTTCTGAACACACACACACATATATAAAGAGTGCACATATAAAAGTTCGGTCGCTCGAATGAATACTTAAATGATATTATGATGGATTTTATGGTGATATAGATATATTTTCTAGTAAGGTAAATGCCTTTATCAATGCTGTAAAACAATGTAGCTGAAATGATTAAAACATGTAATAGATAGATATATAATGAATGCTTAGATATAGAGGGATTGTTTACAGAGGTTTCTTTTTGTACCTATTAATTTAATTCTTGGGCCTAACAGTATAACTTAATATAATTTATAGACTAGTTCACCGCAATTTGCAACGAAATATAATATAATGTTAGATACATCGGTGGAAACTGCTTTGGCTTAATGTGTTTAATTATAAGTTTATATCTTTAAGTATCTATTGTGTAAGCTGTTTGTTTCCTTAATAAAGAAAAATAAAATAAAAATAAAATTATATGAATTAAATTAATTGTATATGTGGTGACAATTTGATTGTATTATTATTTTATTTGATATTATGAATATTGTAATGCTAATAATGATTATGTGTAAAATGTGTTTACGAGCATGACTAGATTTATAAGACCTAACATTGTATGCCTATATGGCGGGATATAGCTGGATGAAACAACTTGTAATTGATATGAACGCCTATACTGTACCTATGATCCACAATAAATATATTTCATTTCATTTAATTTCATTTCATAAAGTGTTAGTGACATAGTAACGAAAACTATAAGGGACAGACCATGATTCTAAAATGATATCAAAGGGAATTTTCCATCACAAAATTATGGAAGTAACGTGATATCAACTCAGAATCATGACCTGAATCATCCCCCTCAGTATTCGTTACGGTGTCACTAACACCCATACCTACTTATATGGCTACTTGTACGGGGTGTTAGTGACATCGTAACGGAAACTTTGAGGGATGATTCAGACCATGATTCTGAGCTGATATCAAGTGGAATTTTCGATCGCAAAAGTATAGAATAAGAAAATAATTAAAAAAAAAACCTAAAAAATCATGAGTTTTGCGACGGAAAATTCCACTTGATATTAACTTAGAATCATCCCCCTCAGTCTTCGTTACGATGTCACTAACACCCTGTATAGTGTTACGATACAGAGCTTAATTCTAAAATGATATCAAAGGTAATTTTTCATCACAAAATTATGGAATTAACGTGATATTAACTCAGAATCATGATCTGAATCATCCCCTCAGTTCTCGGTACGATGTCGCTAACAACCCTGTTTTTTTTTTTTTTTTGACGTGACTTATTGTAGATTTGCCGCAGATGGCATTAACTACTTGGCCGGACAAATGGGGAGCGCTGAAGGCTCTCACCCGGTACAACGTTTAAGACGACAGGCCTGAGGGTGCCCAGTTGGGCGCGAACCTCGGCTCAGGGCGTCGTCTGAGAGGAAAAATATTTGAAAGAATTAACGATAAGCGCTGAATGAGGGAAATCGTCGACCACGCCGGCGGGGTCGGTATCGGGGACCTGAAGACTAACACCCTGTATATGTAACATTAATAACGAAGCACTCACAGCATTCTGCAGGAAGGGGAAGTTGCCGCTGCCGAGGGAGGAGGAGGCGCTGAGCTGCGGGGAGCACTCGGACGGAGACACCAGCGTCGCGGCGGCCTCGCCGGCGGCCTGGACGACAAATATTTGAAATTAAAACCAAATACATACATAAACTCACGCCCGTAATCCCTAATGGGGTGGGCAGAGCCACAAGTAATCAAAGACAACTTGCAGCCACTGTTGATACGATGTCGTTAGCTGGATATGATGAACCTTATGGTGATAAGGGATCAGCCTATCGCCCATAACATTAGTCCATCATGTTAGATGACACAATCCCTCTGTCGGTTTTTACGACATGCCCGGGAAGACAAGCAGCTGAACGTTTTCTATGTTTTTTATTTACTCCCAGAACAGCATAAAACCAAATCAAATCAAATATACTTTATTGCACAGAACTAAAATTTCAACAATCAGACATAACACATGAATACAGTACAATTTGGGCGGCCCTATCGCTCTAGAGCAATTTCCTCCAGGCAACCAACAAAAGGAAACTAACATTTACAACTTGGATGCGGGATAGTGCAACAAAAAAAAAAAAAGTAAAACTAAAGTTAATATAATAAATACTCTATACTATACGTACATCACATATAAAAAAAAAACAAATTACATCAACAGCCTATAGATATAGGCCACGGAAAAGATGGCGCGACGAGTTGGGAACAGGAGTGGAAGAAGCGAAGAGAGGCCTTTGCCCTGCAGTGGGACATTGAGGGCTATTAATAATAATAATAACGCCCCACTGCTGGGCACAGGCCTCCCCTCAATCAACCGGAGATCGTATGGAGCATACTCCACCACGCTGCTCTACTGCTGGTTGGTGGAGGTGTTTCTACAGCTAATAGCCGGGACCGACTTAACGTGCCCTCAGAAGCACGGAATCTATTTTTTCAGACAATCAGGTGATTCAAGCCTGTAAAGTCCTTACCAAACAAAGGACAGTCTCACAAAGTGATTACGACAATGTCCCCATCGGGAATCGAACCCGGACTTCCAGATCGTGAGCCTAACGCTCTAACCACTAGACCACGGAGGCTGTATTTGAAATTAAATGAAATAAAATTTATTGTATTTAAATGTGGTCATACACAGTGAAGGAAGTAAATATTATGGTCCAGCACATTCAGTCAATATTCTGACATACAATAGGTAATTACTATATATTATTAATCTAATACTACTCTAAATCATAAATTGGGAGCTCGGTGGCTCAGCGGTAGACGCACTCGGTCTGCGATTGTTGAAGTTAAGCAACTTTCGCAAAGGCCGGTCATAGGATGGGTGACCACAAAAAAAACGTCTTCATCTCGAGCTCCTCCGTGCTTCGGAAGGCACGTTAAGCCGTTGGTCCCGGCTGCATTAGCAGTCGTTAATAACCACCAATCCGCACTGGGCCCGCGTGGTGATTTAAGGCCCGATCTCCCTATCCATCCATAGGGAAGGCCCGTGCCCTAGCAGTGGAGACGTTAATGGGCTGATGATGATGATTACTCTATATCAACTAGTTATATTTACATCAAATTTAAAAAACATAAGTATTTATATACAAAAAAAATACAAAATCATTTATAATAATTAAAACTATACTACTAAAACTAAATTAAAAAGCTCAATTAAAGATGCTCCCTTATTAAAAAAATAAACTAATTAATATTATTAATTTATAATATATTAATTTGTTTATTTTTTTTTTGTTTTGCCTTTGTAAGCAGCCAGAACTTGTCAAAAACGGGGTTTAAATACTATACACCTCTGCCTACCCCTTCGGGGATAATGGCGTGAAGCAATCTTATGTTATGTTAAAATACACACATCGTAAAAAAAATAATATAAAAGTTTGAGTTCAATAAAGTTATTTTTCCTTTTGTTATTACAGCAAAAACACATTTTCCCCTTAATATTATCATTAAAACATTTTTTTTTTTTAAATATTATTATAATATAATATATTCTGTCTACCCCCATACGAATTACGGACACATATTATCCCACATACTATGTATTTATACAAAAAAAGACTTAATTCATACAACGTCCCCTATGAAAATTAGTTCCGAAAGCTGCCGAGAGATGGCGCTACTTGTATTTTAGAACGCGGTATAGAAGTTTTCACGCGATCACGTATAGAGTGGCAGGGGCCGAGTTCAAAAGTTGACTTAAACATAGTCTGTCCCACTGCTGGGCATAGGCCTATAAGTATTTTTTTAGTAGACCCGTACTACCCCTTGGTACGTTGTCTACTCATTTAAACCTTGAAAATAATGCGAGAAAGCATTTGGACCGAATCCCGTAATTTAATATGCGCATCACGCCCGTAATGTCTGCAAGGGTAGGCAAACAGAAATAATTTCCTCATTAATCTATAGTTCCGTCCGTAATTAGTGCATCGCGCCCTTGTTTCCTACAAGGGTAGGCAGGCAGAATGAAGCAGTCAATCTAAGTAGGTATACACTTAAAAATATGTATTTGAACTATTATAATAATCGTTAATTTGGTTATATTTCCTACTTTATGTGCCTCATTGTATTGTTTTCTGGTAATACTCGTGAAATCATTTTAAATTTTTTTGTCACTTTTAGCAATTCTTAATATGGACGTATTTGTATTATACATAATTTAAAAGTTAAAAGGAAATGAGGGATTTTCCAGGCTACGTTCGCCAAGAATAATATAGATGGCGCTGTACAGATTTTCCCTCGTTTAAAATTCTAATTTCACGGATGACAGATATATACATCTTTTATCTTTGTTTTTGGGTATAAATTATGACCCTTGTTATTACACCCAGACACATTTACATCTTCCACCCATTACTATTCCGAACAAAATAAAGTGAAGCAATATAGGTAGTGTTAAGGCGCTGGAGTTTTGTATAATTATTAATAGAAATTGGTTTTATTTTTACTAAATAATTAGGCAGTGGCAGAAAGGGGAAAGGATTCAAAGGACTCACCTCGTGTTTACGATAAAATCCAAATTGGGGAGGCCTCCCGTGGAACAAAGGTGGAAGTCCTATTCCACTAACACCACAAACCAAATATCACTTCACTGTAGCTCTTTATTCACTGAAATTATGTAGTTTTCCCGATATTTTGGTTTTGTTTTCTTCGCTTCCGGCCTTCCGGTGAGAAAGGGGTAAGGAGCGAGACAGGTAATAGATACGCACATACGTGCGAAAGGGATGGGAATAGCCACTGCCTATTAACTAGATTTAAGAGCATTATATTTTTTGTTTCTTTTTACAGCTTTGGAATTTATAATATTTGGCCAAACCAGGTAGGTAGCAACATAATTAAATTAGTCATAGGTAATTTATTTTTTATGAAATGACAACCTCATCAACCCTTATATTTTAAACTTTTAGTTACTTACAGTTTTAATATTTTTTATGTATGTGAAAAGTAATAGTAATGAAATGCATTAGACAGTAATTCACTTAATTTTCAATAATAAAATTTACGTCCTTTGAATGTTGGAGATACCAATTGAATGGTAACACTTACGTCATCAATGGGCTAGCAATGAAATGGAATGAAATTTATTCTCTCTAGAGTGGTACAAAAGATCTTAAATATACATTGGTGCTAATTCCTGTAAATACCATCTAATTTTATTTTAAGTTATATCTGTCATTTTCTTATCCGCCGAAAAGGAAAGGGACGGGTAATCGACAAGCATAAAATTTATGGAACACACGTCAATTTTAAGCACAAATCTAAACCAACCGTCTAAAAATTTTACATCCGTCAATAACCCGACACAGTTAAGTAGACAGCACGTCAAACGGATTGCATACCAGCGACGTACCTTTTTGATTCGCCCGGGTTATTCATTCATTTACTCATTCTTCCTAAAATTAAGAGCTGTGAATCATCCGTCCCTTTCCTTTTTGACGGATATGAAAATGACGGATATAACTTAAAATAAAATTAGGCGGTGTCTGCAGGAATCGGGGCCATTATATCAATAAAAGTCTATCACTCGACCATACAGCGTGCGAATATTAATATAAGAAAGAAAGATACGTTTATTATAAAGGGACACCACAGTAACAAGTATAAAATAAATAACAAATATATAATATAAAACACGGAGTAACACATAACTTACAATCAAACACATAATAAAAAAAAAAATTAAAAAATTAAAAGACAACATACACGAGAAATACAAATAATTGTGTGTATGGACTGGTCAACGATGGTGGTGGTGTCCTTTATAAAAGGGCCTCACTCAGCATAAGCCGCGGCGCGAGCCACGACGCTGGTATTCTGTGGACCCTGCTAAGTGAGGCACGGAAGCCGTGTCTCCCACAAATACGACTTGAATGAATACATAATAATATTTACTTATAAAATAAAGTACTTAGTTTACAAAAACATATATTATAATATGGCGGCTTGTCATAGGATTGAGCATACCTGGTTTTCTTATACCATGGTCCCGGTTACTACTTACTGATATAAGTTAGTAGTCGTTACATGAGCCATGTCAGGGGCCTTTGACAGATCAATAATGACCCTGGTAGGTTGATGAGGTTGGTAGATTAGAAGAACAAGCATTTCTGATTGATAATATATTTTATAATATTAGGGATTTTTTTGGTGGGAAGTGGAATTACATTTAAGTACATCATTGTGCAAGTTTCTTAAGTTATTAGCATTTGTATTTTTATTTTATTTTTTTACCTTAATGTTACCTATTTGACGTATAATTTTCTAACGTTTGTATTGAAAAGACATTTCATTCCAATATATTTGTTAATTTTCTATTTTTATTATATTGAATGCTATTGTAATTTATTTAATAATTTTATTTGTAATTTAATAATCTGTTATGTTTTAAATTCGTATACCGAAAGGTGCGACATAGTGCGACATATATTATATTGTAACAACTCTTTTACCTATGTTGACGAATAAATGAATTTGAAGATCGGTTGAAACGTAGCTAAGGTATTGATACAGCACATGTAGCACATGAAATTGCTAGATGAGCAATAAGGCCGCCTGTTGTGCTTTTCTGTATTATGTTGTCCTCTGTATTTTGTGTCCATGGTCTAGTGGTAAGAGCGTTAGGCTCACGATCTGGAGGTCCGGGTTCGATTCCCGATGGGGACATTGTCGAAATCACTTTGTGAGACTGTCCTTTGTTTGGTAAGGACTTTTCAAGCTTGAATCACCTGATTGTCCGAAAAAGTAAGTTGATTCCGTGCTTCGGAGGGCACGTTAAACCGTTGGTCCTGGCTATTAGCCGTAAAAACACCTCCGCCAAACCGCAGTGGAGCAGCGTGGTGGAGTATGGTCCATACCCTCTCCGGTTGATTGAGAGGAGGCCTGTGTCCAGCAGCGGGATGTTATGTGCTCCATAAAGTATTTTATCTATCTATGTAGCCTAGCAGGGTAGACAGCTCACCTCGGCGTGCGGCAGGTCCTTGAGGTGGTTGAAGGCGGCGTTGAGGTCCCGCAGCGCGGGCGCACCCCACACGGCGGTGGGCAGCCGCCGCAGCTTGTTGTTGGACACGTCCAGCGTGGCCAGCGCCGGCAGCGAGAACAGCGCGGCCGGGATCTCCTCCAGCCGGTTGTCCTGGAGACGTAATCATTCAAGGGTCAACAGTGACAGAACATCATCATCATCTCCTTAGCATGGATGGATGTTATGCTGCTTTATATAAATAAAAGTGTGGAATTGATCTTGGAACAATTTTGTGATATTTACTACTATAATAAACATTTGAGGTGATTGTAGTAAAAATAGGACCTATAATATTGTGTACTGTGTCATAATTATAAATAAAAAAAAATATAAATCGACCTCCGTGGTCCAGTGGTTGAGTGTTGGGGTCAAAATCCGGAGGTCCCGGGTTCGAATCCCGGCGGGGACATATCACAAACATTCGCCGTAGTGTGTGTGTGATATGTATATTATTATATCACTTATAAATTATAAACAATCTCCAAAGGCCCCTGACATGGTTCATGTAATTAATGACTACTTACATCGGTAAGTAGTAACCGTGACCAAGGGCTTAACGTGCCTTCCGAAACACGGGTCTTTTTACTTTTTGGACAATCAGGTGATCAGCCTGTAATGTCCTAAGCGAACTAGGGGTCACAAAGTGGTGTTATTACAAAGGTGAGGGACCTGCAGGTACAGCTCGTGCAGCGCCCGCGCCGTGTACACGGGCGGCGGCGGCCGGCGCCCGCGGCGGCGGCGCTCCTCGTCGCCACCCTCGGCGGCGCCCGGCAGGCGCTCCAGCTTGTTCTGGGCCGCGTTCAGGTACCTGGAGCCAGGGGGCAGGGAGTCAGGAGGTTCATCCATCATCATCAGCCCATTAACGTCCCCACTGCTGGGGCACGGGCCTTCCCTATGGATGGGTAGGGAGATCGGGCCTAAAACCATCACGCGGGCCCAGTGCGGATTGATGGTTATTAACGACTGCTAATGCAGCCGGGACCAACGGCTTAACGTGCCTTCCGAAGCACGGAGGAGCTCGAGATGATTTTTTTTTTGTGGTCACCCATCCAATGACCGGCCTTTGCGAAAGTTGCTTTACTTCAACAATCGCAGACCGAGCGCGTTTACCGCTGCGCCACCGAGCTCCTCAGGGGGTTCATTACTAACACTAAAATGTCATACTGTGTGCCTCTGTGAATAAGTGCGAGGGAGACGGCGATACGACTCACCATCTATCACGTTGGTGAAACAGAAAGCTCGGCGAGGTATGGGTGCTTGGTTCGTCTTGCGATGGATGTGCCTAAACCTATGGTTTTCCAAATCGTTTTTCGAATTCATGTTTGGATCATAAATAAAATCACGTGTTCAACGATGAAGGAAAACACCATGAAGAAACCCACATTCCCGAGAAATGCATTTTCGGAAGTATGTGACGTTTAATGTGGCGCCATCTGTTGCATGTGAGCGGAACTAGGTGGCCAACTAGTTGGGTCCGCTACACTCTTGTTGTCTCGTGTGTGTTACGGAGATGAAATGACGAAGACGGTGCACCAAGAACATACACATACATAAACTCACGCCCGTAATCCCTAATAGGGTGGGCAGAGCCACAAGTAATCAAAGACAACTTGCAGCCACTGTTGATACGAAGTCCTAAGCTGGATATGATGAACCTTATGGTGATAAGGGATCAGCCTATCGCCCATAACATTAGTCCATCATGTTAGAGGACACAATCCCTCTGTCGGTTTTTACGACATGCCCGGGAAGACAAGCAGCTGAACGTGTTCTATGTTTTTTTTTGTGCACCAAGAACTAACTGTTTATTAGAGACGTAATTGCTTTTATAGCTGTACATAAAGTGTATAGTCAGGAACTCGCCTCGGTGACGCACGTAGCCTACAGACCTACCCTGTATTGGGCTGGTTTTCCCTTCGCGCGTTGGAAGGTCAGACAGGCAGTCGCTTGTGTACAAAACCGGATCTGTCAAATCTTCAGGTTAGGTAAGCGGACTGTACGTATAAAATAAAAACTGCATACTCAATTATTTTGCATTGACGTCAATGCAATAGGACTCCGGAACCATCAAGTTTCATTTCAATGGGAAATCGTTAGTTCGGGTTTGGAATTCGGATTGTTACTACGTCCTGTATAATTCTAGTACATTTTCTTCTAATCCTTTTAGCGTAATAAAATTGTTTTTTTTTTAAAAAGCATCACCTGACCCACCCCGTAATAGTACGTACAAGTTATTCTAGCTGAGTTTGCGCCCTACTTTTGCGCATCGCACACGTTTTCTAGAGTTGACGTAAATACGCCGTCGCGGTCGGTCACGATTAGCATCCATCCAAAACCAACTAATTGTAACTTTACTTTCGATTAAAACAACTTAACGTGATCCTTGCCCAAGTGTTTATGTTTCAACTCATCTAACTAACTTAACTTACTACGACGTCCAAGGCCATACACGGACCCTGTGAGATAATGCTAGGGAGATAATGATAAGCCGTCAGCTTCGGCTGTTGCGGGAGCTAGGTGGTTACCTGAGGCTGATCAAGCTGAAAAGCTCTGGCGGCAGCAGCCGCAGCTCGTTGTTGGCCACGTCCACCCTGGTGATGGCGTGCAGCGCCGCCGCGCCGCCCGCCAGCTGCGAGTTGACGCGCAGGGCGGCCGCGCGGACCCAGCTCATGCTGGAATGGTAGCACCACCATCATCAGGGGGGCAAAGCTCATATTGTTGCAATTGGGTCGCGTACTAGGTTCAAGATAAATTATGAAATTCTGATTACTAAATAGAGACAGATCTAAAACTAACGAAAACATTTTATTTTTTGTATTTAACTTGTTTATGAAGTTTATTCAGGGAAAAACGTAATAAGTCCGACTTTTTATCACGTTTTGCTATGACGTCACAGTGTGCTTTTTCATACAAGTTCCATACTCAGGAAGGAAAACGTCGTGAGGAAACCCACATTCCCGGGAAATGTATTATCGCAATGTGACCTAACCTGTATTGGGCTGGTTTTCCCTTCGCGGGTTGGAAGGTCAGACAGGCATAAGTCGCTTCTGTATAAAAAACCGGACCTGTCAAATCCTCAGGGTAGGTTAGCGGACCCTGTGGAAAACGGGATAATGCTGGGCAGATGATGGTTACCGTATGGCGGGCAGCTGGCAGCGCAGCTGGCGCCAGGCCAGCATGACGGGCGTGGAGGGGCAGCGCGCGCGGAACGACGAGTCCTCCGCGGCCCCGCCCTGGGACCACAGCACGGCCTCCGATAGGGCCGACTTGTTCAGCTTGTAGTCCGGGTCCGGGTACGCCTGGGGACAGTCAAGCGAACTCTGGTACATCTAAATTCCATGATCTTGTCTGGTCACAGACACACTACATGTTGTACCGGGTGAGAGCCTTCAGCGCTCCCCATTTGTCCGGCCAAGTAGTTAATTAAATTAAAATTAAAATTGCTTTATTTCAGATTACAATAATCCATAATTAACATAATGAAACATTGACATAAATTAAAATAATAAATAAAATCAAATAAAATATAAAACATTGATCTCAAAATAGGTGTATTTTTGTTAATGCCATGTACGGCAAATTTACAATACGTCACGTCAAAAAAAGTTTTTTTTTTTAGATTTTTGTGATATGTCCCCACCGGGATTCGAACCCGAGACCTCCGGATCGTGAGCCCAACGCTCAACCACTGGACCACGGAGGTCGTCGCTCTTAAATTGGTGATGATGTATAAAGAAAAATGATTATGATGAGCGTGGGTCCATGAGCCGCGTGGCAGCGTCACCTTGGTGGCCAGTAGCGCGCACACCAGGTCCCCCAGGCCGTGGCGGGCGCACTCCCGCAGCGCGCGGCAGTGAGGGTCCGTGGCCCCGTGCTGCAGCAGCAGCTCCACCAGCTGCACGTTCTTGGCGCGCGCCGCCAGCGCCAGCGCCGTCCACGGCACCTCCCCTGCAACGCCGCAGGCGCAGTGCTCGTATTTAGGATAGAATAGAATACAATAGAAATCATTTATTTTAGATATAAGTAGATATTGGTACACAGTAGGAGTGAACATAGTAATTACAAACTTATTTCTAAAAAGGGACGCCAGCTCAGCAATATGTTGTGACACTCCGACATTGAGGGAGTGCCACAACGCTGATTTTCAGCTGTGCCCCAAAAAAAAAAACACAAAAAAAAAATATAAACGCTTAAATCTAAACAGTAATCAAAACAAATTAAAATTAATGAACTGTGTTAATAAAGTATCCCGCTTAGGGACGGTACTGAAAAGTATCGGCGTCCGAAGGACGTAATATACGATCCCGACGACCCGATTACTCCAGCCATAGAGGCAGCCAATCAGCTCGCGACACCAAACACTTCAGGACCCCGATACCGACCCCGCCGGCGTGGTCGACGATTTCCCTCATTCAGCGCTTATCGCTATCGACCCACTAGGGTCGATTAATTCTTTCAAATATTTTTCCTCTCAGACGACGCCCTGAGCCGAGGTTCGCGCCCAACTGGGCACCCTCAGGCCTGTTGTCTTAAACGTTGTACCGGGTGAGAGCCTTCAGCGCTCCCCATTTGTCCGGCCAAGTAGTTAATGCCATCTGCGGCAAATCTACAATAAGTCACGTCAAAAAAGAAATGTTAATAAAGTGTGGATTACGATGCATGTAGAGGGTGTATTTGCGTGTGTTTGTTAGGATGTGTGTGTGTATGTTCGTTTATTTGGACTAGCAAAAGGTCGTTGCACCCATGGCATAAGAACACCAGACAGCAATATTGCCATTTGACATTTGTTTGCATTGCGCACTTACTTTTATATGCGCAAATGTCAAATTGAAATATTGCTTTCTTAGATGAATTGCTTCGATGTGGCCATTTTAACCCCCCTGTACAAATATCATCGTCATCATCAGCCCATTAACGTCCCCACTGCTGGGGCACGGGCCTTCCCTATGGATGGATAGGGAGATCGGGCCTTAAACCACCACGCGGGCCCAGTGCGGATTGGTGGTTATTAACGACTGCTAATGCAGCCGGGACCAACGGTTTAACATGCCTTCTGAAGCACGGAGGAGCTCGAGATGAAAACTTTTTTTTTGTGGTCACCCATCCTATGACCGGCCTTTACGAAAGTTGCTTAACTTCAACAATCGCAGATCGAATGCGTTTAACGCTGCGCCACCGAGCTCCTCCTGTACAAATATCTTTGTTAACAATTATTATATTGTAACAATGTGCCGATCACATTTTTATCCAAGCAATCCTATGAAGGTGTAATGGATAGTTGGGTATACAATACTGACTGTCGGCGTTGTATCTGGCGGGCGACGGGTCGGCGGAGGCGCGCGGGGCGGAGGCGCTGCGCGAGCGCCGCCGGCTGCGGGGGGACGCGGCGCCCTGGAATGGGGACAGCAAACAACAATCACGACCAGCATTGACAACGTCATTATCAAAAAACAATAATTCGAAATAATCAGACAGGATTCAAACCTGCTCTTGTCTAGTTATGATTAGCTTTCACTCTTTCTTTCACTTTTTTCTCCCCCCCTTCATACACCACTTTCTGTCTCCACTATATACCCCCACTCTCCACCCCCTCTCTGTATCCCCCCCACTTTCTACCCCCCTCTCTGTATCCCCCCACTCTCTACCCCTTGTATCCCCCACTTTCTACCCCCCCCCTCTGTATACCCCCCACTCTCTACCCCCCTCTCTGTATCCTCCCCACTCTCTACCCCCCCTCTCTGTATCCCCCACTCTCTACCCCCTCTCTGTATCCCCCCACTCTCTACCCCCCTCTCTGTATCCCCGCCCCAATTCCTCCTTATCACTCCTCTATATCCCCTCAATTCCCCCTATCCCTATATTCCCCCCGCTATTACTTTTTCTCTATCCACCCGGTCCTCTAACCCCTTTTTTTTATTTTTTTTATTTTATTTTTTGTTTATAACACTTCATAAATTACACATAGTTTTACAAACATCGCTAAACCTAAACAGGTTTGTCTCGATGCCTTCTTGTTCGGCATTCGCCACGCTTTCACCTCGTCCGAGGCGCTGTACCAAACTCCCCCTTTCTGCCCCCACTCACGTGGTCGCCGGCGGGGTCTGCGGCGGGCGCGTTGGGGTCGGCCCCGGCCCTCAGCAGCGCCCGCAGCAGCCGCACGTGCCCCAGCCGCGCGCAGCACGCTACGCAGCTGTCGCCCGCGCGGCACGCCTCCACGCTCACGGGGCGCACGCGGCGCTCGCTCTCGGCGGGGGCGTCCTGGGACGACACAGGGGGGGTTACAAACGACAAATAAAAAGTTTATTTTGTTTAGTTTGTTTGACGACCTCCGTGGTCCAGTGGTTGAGCGTTGGGCTCACGATCCGGAGGTCCCGGGTTCGAATCCCAGTGGAGCCATATAACAAACATCACTTTGTGATCTCTAGTTTGCTTAGGACATTACAGGCTGATCACCTGATTGTTCAAAAAGTAAGATGATCCGTCCTTCGGAAGGCACGTTAAGCCGTTGGTCCCGGTTACTACTTCCTGATGTAAGTAAGTAGTTGTTACATGAGACATGTCAGGGGCCTTTGGCGGCTCAATAATAACCCTGACACCAGGGTTGATGAGGTTGGTAATTCACGTCACAACCCACACGATAGAAGAAGAGAAGAAAAAATTATTTCCTCTACAAAAAAGAATCTATAAGAAAAGACATTTGGTTTGTACATACAATTTTTGAGAAGATGCTGGTGCCTAAACTAGGTAAAACTTAACTCATTTATGAATTTTATTTCTCTTTTTGAGTTTCCCTGAGCACGGGAGTGCTATAAAGACAAAAATCGTGGATAAAATTTTAGAAAGTCGATTAGGTCGTATACGGTCACGAGCATTAATATGTGTACACTTTGGTACCATGTCACATTAACTTTTTTGATAAATTGAACTGTAAGTCTCACTAAACGTCAAATATGTTGGTGCGACAGAGTCGTAAAGTGGGTACATTATATTGCTCATGACTGTACTAGGTTCAAAATAAATTATGAAATTTTGATTATTGAATAGGGACAAGTAACTAACGAAAATATGTTTTTTCTTCTATTTAACTTATTTATGAATTTTAATCAAGAAAAACGTAATAATAATTCCGACATTTTATCATGTTTTTCTATGACGTCACAGTGTGCTTTTTCACACAAATTCCATAGTCATTTCGTGTTTTGACGTTTAGTCATCATCATCATCAGCCGTACGACGCCCACTGCTGGGCATAGGCCTACCCCAAGAATCTGACGTTTAGTAAAAAGTGACAAATTTTAGTTGAAAACTAGCCAACTGTGGTAGTGAAACCGGCACTTAAAGTAAATTAATAGCTCATTGGTACAAGTTAGGTACCGGGACTCGCTTTGTCCGGCCAAGTAGTTAATGCCATGTGCGGTAAATCTACAATAAGTCACGTCAAAAAAAAAAGAAAAAAAGCCGGGGCTCGAATGGGCGCTCCCCGATTGCCAGCCGGACACACAGAACCGCATTGACTAATTTATTGAACATAAACAGCCTATATACGTCCCACTGCTGGGCACAGGCCTCCCCTCAATCAACCGGAGGGGGTACGGAGCATACTCCACCACGCTGCTCCACTGCGGGTTGGTTTACTTGTACATACCTTTTTATTTCCAGTGAGTTTGTTGACGATGGCGTGTATCCCGAGCGAGATGCCGCCGCGGTGCGGGGACAGGATCTGCGCAGGCGCGGGGGGCGGGTCCTCCGTCTGCGGGTGAGGGGGGGTCAGGTTAGTACCTTAGTAGCCAAATCGGCTTCACGTTAATAAAGCTGAGGGAAAGACGTGGCCAGAAAACCTCCCAGCACAGGGCCCTAGTCCTACTGTTTCATGTTTTCCTTTCTTTTCTTTTTTTTTTAAATCCAGTTTCTATTACATAATTTATAAACTTAAATACAATGGTATTCCAATTGCAGTCGGTGGAAGGAAAGTGAAAAATAAAGAGTTTATGTGACTTTATCACAGAAACAGTGTTTTACGAGCTCCCAGACAGAAGCAGCACCCGATCACGAGTTGACGCGAAAGCCAGCCGTCGCTATCTTCGCACAATTTTGAGGGAAAGGTGCGACCCGATCATCAGGTTGTCCAAAGGACACACGGGGTGTGCAGACAGTGGTACACACCGGGGTGGTGGTGGGCGTGCAGGGCACGGTGTGGCCCAGCAGCGCCTCCAGCACGGCCAGGTTGCCCAGCGTGCAGGCCACGTACAGCGCCGTCTGGCCGCTCACGTCGCGCGCGTTCACGTCAAACGCCGCGCGGTACTGCCACTTGCCCGACGGGTCGCTGCAACGAGAAACAGTTTATGCTAGAGAGGGCATGCTAGAAGTAAAAGTAAAGTAAAGTAAAAATTCTTTATTTGCGTTGTAACACTTTAGTAAAACTACAATAATAAGATACAGCATGTTCACGGTAGTAATTCAAATTCAAAAATATATTTATTCAGTAGGTAACATAGTTACACTTTGAATCGTCAATTTTTACATAACGAACGTCTCATCCGCCTAAAACTACTGCAGCTTCTCATAACCTGTATAGCCGGGGAAAAGAAGCTGCAAGAAAAACCTCGGCACAGGGCCCTAGACGGTCTTTAAAAAATAAACATAAAATATTGGTATACAATTCAGTAATTTAGCTGTCTAATATCAGTTCTCAGACAGTTAATCCCATGCATTCATGTCTTCTAAATAATCACTAACTTACTAGTACTATAGGCATACCATTGGACGGCCGACCACGGCCCACATTCGCACTAGGATCTAACCTAGCCTGAAAAGACCTTACCAAACAAAGGACAGTCTCACAAAGTGATTTCGACAATGTCCCCATCGGGAAGCGAACCCGGACCTCCAGATCGTGAGCCTAACGCTCTAACCACTAGACCACGGAGGCTGGCAAATTAACATTAAATATAATTAAATGAAAGCCACTTGCGTGCTAGAAGGAAAGAGAGGAAGGGGAAGACCAAGAAGAGCTTACATGGAACATATTAAAGAAAAGGTTAAAGGTCTATAAGGAAGTCAAGGAATTGGCCTTTGATAGGCAAGAATGGAGAATGCTACACCGACAAGAGCGTGGCTCTTAGATTGATGATGATGAGAGCATGCAATCTGTAACAGCTAACATTTCAAGGTTAGCCCAGATGACGTCATCACGCCAAAAATAAATTCCAGTCTCGGACTTGAAACTGAAATTCATGTCAAGTTAGAAAAAAAAGACGATTTTAATTTTCTATATTCAATTAGTTAAAAAAACAAGTACTCACGTGTACGTAGAGTACAGATGCTGAGGGTATGGATACTCCAGCAGCAGCGTGACCATGCCGGCGTGGCCGCCGATGCAGGCCGCGTGCAGCGGGAGCCATTTCTCCACCGTCTCTTGCTGGAAAAGGGGAATTAAACATATGGGGTAGTCAGAGGTATAGTCATGAGCAATATACCCACTTTAGGACTCTGTCGCACTAACACATTTGACATTTAGTGTGACTTACAGTTCAATTTGTCAAAAAAGTTAATGTGACATGGTACCAAAATACCATGAAAATGAGAAATGAGGAGAAATGATGGAAATGAGGAGATCCGCAGGAGAACTAAAGTCACCGACATAGCTCGAAGAATTGCAAAGCTGAAGTGGCAGTGGGCAGGACACATAGCGAGGAGAACCGATGGCCGATGGGGCGGAAAGGTTCTGGAGTGGCGACCACGTGTCGGACGACGCTCAGTGGGTAGGCCCGCTACAAGGTGGACCGACGATCTGGTGAAGGTCGCGGGAAGCCGCTGGATGCGGGCAGCGCAGGACCGATCGTCGTGGAGATCCTTGGGGGAGGCCTATGCCCAGCAGTGGGCGTCATACGGCTGATGATGATGGTACCAAAGTGTATACATATTAATGCTCGTGGCCGTACATCCCACACCTCACCGAGCTTTCTGTCAGACCAACGTGATAGGTGAGCCGTATCGCCGTCTATAATGGTCGAGACAACTGTGTTAGTGGAAACTGCGCTTAAGAAAAAATATATTTTTATAACATACATACATACATACATAAACTCACGCCCGTAATCCCTAATGGGGTGGGCAGAGCCACAAGTAATCAAAGACAACTTGCAGCCACTGTTGATACGAAGTCCAAAGATGGATATGATGAACCTTATGGTGATAAGGGATCAGCCTATCGCCCATAACATTAGTCCATCATGTTAGAGGACACAATCCCTCTGTCGGTTTTTACGACATTTGGTTTTTGATATATTTATATTTTTATAAGGGTGGGCGCAAGTTGAAGTTGATATTGAAGTTTATTATCTGTGGGTGCATGTAGTAGTAATAGGATTGTTCATTCATGTCTTATGCGATTGTTCATGAGGAATGGTGACCAACACCAGGGGCCTGTTTAATAAAACTTACAATTGTAAATTACAACGACAATTTGATGTTCATTACGTAGCTAATATGAAACTGCAAAATATTCGTGATCACACATTCAGCAATGTACATCAAACTGTCATAGTAATTTACAATTGTAAGTTTTATTAAACAGGCCCCAGGCATAATTTTCCTAATTTTTGTTTGTTTCCTAATTCGATCATAATATACATAATATATCGAAGGTTTTTCTATGTATAATTGTAAACTAAGTGATACCTACACGTTTCATATGTAACCCGGGGTAATCTATAATTGGCTTTCTTGTTACTTAAAATATTATATCACTACAATGTATACTATATGAGCTGTTGATTACCTGAACAATAAAATAAATAAATAAATATACACTCATCATTAATTATTTACATATTCAAACCAACATATTATTATATCTATGTATCTAACTGTATCTATAGCTGCTTCCCCGGGATTTGTCGAATGATGTAGACGAAAATCAGCGTTTGCTTCCCTTTGGGGCAAACACGTGCTGAGTCGTTTTACCTTTTCAAATAACACTTTTGCACTTTCACACAACACTTTTGTTATTAATTTTATTTCTTTTCTTGTGTGTAAATGTTTATAGCCTATAAGTGTTATTTCAATGTTATGCTTTTGTTTTGTGTGCTGTTTGTTTGAATAAACGTTTTCTCTCTCTCTCTCTTTCATGGTTGATTCACACTTCATCATCATCACCTCACTAGCGTTATCCCGTTTCTCACAGGGTCCGCTTACCTAACCTGAAGATTTGACAGGTCCGGTTTTTTGCAGAAGCGACTGCCTGTCTGACCTTCCAAACCGCGAAGGGAAAACCAGCCCAATATGAATTCGAAAACAAATTCCACAATCATTGGTTTAGGCCTGTGCTGGATTCGAATCTGCGACCTCAAAGTGAGAGGCGAGCGTTCTATCAACTGGGCTGTCATGGCTTATAAGGACAGGAGGATGATGATAACAGGCTGATCAGGTCCTTCATCTCACAACCCATAGGAGGACAGCATACATTGTTTTAAGTTTACGCGGTTATTATCATAATTAAAACACATAATAACGAGTTCTTACCGCGTTTAAATGGGGATATGAGACTCCCGATATTTCGACACTGTTGCAAGTGCCATGATCACGGGATGACTGATGAGATTGGAGTGGAGTAGGTAGATCCATAATTTTCTACGGGCAGACATATCTGTCTACCCACTTTCTTTTTTCTTGTTTTTTGTTTTCCCCGAAGGGTAAGGCAAAGGAAACTATGCCCATACAGCCATGTCTTACGTATTTTTTTTCCTTGATAATTAATGAGATTAAAACACATAATAACGGGTTCTTACCGGGGGGGTTCATATCGGGAGTCTCATATCCCCATTTAAACGCGGTAAGAACCCGTTATTATGTGTTTTAATTACGATAATAACCGCGTAAACTTAAAACAATTAATGAAATGATGAAAGATGATGATGATGAAACCTAAGCCCCCACCCTCGGAGTAGACTCCTACTCCGAACCCCAAACGAATTAACTCAAAAGTCCGCATAAACTTTAGAGTTATGAAGCGGCTTGTTGGCACGAAGCGAAAATAGGCATATACACTTTGTTTATTGAATATTCCGATATAATAACACTGTCGCGAAAGTCTTCCGACTAACTTAATGCGATCACTAACCACAAAACACCACTTCGTATTAATTATTTAGATTATTCAATGAAGAAAACAACTGTCCCGTTCCCGTTCCCGCCAAAAAGCCTGTGTCCTCACGTTTTGTCACCACATTAGGCCGTTTCAAGCTTTTTACAACACCTACTACTGGATTCCACATGCTCGATAATTTGAACCCGTCTTCCCTGTTGAATATAAATATCGGGAGTCTCATATCGCCATTTTAAACGCGGTCATCATCACCAGCCCATTAACGTCCCCACTGCTGGGGCACGGGCCTTCCCTATGGATGGATAGGGAGATCGGGCCTTAAAGCATCACGCGGGCCCAGTGCGGATTGGTGGTTATTAACGACTGCTAATGCAGCCGGGACCAACGGCTTAACGTGCACGAACCACGGAGGAGCTCGAGATGAAAACTTTTCTTTTGTGGTCACCCATCCTATGACCGGCCTTTGCGAAAGTTGCTTAACTTCAACAATCCTGGTAATTAACCGCTGCGCCACCGAGCTACTTTAAACGCGGTAAGAACCCGTTATTAGGAGGGCAGCGTGTTCTACAGTACCTGTACAGCTTGGGGGAAGTGCGCCAGCAGCAGCTTGGCGATGTCGCCGTGGCCGTGGTAGGCGGCGATGTACAGCGGGCAGTACTTGGTGACGGGGTGCGCGCGCCCGTCGGCGCCGGCCTCCAGCAGCGCCGACACGGCCGCGGTGAGGCCCGCCTCGGTCGCCCTGGGACCACAGGTGATGAGACATTATTATTTTTTTATTTATTTAGATAGGGGAGGCCTTTGCCCAGCAGTGGGACACTTTAGGCTAGATAAGATAAGATAGATAGGTATACCAACAGTACACATATTGGCCCCGATTCCTGCAGACATCTCTTAATTTTACTTTAAGTTATACCTGTCATTTTCTTATCCGCCGAAAAGGAAAGGGACGGATGATTGACAGCTCTTAATTTTAGGAAGAATGAGTAAATAAATGAATAACCCGGGCGAATTTTTAGACGGTTGTTTTAGATTTGTGCTTAAAATTGACGTGTGTTCCATAAATTTTATGCTTGTCGATTACCCGTCCCTTTCCTTTTCGGCGGATAAGAAAATGACAGATATAACCTAAAATAAAATTAGATGGTATTTACAGGAATTAGCACCATTGTAAAGTTATAAAATGCAAGTCTAAAATTACAGGTACACACAGCATTCATAATAACACCAACAAAACGTATATATCTAGGTGTATATAATTATATATCAATAAATATATATAAAACTTAAACAGAAATTAACTTCTAAATAAAAACAGCCATAAATCTTCGTAGCAAACATAAGAGTTAAAACAATAACATATACATATTACGCGCGTGTGTATTATTATGTTTTATATTTACCTTCTATTTCATATTTTTCTAGTAAGTGAGGGGATATAGAGCATACTCCACCACACTGTACCGCTGTGGGTTGCTTTAATGTATACGTTTTTACAATAAGATTCCCATTGACTTTCAGAACTTGCCTTTCAACTGTTTTAAGACAGTAGTTAAACAGAAACTTTGCAAAAAAGGTTATTACAAGGTTAGTGATTATTTAGCAGATATGAATGCATGGGATTAACTGTCTGAGAATTCATATTAAGCAGCTAAATTACTCAATTGTATAACAATATTTTATATTTATTTATTTTTTAAAGAACGTCTAGGGCCCTTAAAGAAGCCTTTATATCGCACGGCCTGTTTCTGGGAAACCTGGAGAGATGGCTGGCGTTAGTACTCACACGTATAGCAGAGTGTTGGCGCCATTCGGCGTCAGGTTGGCCACAATGCCGGCAGCAGTCCCCAATGCTGCCAACTTCGCCTTCAGCTGCTGCGTGTCTCCGCGGGACAGCACCTCTCGCAGCTGAGCGTGTTGAGAGAGGCGTTCACGTTCCAGGGCATCTGTGGAAAAGAGAAAGAAGATTTAAGATACAGAGAAAGCCTCACTCCTGTGTTAAATGAGCAATCGGCCCGGATTCCTGCAGACACCTCCTAACTTTAAGTTATACCCATCATATTCTTACCCGTCGAAAAGGAAAGGGACGGATGACTGACAAACTGTTAAATTTAAAATGAATGATAAAATGAATGAATATCCCGGGCGAATAAAATAGGCATACCCCTCCAATTAACCAGTTTAACATGCGCTGTCAACTTAATTCTGTCAGGTAATTGGCCAATATACAATTTTGGGAGGGGTTTTTAAATTTCTGCCGGGTTTACATACCTTTTTGATTCGCCCGGATTATTAATTCATTTACTCATGCTTGCTAAAATAAAGAGCTGTCAATCATCCGTCCCTTTCCTTTTCGGCGGATAAGAAAATGACAGGTATAACTTAAAGGAAGATTCTTGTATGGAGTATCAGGAGTGTCTACGCCGTTCTTAATCACGCGTCGCGCGCGCCGGGCCTTCAGGCCCTCCCTCGTCGGCAACCGTCCGTCCAACATAGCGCATACGAGCCGCATTGCGCATCATTGTCGGGCACAATTTGTTTTTTTTTTTATTACCAATACACCTTAAGAAACTACCAAGAAGACTTTCAATCATCATCTACATCCTTGTCCAAGCCTGGACAAGGAGTGTGGCTGCTCGCTGAAATATCCCACATATATTGGCGTTCACTCGCATGGACGAACTTCACGAGTACCTTGGAATGAGGACAGTTAAGCAAGAAATTGCCACCACTACAAGGCTATACAGAGATCGAATTACTCATCACCAAAACAAACTGGCCCGGAGTTTAAGTGACAACCACTATATGAGACGCCTCAAAAGGACGCACATATGGGATAGCATACAGTAGCACCTTAATGAAGGCAGCCTTCTAATGAGGGGGCCTGTCTTGCATGTTAATAAAACCAAACCATCAAAACTGCTTATGGTCAGTCGACCGATCGCATGTTTGGGCACAAAAATGAAAAAAAATATATATATATATATTGGCGACATAGAGAAAGTCGGACCTCCGCTTGGCGACCAGTCCTCAATCCGGGGCTACTCACCGCCCAGCCCCTGGCTCCAGGGGTCGTGTACATCATGAAGGAAGTAATCCGTGACGTCATACGCGAGGTCGGGCTCTGTCTGTCTCACTCGCACCTGAGGCCGCGCGCCGCGCACGCGCACTGAGCCCAGCCGCCGTACTGGCTGTGGGGACTCCTTCTCAGGGCGGCGCATGCGAAACGAGTTGAACCGTTGCAGCATTTTTAACCGGTTTTTTATGGGTTTAATCGACACAGGTTTGCACTGGTGTGTCCTTGGTTCAATGTCAATGTCAGTTTACTTTTTAATTCACAGAAGGCATGAGTTTTTTTTTACTTTAAATGTTCTTGATTTCTTTATTATGCTTTTAAGATTTTTCTAGGTTATGTTATGTTTGTTTTTGATCCTGTTTCAAATTCAAATGTATCTTTATTCAGTAGAATCGTAATTTTTTACTTAACGAACGTCTCATCCGCCTAAAACTACGTGGGGGGAAAAAGCTGCTAGAAAAACGTCTATTTCGAAGAAAAATCTGTTTTTTTTTTTTGGAAACGTATCCTGAAAGATCCCTCATTGAGTATATAAAACGGCTTCCGTGGTCCAGTGGTTGAGCGTTGGGCTCACGATCCGGAGGCCCCGGGTTCGAACCCCGGTTAGGACATATCACAAAAATCACTTTGTGATCCCTAGTTTGGTTAGGACATTACAGGCTGATCACCTGATTGTCCGGAAGTAAGATGATCCGTGCTTCGGCACGTTAAGCCGTTGGTCCCGGTTATTACTTACCTATGTAAGTGAGTAGTCGTTACATGAGTCATGTCAGGGGCCTTTGGCGGCTCAATAGTAGCCCTGACACCAGGGTTGACAAGGTTGGTATTCCACCTCACAACCCACAAGTAAATTTTTAGTATTTTAGTGGGTGGAGGGTAGCTGTTGTACATGCTGGTAAACAAAATTAAGGTTTAGTTTGGCGATGGTATTGAAGTGTCAACATCATCATCATCATCAGCCGTACGACGCCCACTGCTGGGCATAGGCCTCCCCCATTGAAGTGTATAATGTATGTAATTTTGTTTATAAATATAAAAAAAGCATGAAAGTAGGATCAATGCCGTAGAAATGAGGTCTTTGCGTAGCATCTGCGGTGTGAAGTTGAGTGATAGAGTGAGAAACAGTGTGATAAGACAGAGATGTGGTGTAAAAGACGATATAGTGACTAGGATTGAGAAAGGAATGTTAGGTTGGTTTGGACACGTAGAGCGGATGAAGGATAATAGGATTGCAAAAGCGGTATATAAAGCGAAAGTTGATGGTAGGGCTGGCAGAGGAAGACCGAGAAGGACTTACGATGATCAAATTGGAGATGTCCTTAGAAAAGGTTCAATACGATCTACTCTAAACTGGCGAGCGTGTATGAAGCGATTGATGAATGTGGAGGAAGCAAAAGAAGTGTGTCAGGATCGAAGCAAATGGAATTCTATAGTCTCTGCTTACCCCGGTGGGAAATAGGCGTGAGTTTATGTATGTATGTATAAAAAAAAACACGATAAGAAAAGTATATATTGTCTGTCGTCGAAAATCGGTAGGCTTATGTTACGTCGATGTTGAAACTTGACACCGTTATAATGGTATTAGTGAGGGTGTGGTCTACTGAATGCTGTTATGTAACGAGATTAGCCGACGACATAAGTTGTCTTCGGGATAAGAGGCGACTCCGGCTTAGGCCGGCTGCTTACGTCGGGTGACTACGGAATGATTATTTAGAAGATACGAATCATCATCAGCCCATTAACGTCCCCACTGCCGGGGTACGGGCCTTCCCTATGGATGGATAGGGAGATCGGGCCTTAAACCACCACGCGGGCCCAGTGCGGATTGGTGGTTATTAACGACTGCTAATGCAGCCGGGACCAACGGCTTAACGTGCCTTCCGAAGCACGGAGGAGCTTGAGATGCAAACTATTTTTTTGTGGTTACCCATCCTATGGCCTTTGCGAAAGTTGCTTAACTTCAACAATCGCACACCGAGCGCGTTAACCGCTGCGCCACCGAGCTCCTCAAGAAGAAGATATGAATGCATGGGATTAACTGTCTGAGAACTGATATTAGGCAGCTAAATTACTCAATTGTATAAAAATATTATATGTTTATTTTATTTTTTTAAAGAACGTCTAGGGCCCTGTGCCGAGGTATTTCTTGCAGCTTCTTTTCCCCGGCTATACAGGTTGTGAGAAGCTGCAGTAGTTTTAGGCGGATGAGACGTTCGTTATGTAAAAATTGACGATTCAAAGTGTAACTATGTTACCTACTAAATGAAGATATTTCTGAATCTGAATTATCCATACGGCCTCGCAAACCTTCACAAGTGAGTGGCGTGTATGTATGTATTTATTGTGTTTCCGTTGTGGAGTGTCGTGTGGTCAGCCTGCGGTCACATGCAGTATGCCCCACATGCATTGGAAGCCGGTTACCGAGTGGCACGGAATTGATTGACTGCCGACACCTGACCAGCGCCATACCCCGGACACTTCATACAACCAACCTCGTTTTTCACAGACACTACACATTGACAGTATCATACACGCGCATCTGTGTGTGTGACGTCTGAGAGCTGCCAATTACAATACCTAATTTAACCGTCATATAGAGCAAAGATGCTTTTATTATAATCAGTTAATATTTATTATTAACCACACAAATCACAAACAAAAAATTTTCAACAATGAAATTATAAATAAATAGGCTTTTACACTTCACTGCATTAATTAATTGCATTCACATTATTTTTACATTAAGCTAGGTTTGAATTTGATTTAATTGCAAATTATTAGCATGTTTTGATAAACAATCACCACGAAATATAAATATTTATAGGCGCGACGCAGGCGTACCCAGCGCGGGCAATTACTGTGAGATGAAATATTCGAATCAGACAAAAGAAGATCGGCGTCCAATTTCAAAATTCGAAAATATAAACTAAACAGCCTTCATGATTCAAGTCTAAACTATGTTCGAGGGGTGAGGTAAACCTAGCTCAGCCGCTGGTGGGGAGCGGAGAGTTGCCATTCTATACGTATTACTTATGATTTAGTTGATAAGTTTTGTACTTATCACTGTCATCTACCTCCATTGATGTCTTCTTTATGTTGAGTTGTGGTGGGAAACAAATATTTTATTAATCTGGACCCGACTGAACTGGTGTAGGACCAACCATGGAAAGTCAAACCATCACCTACATAAATGGAGCTTAAAGGAGTCGCCATACTGTGAATGTGGTCACCCGGATGAAACCATATCTCACATAGTGAACGAGTGCCCTCTGCCCCGTTCCCAGGGGTCTGTTTAATAAAACTTACAATTGTAAATTACAACGACAATTTAATGTTCATTACGTAGCTAATATGAAACTGCAAAATATCCGTGATCACATAATCCGCAATGTACATCAAATTGTCATTGTAATTTACAATTGTAAGTTTTATTAAACAGGCCCCAGGTGGCATAGCCGGGCTGCATTGTGTTACGGATGCGGCAGAGACTTGGTTAGGGGAGTTTAAGCTGGATATATGATCCACGCAGGATATTTTATTTTTGTCTGCCATACGCAATAATATTTTTTTATTTATTTTTGTTTATGTGCGAACGAAACAACTGGCATTTACGTTTTCGTTTCAGGTTCAATCAGAGCGTGTCGTGTTGATATTTACACTTCATTTTCTCCTCGTGAATGCGTGTGTTACGACAATAATACCCCACATACTTCGGCACATTCATACTACACTAGCTTTTGCCCGCGACTTCGTCCGCGTGGCGTGGTATAAATTAAAAGAGATCTTTGTGTGTGTGGGAGTGCATGTCAAATTTCAAGCATCTCACTTATGCAGTTTAGATTTTTTCATACAAATGTTTTTTCCCGTTAACTCCCGTTCCCGTGAGAATTTTGTAATATCCTGTTGCAACTAAGCTTTAAGTTTGCTAAGGTACCTGCAGGCCAAATTTCAAGCATCTAACTTGAGTGATTTAGATTTTTCATACAAAAGGATTTTCCCGATAATTCCCATTCCCGTGGGAATTTCGGGAATTCCTTTCTTAGTGCACCTCTACGGTACCTAAGCTACGTCACTTCCAAATTTCAAGTGCCTACGTTTAGCCGTTTAGGCTGTGCGTTAATATGTCAGTCAGTCAGTTTCTCCTTTTATATTTAGAATAGATAGAAGATAGAAAGATATCGTGTGGGTTGTGAGGTGGAATACCAACCTCATAAACCCTGGTGTCAGGGTTATTATTGAGCCGCCGAAAGCCCCTGACATGGCTCATGTAACGACTACTTACTTACATCGGTAAGTAGTAGCCGGGACTAACGGCTTAACATGTCTTCCGGAGCACGGATCAATTAACGCTCTATTAAAAAACAAGCATTATTCGCCCGGGCTAAAAAACAGCACCAACCAACATGACGTATCGGCGAGGAGTGGTCTGCGTCAGGCGGTCAATTGCATCCACTTGCTGGAGACCTCTGAGCGCCGCGCAGATTAACACCCGTAACGTGAATTGAAACTCATAGCCGGGACCAGTGCTACCCGATAATCGACTGTATATCGATTAATCTATCTAAATATATAAAAGGAGAAACTGACTGACTGACATATTAACGCACAGCCTAAACGGCTCAACGTAGGCACTTGAAATTTGGAAGGGACGTAGCTTAGGTACCGTAGAGGTGCACTAAGAAAGGAATTCCCGAAATTCCCACGGGAATGAGAATTAGCGGGAAAATCCTTTTGTATGAAAAATCTAAACCGCTTTGAAATTTGGCATGCAGGTACCTTAGTTAACTTAAAGCTTAGTTACAACAGAATATTGCAAAATTCCCACGCCAACGGGAGTTAGCGGGAAAAAACATTTGTATGAAAAAATCGAAACCGCGTAAGATATATGTTTTCAATCTAGCATGCATGCATACCTTAGTAACTATAAAGTTTAGTTATGACAGTATTTGAAAAAATGGGAGTTAGCGGGAAGAAAAAATTGTATGAAAAAATCTAAACTGCATAAGTTAGATGCTTGAAATTTGATATGCACTCCCACACACAAAGATCTCTCTTTTATAACACGCCACGCGGACGAAGTCGCGGGCAAAAGCTAGTAATCGATAATTTTCTAAACCCCTAAATAATCTAAATATTAGTATGCCTATCGATATTAGATAGTCTTGTAAAACATGAGGTGGTGCTGTTTGCAGATGATACCTCCTTACTTTTTAAAGTAAAGAGACGACAAGATTCCTTTGACGATGTAAACAACGCCATTTCAGAGGTAGTGGATTGGTTTACTGTAAACAACCTGCTACTTAATGAAAATAAAACAAAATATGTTTATTTTACGTTATCGAATGTTAGTAGGCCCCTCGATTCTATTATTGTAAAAAATAAGGAATTGGACCTCACGGATACTGCTGTATTTTTGGGAATTACTTTGGACGCTAAGTTGCAATGGAGTCCTCATATTGATAAGTTGTCCAAAAGGCTCAGCTCAGCAGCATTCGCGGTCAAAAAAATTCGTTTAATAACCGATGTAGAAACCGCGCGATTAGTTTATTTTGCCTACTTCCACAGTCTAATGTCGTACGGCATCTTGCTGTGGGGTCATGCTGCAGATATGAACAGCATTTTTGTTCTGCAAAAGCGAGCCATTCGGGCGATTTACAAATTGGGACCCAAGATGTCACTTAGAAATAAATTTAAAGAAATTAATATTTTAACTTTGGCATCACAATATATCTTTGAAAACTTAATATATGTAAAAAAACATATAGGATTATTTGCAAAAAATAGCGATCGGCACATTGTTAATACCAGGAACAAAAATAAACTTGCTTTACAAGTCAGTCGATTACATAAGATTACTAAATCTTTTAAGGGGCAATGTATACGTTTTTACAATAAGATTCCCATTGACATTCAGAATTTGCCTTTCAACTGTTTTAAGACAGTAGTTAAACAAAAACTTTACAAAAAAGGTTATTATAAAGTTAGTGATTATTTAGAAGATATGAATGCATGGGATTAACTGTCTGAGAACTGATATTAGGCAGCTAAATTACTCAATTGTATACCAATATTTTATGTTTTATGTTTATTTTTATTTTTTTAAAGAACGTCTAGGGCCCTGTGCCGAGGTTTTTCTTGCAGCTTCTTTTCCCCGGCTATACAGGTTGTGAGAAGCTGCAGTAGTTTTAGGCGGATGAGACGTTCGTTATGTAAAATTGACGATTCAAAGTGTAACTATGTTACCTACTGAATAAAGATATTTTTGAATTTGAATTTGAATTGAAAATTATATCGACTATATTGCAATACTCGATTAATTAATAGTATTGCAAGTATTTTACAATCGATATTATCGATTATATCTAACAATACTATTCGGGATCGACGTCTTAACGTGCCCTCCGAAGCACGGAATCATATTAAATTCTCGGACAATCTGGTGATTCAACTTTACAGTGTCCTTACCAAAGGACAGTCTCACAAAGTAAGTAATTCCGACAATGTCCCCGTGGGGAATCGAACCCGGACCTATATATCGTGAGCTCTACGCTCTAACCACAAGACCACGAAGCGCTATCCGGTTTAGTAATGAAACAAATTCCTAGCCTGTTGGTCTCCAAACACTATTGTGGCGAGGTTTTTCTTGCAGCTTCTTTTCCCCGGCTATACAGGTTGTGTGAAGCTGCAGTAGTTTTAGGCGGATGAGACGTTCGTTATGTAAAAATTGACTATTCAAAGTGTAACTATGTTACCTACTGAATGAAGATATTTTTGAATTTGAATATTACATAAATGTTGCCAAGAGTTCCGCAGCCATCGATCTTACGAGCTCGAATTTACAGTGACCTTGGCTGTGACCTAGCTCACCTTAACCCTAACTGACCTTGGGAACATGTCGATACAATAAAATAAACATAATAACAGTTTTTCTTTATTAACATTGCACTAAAGGTTAGCGTTATCTTAATGAATTTGCCGTGATGCGATCGGAATTTGTCATTGAGAACTTAAACTCATAAATAACTTTATTTAGGTGAGTGATATATTTATATTGAGAGTTATTGAAGACAGAAGATGATCAGACAAAGAATTCCAAACCAACTATGGACAGTCAAACCATCAATGGGGCTTAAGGGAGTCGCCGTACTGTGAATGTGGCCACCCGGATCAAACCATATCTCACATAGTGAACGAGTGCCCTCTGCAACGGTTCCCAGGTGGCATAGCCGGGCTGCATTGAGTGACGGATGCGGCAGAGACTTGGTCAGGGGAGCTTAAGCTGGATATATGAGCCACGCAGGATATTTTATTTTTGTCTACCACACGCAATAATAATTGGACAAAGAATTGAAAGAGAGGAAGGGAAAGACCAAGAAGAGCTTACATGGAACAGATTAAAGAGAAGGCGAACGTCGTGTCTTATAAGGAAGTGAAGGAATTGGCCCTTGATAGACAAGAATGGATACTCCCTAGCTTTATCCCGTTTTTCACAGAGTCCGCTTACCTAACCTGACCATTTGACAGGTCCGGTTTTTTACAGAAGCGACTGCTTATCTGACCTCCAACCGCGATGGGAAACCAGCCCAAAACAGGTTAGGTCACATACCGAAAATGCATTTCCCGGGAATGTGGGTTTCCTTCACCATTTGTAATCGAAACATGAATTCGAAAACAAATTCAACAATCATTGGTTTAGGCTGGATTCGAACCTGCGACCTCAAAGTGTGAGGCAAGCGTTCTACCAGCTCGCCTACCACGGTTCATCATTGTTGTAGAACCAAATAAATAAATTTGCAGCAGCCTCCATGGTCTAGTGGTTAGAGCGTTATGCTGACGATCTGGAGGTCCGGGTTCGATTCCCGATGGGGACATTGTCGAAATCACGTTATGAGACTGTCCTTCGTTTGGTAAGGACTTTTCAGGCTTGAATCACCTGATTGTCCGAAAAAGTATGACGATTCCGTGCTTCGGGGGGCATCTTAAGCCCCACCCGGCTATTAGCCATAGAAACACCTCCACCAACCCGCAGTGCAGCGTGGTGGAGTATGCTCCATACCCCCTCCGGTTGATTGAGGGGAGGCCTGTGCCCAGCAGTGGGACGTATATAGGCTGTTTATGTATGTATGTTCCTATGTATGAAGACCGATTATAAATTACTTCAATTGGTTATCTTTCACGTAACCCCAAGGACTCAGTACCAAGATAACTACAATAAAACCACAAACTAAATGCAATACAACTTCACATCACATAACAGTACACTTCACGTGACCAAACCACAGATACACTTGATATTCTCCCGCGTATTTTTGTATTTATCGTATCCGTATTTGTATTATTCGATGTATTGGATACGGAGAGACGTACGGACGTGCTACGCCCGCGGCGTCGGGGCGTTACTGACCATACACTGAGTTAGATTTGACTTGACGACCTATGTGGTCTAGGTCGCGCGTTGGGCTCACGGCGAGGTCCCGGGTTCAAATCCGTGGGGACACAACACAAAAATCACTTTGTGATCCCTAGTTTGGTTAGAACATTACAGGTCGATCGCCTGATTGTCCGAAAGTAAGATGATCCGTGCTGCGGACTACGTTAAGCCGTTGGTCCCGGTTACTACTTACTGATGTAAGTGAGTAATCGTTACATGAGCCATGTCAGGGGCCTTTGGCGGCTCAATAGTAACCCTGACACCACACGATAGAAGAAGAGACTTGACTTAGATAAGACCTCTGTTTACTATAGATAGAGCCAATGCGAAACATACGTAATGTCGTGGCCAGATCGTAAAATTGATCAATTTCATGAAATGGCCAACCTAAGTTGACCACCACCATGGACACCACCTGCATTAACCAAACGTTGATTGAAATATCATTAAACGTTGACGTTTCAACGATATGGACAACGTAGGTTGACTATTTCATGAAATATGACCATTTCATGAAATGATGAATTTTACAATCTGGCCACGACATATGCATATTGATGGACGTGACCAGTTAGTAATTAGGAAATAAACGTTAGCTTAAGTTATATTATGTGTTCTATTTATAACATGTATTAATTAATTCAAATGAGGACCGGTTTGAAGGTCCGTATAAATTTGCCCTAACGGAGAACGAACCCGCATACGAATGAAGACAGACCTTTACCTACGCACATATTATGCAATAACTACACATAACTAAACTGGTTTACTAATGTTAAAGCAACATTGAAAGTCGAAATTAGTGGTCGTAATATTATAAACATTACTAAGTGTAGGGAGCGCTGGTAATTGTAATAAAACCCCACACAAATAATTGAATGAACTGTATTACTTAGGATATTATATTAAATTACAAGATCCAAACATTGAGACGCGTTGGCTTGCTCGCGCTAGAGATGTGACTGACCATAAATGGTAGACTATTAGGTATGTCCCATACACTAAGACCTAAATAAGAAGGATTTAGGTCTTATACATTGTTTTAAGTTTACACGGTTATTATCATAATTAAAACACATAATTCCTGCAGACACAGCCTAATTATATTAATACAATAGTAACCCTGACACCAGGGTTGATGGGGTTGGTAATCCACCTCACAACCCACACGATAGAAGAAGACTTTGGGAATATTCCCAGGAACGGCACATCAGGGAATACAACCTTCCTATTTTTATAAATAATTAATTAAATTGATATTTAAGACTATTAATATGTCAACGCGATTAGGAAGTACCTTTTTATTTTTAAATTACTTGTTTTTATTTGTTATTGAGTGTTTAGAATACATACATAAATTAAATACAGTTTTTTTTTCTTAATATAACTTACGACGAACCATGGCATAAGAAAACCAGGTATGCTTAAAAGTGACAGCTAACATTTCAAGGTTAGCCCAGCTGACGTCATCCCACCCTGCGTCGCCATTTCGTAAAAATAAATAACCCACGACCAATGTTTTTATATTTACTTTGCAAGGAGAACTTTTAGTAAAAGATTTGGTTCTCTATTTTTACTCATAAAATTTTATGTAATAATTTACCATGGCATACTATTACTTGTCCTATTATTAGTTACGCATAGTATTAATTTGTCATAACTTTTTAAGCATAATTTTGAAACTCATAACTACTATAAGCATAATAATTAATGACAATAATAATAAATAAGCACAATTATGATAAGCATAAAAACTATACTCCGAATAAGAAAAGTTTTGGCACAACTTTGAACATTTTCGAAACTTACTTTTCCTGGCTGCATTTGGTTCATGATTGTGACTTTTTATATTTTTGACACTATTTCATACTGTTGATCATCATTCAGTCCGGGTGAGAGCCTTCAGCGCTCCCCATTTGTCCGGCCAAGTAGTTAATGCCATCTGTGGCAAATCTACAATAAGTCACGTCAAAAAAAAATCATCATTCAGTATACTTTTCGTGTGTAAGATAAACATGCTGGCGGCGAAGGGGTGGCCCAGGGGCCACCCCCGCCCCACACTAACCTGCTGTCATGCCTTGTAAAAATTACGACAAAACACTATTATTCTAAAAAAGAATTATGGATACTTATTTATATGCGAAGCAAATTTATACCAACAAATATTAGTCCAAAAATAAGTTATACCTAACAAACCAGTATTCCTAGATGTTATTATGGGAAAGTACTATTATGCTAAAAAACGTTATGCGAAAAGGATTATGATAATTACAATTATGACAATAACATTTATGCATTTTAAGAGAATCCCAAAAGATTTACTTACAGTTTTAATGATTTTTATATACCTACGTGACAAGTAATAGTAATTAAATATATTAGTCAGTAATTCACTTAATTTTAAATAATAAAATTTACGTCCTTGGAATGTTGGAGATACCAATTTAATGGTAACACTTACGTCATCAAAGGGCTAGCAATAGCGGCTTGTCATAGGATTGAGCTTACCAGCGGGCCTAGCACCGTAAGCACGGGACTCTTTCTGGCCGCGACAGAGATCATGTCTCTCCGTACTGTGAGAGAGTGACGGGTGACGTATGTCGAGACGAGAAAGAGTCGCGCGCTTACGGTGCTAGGCCCGCTGGTAATCTTATACTACTTATACCATGACTAGCTTTTGCCCGCGACTTCGTCCGCGTGGCGTGTTATAAAAGAGAGATCTTTGTGTGTGTGGGAGTGCATATCAAATTTCAAGCATCTAACTTATGCAGTTTAGATATTTTCATACATTTTTTTTCCGCTAACTCCCATTTTTCAAAATACAGCCATAACTAAACTCTATATTTACTAAGGTATGCATGCATGCTAGATTGAAAACATTATCTTACGCGGTTTCGATTTTTCCATACAAATGTTTTTTCCCGCTAACTCCCGTTTCCGTGGGAATTTTGTGGCAATATCCTGTTGCAACTAAGCTTTAAGTTAACTAAGGTACCTGCATGCCAAACAAGCGTCTAACTTAGCGGTTTCGATTTTTCATATAAAAAGATTTTCCCGCTAATTCCCGTTCCCGTGGGAATTCCGGGAATTCCTTTCTTAGTACACCTTTACGGTACCTAAGCTACGTCCGTTCCAAATTTCAAGTGCCTACGTTTAGCCGTTCAGGCTGTGCGTTGATATGTCAGTCAGTCAGTTTCTCCTTTTATATATTTAGAAGATAAAGGGCAGACTACCCAGAGTACCATACAGCAAGCTAGGGTCTACCGTAGAAAAAATGTTCTGGGCTTGAGCCACAAAGCCCAAGCAGCTGAACGTTCTATGTTTTTATCGCATCCGGCGCCACCGCGTACTGTGATTAAAATGCGCGGAAACTTCGATACCGCGTTCTAAAAAACTACCAGCGCTATCTCTTGACGGTTTACTGAACTAATTTACGATAATATCATTATTTTTTTTTATTTTTTTTATAGCAACACTAGCATTTAAAAACACATAGAAACAAATGATTAAAAACTATATAAACTTCACGCTCGTATCCCCATCTGGTTAGGCAGAAATATAAAACAACTTGTAACACTAACTTTTTTTATAATAATATAGGCTCGCGTTAGACCACAATCTCACCTGATGGTAAGTGACGATATGGTCTAGGGTGGATCACGCTTACCTAGTAAATGCCTATTCACTCTAGCCTTGAAGACACACAGATTATATCGAGTTGGGAACAGACGACGGCAATAGTTAAACATAATTATTTTAGTTCATTAGTAATCATACACGACTCACGCCTGCCATCCCTAATGGGGAGGGCAGAGCCACAAGTCGTCATCATCTCCCTAGCTGTATCCCGTTTTCCCAGGGTCCACTAACCTAACCTGAAGATTTGACAGTTTTGTACAGAAGCGACTGCCTGACTGACCTTCCAACCCGCGAAGGGAAAACCAGCCCAATACAGGTTAGGTCACATACCTCCGAAACGCATTTCTCGAGCATAAAGGTTTCCTCGAGAGGTTTTCCTTCACCGCTGAGCACATGATAATAATTTACGACCCAAACATGAAATCAAAGACGATTTCAAAAATCATAGGTTTAGGCCCGTGCTGGATTCGAACTTGCGACCTTACAGTGAGAGTCAAGGGTCATTCCATCTGGGTAGCAGGGCCACAAGGAGCATAATCAGACAACAACACATCCACTTTTGATACATACCTACTCCTGAGATGGAATTGATGACCCTTATGTTGATAGGTGTGGGACTCACCCCTGGCGTCCCGGAGCGCGTGCGCGGCGTGCCTGTGCGCATTCCGCTCGGCCAGCGCGAGGGCGCAGTCCCCGGCCGCGTCGGGCGCCGCCAGCGCCGCGCCGGCCGCCAGCAGCGCGCGGATGTTCTCCACGTGGCCGCGCTCCGCCGCTATGTGCAGCGCCGTCTGGACAATTACGGTGGTCAATGTCTGTTGCAAATGGGGTAGTCAGAGGTACCAATAATATAGGTATAGGTAATATTAATGTGTGTATGTATTTTAATGTTGTAAATGTATGTGTCGTAAAAACCGACAGACGGATTGTGTCCTCTAACATGATGGACTAATGTTATGGGCGATAGGCTGATCCCTTATCACCATAAGGTTCATCATATCCAGCTTACGACGTCGTATCAACAGTGGCTGCAAGTTGTCTTTGATTTCTTGTGGCTCTGCCCACCCCATTAGGGATTACGGGCGTGAGTTTATGTATGTATGTATGTAAATGTATGTGTGTCGTAGTTTTTACCTAAATACACTTTTTTATTATTATTTATTTTTTTAAGGTACCACAGTGTAACAACTTTGCTCCATTTATGTCCTCCTCTAATAGTAAATGCACTGAGACTGTACACTGAGAATGTCACAATATTGTACTCCATGTTGTTCTTCTTCTATCGTGTGGGTTGTGAGGTGGAGTACCAACCTCATCAACCCTGGTGTCAGGGTTACTATTGAGACGCTAAAGGCCCCTGACATGGCTCATGTAACGACTACTTACTCCATATTGTGTTAAATACAAAAGCAATGTCAAAGTAATATTTCCGGCACCTTCCCGCCGGTGGCGTGGTCGGAGCGCGCATCCACGTCGGCGCCGGCGCCGCACAGCGCCCGCAGGCAGCGGCTGCGCTCCGCCAGCGCGGCGCCGTGCAGCGCCGTGCGGCCGCAGCTGTCGCGCGAGTTCACGTCCGCGCCGCTCGAGATCAGCTCCTGCAGCAGCTCCACGTTGTCCCACAGCGCCGCCTGGACACCAGGATGGTGGTCACGACAAGGAATGGTTGGAGCACTCTTTCAATGAGGACAGAATTACGAACTTTCCAGGCGACATTCCCCAAAAAAAATAAAAATGGTGGTGTAAAAATTTACCTTCGTTTAACCTTCTAATTTCATGGATAACCAACATAAGCAGCTGATCCAAATATCAAGCAACAATTATTTTTATAATATGTCTCTACCATCTTCTTTTTATCGTGTTGGTTGTGAGTTAGAACACCAACCTCATCAACCCTGGTGTCAGGATTATTACTGAGCCGCCAAAGGCCCCTGCCATGGCTCATGTAACATCTACTTACTTAAATCAGTAAGTAGTAACCGGGACCAATGGCTTAACGTGCCTTCCCAAGCACGGATCATCTTACTTTCGGACAATCAGTGATCAGCCTGTAATGTCCTAACCAAACTAGGGATCACAAAGCGATTTTTGTGATATGTCCCCACCGGGGGTCGAACCTGGGGCCTACGCATCGTGAGCCCAATGCTCAACCACTAGACCACAGAGGCCGCCTCTGCCATTTCATATTATTAGTATTATCAGACAGTCCTGACGTAGTCCCGACAGGCCTATGGAGTCCCAGACTTTTGGAAGGTGTGCATGAAACCAAAGCCAACACTTAGAGACCCCTTAAGACAATTTAATTTATTATTACTTTATTATTGCTGACTCATGTATTTGTCTGCTAACAAATGTGTGGTGTACACAAACAATGTAATTCTCCAGGAAAATGAAGCTAAAAACATCCTGTGATGAGTAATTGCAACTTATAACTCCTGCAATTTCAATTGTCACCTCTTTAGTATGTAACACTCTTATTACAAGGTGTCTTGTTAACTTGCACGGGTTATACCCTGGTTTTTCATCATTGTTAGTAGGTTCTTTACTAAAATTTGCAATAGCCTCATTGCTAGTGATGTGCCATCCACGGGAATGTTCCTAAAGTGGGAATGTAACTGTTGTAAAAACTCTTTATAGTAAAAACACCAGCTGCTTTTCTTCTTCAAATTGTTCTTTCTTGTACTCTGGTCTTATCTGCCTAAAGGTTAGGTAATGAAGCTCTTTTTACATAAGTTTTGCGCGTTTTTGCTGCCGGGAATTTTCCCAAAGTGGGAATAGTAGTTAGTGATTATTTAGAAGATATGAATGCATGGGATTAACTGTCTGAGAACTGATATTAGGCAGCTAAATTACTCAATTGTATACCAATAATTTATGTTTTTTATTTTTTTAAAGAACATCTAGGGCCCTGTGCCGAGGTATTTCTTGCAGCTTCTTTTCCCCGGCTATACAGGTTGTGGGAAGCTGCAGTAGTTTTGGGCGGATGAGACGTTCGTTATGTAAAAATTGACGATTCAAAGTGTAACTATGTTACCTACTGAATGAAGATATTTTTGAATTTGAATTTTGAATATTCCCAGGAACAGCACATCACTGCTGTTTACTATGAGTGTATTATCTTTATGGTATGTGTTGATGTTTCAACAATATACAATACAATACAAACATACTTTATTGCACACAACATACAAAACAAGTTTTACACAGACAGACGAAAGATACAGTACAATCTGGTGGCCTTGTTGCTAAGCAGCAATTTCTTTCAGGCATTGTATTATATTAGTTCTGAATACTTGAGGGAACATCAACGGGAGACCTGAGCCCAGCAGTGGGATTGAATAGACAAGATAAGAAGAATACTTAGGCAGACAATAAAATACGTAATTAATAATTAAATATGTAATTAACACATTTTTCCTCTAAATTTTATTTTAATTGTGTTGTAATTTTTCATATTTTCGTATTTTAAACACATACATTGATATGTTCTTAGCTAATAATAATTATTGGAGTTGAGAAATAGTTTAAACAGTTTCAATAACGATGAGATAAAACTAGTTCCTAGTCGAGAATCATCTGGACAAAACAGATGTTCAATGACTTTACGTAAATAATATGTAGACAAGTGAAAAATTATACAAATATGAGAACAATAGTTAATGTTTGTATTGCAACACGAGCGACCTCGCGCCTCCCCCGCGCTGAAGCCGTGTGCGACGAGTTGCCGCCACAAAAATGCATTCTAATAGGACATAATCCAATTTACCCCCGCCCCACACTACGCACTTTCCAATGCCGTTCCCGACCTACCTGATGCAACAGGCGGCCCTGGAAGTTGTCCTCGTCCGGAGAAAGGTCCATCCTGTCTTTTTTTACCCGAAATTCAACACCGAAACCAACATTTCCGGACAAAACAACCGATCATGCGTAGCAAGACTTGGAAACCCTACACAGTGAGAGTAAACACTGGAAAGTACACTTCAAACATATGTCGAGCGCAGGGGAATGTTACCGATGGAGTTTTGATATAGTTTTAGAGGTTTTTAAGTTAAAACAACCGGGAAAATAGTCAATATAGTATGATGAAAGGGTCGATCGATTTAAAAGACAATTATTTTGAAATGACAGCTGGCTGTCACTTGTGTTTTTCAGCTAAATAAGAAAAAATATTGAACATTCACACAGGTGGCACCACTATACATTATAAATCTTTCGATTTTATATTTTGAAAGAATTAGTGTTGGTGTGGCATTAAAAAATAAGTATTCCTGCAACAATTAGCTACATGAACAAAATTGTTGTTGTTGTTGTTTAAATTCGCCTTATATAAGGCAGGCAAAGATCTCAGGACCATACAGCCTTGACTTTAGTAACATGAACAAAACTTGTGACAGCTGACTGACTACTGCGCTATTATAAAAACTCGATTGATTGTCGAATGAACAACAAAAGATGACAATTAATATACAATGGAAAGTAATCTTGACACTTTATTAATATTCAATAAATTCAATAAATTCTTTCGCATTTTATTTACAATGTATAATATAAACATGATGTCTCTTCATAGTAAATAAAAAGCCGTTTATCTAGACTTTCACCTTTATTTTGTTTCTACCTACATTTTAAAAACTGGTAATTAAGTCTTAACTTGCAAGATTCTGATGTGTGCATGGTTAAAAAACATTTCACAATGCATCGCAGGCAGTTTGAAGCTGACTGGGAACGAAGGAAGAAATATCTGCTTCGATCTATGTTTGCGGATCCACCTGGTAATTTATATTCCACATTTAGCCAAGTTACTTGCCACATGATCAACAATCAACATACTTTTATAAGTTTTAATCGAATTCTTTTTTGTAATAGTTTTATCACCTATACCTGAAATTCGAGAATCTCGGTCAAGATCTCTGTCACCAAGACCTGTGGTAACAGTCAGTTCTGCAAATAGAGCCAGCCCGTTACCCGAACTCATTGTAGAACGTGTAAGGAGGTATGATGACGAACCTGAAGAATTCTATAATAAACTAGAGGTTAAAATGAAGCGATATTATCGCAGAATATTTTATGGAGAACAAATTGACAGTGACGATTCTGATGAAATACAGTGTGATGAATCTGATCCTTATTGCAGCAATGAAAATCTTGAAGTGACTGAACATGATGAATTTGGACAAATGGGTAATAAACCAGAAGATGATGTTGATAAAGAGAATGAAAATAAAATAAGTGATATGAGTGAAGATAAAAACCAGACTGACTCCAGTAATTGCAATGAAATTTTGAACGAAACAGCTGGAATAGAAAATTCAGGTAAGATTACGTCATCATCATCATCATCAGCCCGTTAACGTCCCCACTGCTGGGGCACGGGCCTTCCCTATGGATGGATAGGGAGATCGGGCCTTAAACCATCACGCGGGCCCAGTGCGTATTGATGGTTATTAACGACTGCTAATGCAGCCGGGACCAACGGCTTAACGTGCCTTCCGAAGCACGGAGGAGCTCGAGATGAAATCTTTTTTTTTGTGGTCACCCATCTTATGACCGGCCTTTGCGAAAGTTGCTTAACTTCAACAATCGCAGACCGAGCGCGTTTACCACTGCGCCACCGAGCTCCTCAGATTACGTCATAGTAACATTTAATTTGAATTACTTTAGACACAGTGCACTTAATTTGTCAATTATTTTTACTTGCAGATGATAGTAAACATCAGAGTGACACGAGAGGAGAAGATAGCGATGAGATTCAAAAATCTATTGAAAAGTGTGGCGAAACTCAAGGTAAATTCTGGTTTCTTTCCGAACACTACTCTTCCAAGAATTCCTAAAAGTAATAGTTTGGGACATTTTGGTTTAGCCTCCAGTGACAGCGATACATTTGTAATCTCACCGCGGCGTGTTGCATCTGAGCCAGTTGAAAAACGAAACATAGATAAACTTGCAGAACTTGAAGGTAACTTGAAACTGCGAATTCTTTCTATGTTATTTTGCATTATATTTAGATAATAATCATTATGATAATTGCTTGACAGGCATAAATAATGAAGAACATTCCAACGACTCAAGCTATTATGAACACAATGAAGAAGAAGAAGAAAATGTTAACGAAGAAAACTCAAGCGAAAGTTTTGGTAATTTACATTGCTAATTTACAGTAGTAGGAATATTTTGTTGAGTATCTTGTTGGGATGTTTTTTTTATTCCTTTGTTTAGTTCCAGGTAATACAGAAATGGATGTTACAGATAATATTAGTAGTACATCAATTGAGAATCAAGAATTAGTTGCAGAAGAAGAAGAAGTTAATGTAGAAGAAATTGAAATTATGAGAAAGCAAGCGTCTTTGTCAATACGAGATTCTATGCCTCTAATTAATGACCGGTCTATACGACAAACCCTGGATTTAAACGTAGGACGTCTGTCCATGGAACACATCAGCGAAACTACAATCCGTGACTCAGTAGACATGGAAATAGAATCGGAACATTTTAGCCCCGTACTGCAGACAACCACTGTGAAACAATTATCTCCAATTCTGGGTTTGAAACGAGTAGCTACTGCCCCCATTTGCAATGAACAAGCTAAAAGGAAAAAAGGAATTTTCGTTACAGAAAATAACAAGATCATAGAAAAGCAAGGTGAAACAGATAATGTGAGAGACAATGCCATTGAAACTGAATACTTATGTAATATTAATATTGGATTAGATAAAGCTGTGCAACATGAAAGAGAACACGTGAAAGAAGTTGGTTCACAGACAGAGACGAAAGTATTAAGAAATGTTAGTACTGAAACAGATACGAATCAAGCAGATTTCATAATGCAAACTGAACAAAGACAACCTGCTGATTTTACAAATGTTGGTGTACAAACAGACACGAGAGAATATACTGAAAGCAGTACACAGACAACAGATCGAGCTTTTGAATATTGGAACATTCTGGAGGGAATAAATATTTACTTTTTCTTTTAATTATTGTTACTGATATGATTTTATGAATGCAATGTACCTATTTAATTTTACTACATTATTTTTATAAGGAATCTTTGAAATAAAGTGATTTTAAAATGTACATTAGAGACGAAGTGCATAAAGTACGCTTAATTCAATATAAAAAAATAAGGCTTTAAAAAAGAAAAGCTTTAAAGGCTTTAAATATTTAGCAATGATCAAAACTTTTTAACCTTCATCAAACTCGAAATAAAGTCGACTGAAAAGAAAACAATTTGTTTTCCGAACGTATTTTCGAACTATTTCTAAACGTGAGTTCAGTTGTCAAAATCAAATTCGTCTTTGAGTAAGGTTATGTTTTAGCATTTTTTGGTTCTTTGAGTTTGTAGCGTTTGTAGTAAAATTGACCAGCTTTTATGCAGCTTCTTGAATAAAACCAGGTGAATTTGTAGCACCATGTCTCCGTTAGAAAGTATGACTACGTTAGACGAGAAGTATGCCGACAGCATCGTAAAATTTGTGTCCGAAGTCCGCAATGGGTAAGTCGTGGCATATTTATCAGATTTATTATAGTTTTTGTATTAATTACTACACAACCATCAACCTAATTTAGCTCTTCGACATGTAGTTATTTAATTGTTGGACTTTAGAAGTGTGAAAAAATGTTATGTTATAGTAAAATAAATATTATTAGTAAAAATGTTATTACTAAAAATATTTCAACTGAAAGTATTTCATTACATCAGCAAACTTATATAGACAATTGAGGTACTATATGCATTGTTGCACAATAAAGTTTTTTAAATAATGCTAAATAAGTATTGTATGCATATTGTTGGTTGAAGTAGCATACTTCCCTTTAAAAGTAGGTATACATTTCGTTCTAAGTTTTTTTTATAGAGAATAATGAAAGTAGATAACATTTATGTATTACCTCATCATCACAAAGATGACATTTAAGAGCCATGCTCTTGTCTGTATAGCATTCTCCATCATACTGTTTTAGGGAAAAATAGGGCAGTGGTTTCCCTCTTGCCTTCCACCTCGCAGTACTCTATTTCAAAGCTGTACTATGACTCCTGTCCTCCGCCTCTGAATAGTGCTGACAGTTATTCTGATCTGATGTCTAACTTTGTGTAATATTTCCTGACATGTGACACTTCCAGCAAGCTGCAGGGCTCCAACAATATCGCCTTGGAGACGGTCACACTTGTGGAGCAGATCATCAACGACTCACAGAATGCAACTGCCTTGTAAGGACATTTTAATAACTAATAATATTAACACAAAACTAATAATATTAACAGCCTCCGTGGTCTAGTGGTTAGAGCGTAAGGCTCACGATCTGGAGGTCCGGGTTCGATTCCCAATGGGGACACTGTTGGTCCCGGCTATTAGCCGTAAAACCACCTCCACCATGTGGTAAAGTATGCTCCATACCCCCTCCGGTTGATTGACGGGAGGCCTGTGCCCAGCAGTGGGACGTATGTAGGCTGTTTATGTTATGTTTATGTATTAACACAAGCAATTGCATTTCAAACCCCAGTACCAGACTTGCTCCAATGAGTTATTAATTTATCTTAAGTGCAGTTTGAATGTGGGTTTCTGCAAGGTGTTTGCCTTCACTGCCTAGCATGTGATGATCATCAAACTGACGAGTGTATAACATATAAGAAACGCCTTTTCTTAAGCAGTTTTCACTGACACAGTTGTCTCGACCTTTATAGACGGTGATATGGCTCACCATCTTGGTCTAACAGAAAGCTCGGTGAGGTGTGGGTACTTAGTTCATCTTACAATGCATGTACCTTTCACTACTCCAATTGGTATAATATAGTAATAATAATAATAAAAAAGTTTATTCAGGTAAAACCTACGACACACATATACATTTTATTATTATTATAAGCCATTATTTCAGACTTTTAAATTTTTTTTTTTCTTTTGTTTTATTTTCGCCTGTGTGCCTTCTACAGGCAAAGGCCTCCCCCAGCTCCTTCCATTTTTCTCTATCCTTCGCTATTGTTGTCCATCCTCCCCTGCTGTGTTCTTTATTTCGTCTACCCACCTTCTGAGTGGTCTACCTCTTTTCCTTTTCCTATTACTGGTGAACCAAAATAGAATTGTTTTGGACCATTTATCTCTTCCTCTAACTGTATGACCTGCCCACTTCCATATAAGTTTTCTGTGTTAGAAAACACATATACATTTACAACATTAAAATATACACACATTAATGTTTAGTTGGAAAACATAAAGGAACTGAGCTGAGCTGTGAGCTTATGTCATGTTAGATCACGCCTAATCCCCTTTTGAGGAGCTCGGTGGCGCAGCGGTTAACGCGCTCGGTCTGCGATTGTTGAAGTTAAGCAACTTTCGCAAAGGCCGGTCATAGGATGGGTGACCAGAAAAAAAAAATTCATCTCGAGCTCCTCCGTGCTTCGGAAGGTACGTTAAGCCGTTGGTCCCGGCTGCATGAGCAGTTGTTAACAACCACCAATCCGCACTGGGCCCGCGTGGTGGTTTAAGGCCCGATCTCCATATCCATCCAAAGAGAAGGCCCGTGCCCCAGCAGTGGGGTTGGTGATGATGAATCCCCTTTGGGGTAGGCAGACACCACAGAAATCCACTTACTACGATGGTGACTCACCTGATATCTGTGGTACCTACCACCCAAGTGAGGTTGAATTGATGTTGTGTTGGTCCACGTTACAGCGAGCTGTCAGCCCGCGTCCGGGAGGTGGGGCGGCGCGTGTCGCGCGCGCTTCCTCACGAGCTGGTCTGCGGCAACATGGTGCGACGGCTACTGAAGGCTATCCGCGACGAGCACCGCGCACACACAGCACAGGTAACATAAGGCTGTTGCACGAAGAATTTGCAATGTAATAACTACATAGTGTAAAACAAAGTCGCCTTTTCTGTCCCTATATCCCTATGTACGCTTAAATCTTTAAAACTACGCAACGGATTTTGATGCGGTTTTTTTAATAGATAGAGTGATTCAAGAGGAAGGTTTATATGTATAATAACATCAATTAAATAGTGGAGAAATACTGTTATTTTTGAGGTTTTTAATGTAATGTAAATAATTTCATTTTTTCCTCAGCATTGCACCCGAGCGAAGCCGGGACGGGTCGCTAGTATTAAATGCCATCTGCGGCAAATCTACAATAAGTCACGTCAAAAAAAAAAAACAAAAAGAACTAGTATTAAACGTCTAGTTTAGTACAATTTCTGATTCTCATACAGGGTGATAGTGACACCGTAACAAATACTGACGGGGATGATTCAGACCACGATTCTGAGTTGGTGTCAAGTGGAATTTCCATTTAGCATAGACTTGTTGTGATGTTACCCTTGCCGCGACTGATAAAAAACTCAAAACTTACACAAGAACGTCCAAAACCTAACCAACCCGGGGTCTGAAGCGTTACAAAGAACCTTTGAACAAGCGAAAAAGGTTTTTTTACGTCGGTACCGGCACTTGTGTTCTTCAGTAGTTGTGTTCTTGACAGTAATATGTGTGTCGGCGCCGCAATGACTTCCGAATAGTAGTGGGCAGTATTACGGGTCACTGCTCACTCAACAAGCACCTATTTAACTTAGGGATAACGGACAGCCCACTTTGTAGGGGCTGTCTGGATGCAGAAGAAACTGCCCCCCATGTAATCCTGGAATGCACGGGAGTGTCAGGACAACGGGTAAAAATCCTCAAAGGAATGAGTTATTGGGGTCGCTCCGCGAAGCCTGTGAAATCCCCTGGAGGCTTCTGAGCTTCTGGAAGGAGATAGGTTGGCTTACGTAGTCAACAATTACACGCATAATGGGCCATCTTAGAGTCTAAATGCGGAAAACAGAGCCCACTAACATAATGTGTGTCGGCGCCCCCAGAGCTACGCGGTGGGCACGGGCGCCGAGTCCCTGCAGCGCCTGGTGCAGGCCGCGCCGGCGCGGCGGCACACGCTGCCCGCAGACGCCCACGACCTGCGGGAGCCGCTGCGCGACCACCTGGCCGAGGTACCATCATCATCATTCATTCAAAGGTGGGCACTGACTGGTGTTACGAGGCGTTATGTAATGTGTTGCACAGCGAGCGAGTATATGTATACACTTTGGTACCATGTCACATTAACTTTTTTGACAAATTGAACTGTAAGTCTCACTAATTGTCAAATATGTTAGTGCGACAGAGTCCTAAAGTGGGTACATTATATTGCTCATGACTGTACAGGGGAATAAGGCGCTCGTAGCCAGCATCAACACTGATTTTAAGCACATGACGTAACATATCATGCTCGCTGCGAATGGTGCAATACGCCTCGTAACATCGGTCAGTACCCACTTAGCTACGCTCTTGTCTGTGTAGCATTCTTCATTCTTGTCTATCAAAGGCAAATTCTTTCACTTCCTTACAAGATACGACGTTCGCCTTCTCTTTAATCTGTTCCATGTAAGCTCTTCTTGGTCTTCCCCTTCCTCTCTTTCCTTCTAGCTTTCCTTCTATGTTTTTAATAAATTCGTCGTGTCTTATTAAGTGTCCAATCATCTTGCCTCTTCTGTCCTCAATAATTCTCATCCATCATTCCACTTTTCCCTTACTCTTACTAGCACTTCCTCATCAGTAACCCTTTCTGTCCAACTTATTCTATCCATCCTCCTCAACACCACAAGAGCAAACCCATCAAAAGTAAAAAAAAAACAATGCTCCATACCGCCTCCGGTTGTATGAGGTAAGGTCTATGCCCAGCGGTGGGACGTATGGTCTGTATGTTTATATTGTTGCCAATCCCCCAGCTTCGGCTGGAGCTGGAGTCGTCCTCGTCGTCCATCTGCTCCACGGCCCGCGAGCACGTGCACGGGGACGAGCTGATCCTCACGTGCGGAGCGGACCAGCTGGTGGAGCGGTTCCTGCGGACCTGCCTCGCCAGGCGGTACCGCCTGCTGATGGCTGAGAGCGCCCACGAGACCAGGGAGGTAGGCGAGCTGATGTTCTCCATGTCATACGGTCTTTGATGATAGTGGAAGAAGAGAAAGTGGTGTGTCAGGATTAGAGGATTCGATCCCGGTCGTGTTTTCTAATCCCGGGATTATCTAAAGTTAATCTCGGGATCCCGGGATTGTATTGGTAATAGAAAATGGTAACAAAAAGACAGTGAAGTTTATCAAAATCAACTCTTTTTTTAAATCTTTAGTTAAATCTTCAAAAACCAAAAAAAAATTATACTTTCGCCTGATAAAATTAACAACAAACTAGACACTTCTGTAAATAATTTATTAAATAGTTTGATAATTGCCTAGTTTTTTTTATATTTTCGAATACACTAAAAACATCATCTACTTAAAACTTATTTGAATATTTTGTAAAAAAAGACTATAGGTATACTAAAACATTTAAGTCTATGCTACAGAAAATAACACTCGTTGGTTTTCATCTATGTTTACTCGGACAAATTAATGCATTTTTGTTAAGAAAAAACTATCAATATTTACACGACGAGAAGCGGATATTTTACATATGTTTACACATTCGTTTCACGCATATTTTATTGACTTATATGAAAAATAAATAATCCCGAAAATTTCGGGACTAAAATATGACCGGGATCGAATCCTCTAGTCAGGATGGTAGTAAGTGGAATGCCGTGGTCTCTGCCTACCCCGATGGGAAATAGGCGTGATCTTATATATGTATGTATGTGATACAGTTTTTTGTTTTTTATGACTACTTGACCGGACTAATGGAGACAGTTCATATCACAAAAATCACTCCGTGATTCTTAGTTTGGTTAGGACACTGCAGGTCATCCGATTGTTCGAAAGTAAGATCCGTGCTTCGGAAGCCACGTTAAGCCGTTGGTCCCGGTTACAACTTCCTGATGTAAGTACGTAGTCGTTACATGAGTCATGCGAGGGGCCTTTGGCGGCTCTATAATAACCCTGACATCAGTGTTGATATAGTTGGTAATCCACCTCAACCCACACGTTAGAAGAAGAAGGGAAAAGTATGCATCATCCTCCACGTCTTTCCCTTAGCGATACAGCTTCCGATGTGGTAGTAGTTTTACATAATATTGTATTGATGAGCTCGGTGGCGCAGCGGTAAACGCGCTCGGTCTGCGATTGTTGAAGTTAAGCAACTTTCGCAAAGGCCGGTCATAGGATGGGTGACCACAAAAAAAAAGTTTTCATCTCGAGCTCCTCCGTGCTTCGGAAGGCACGTTAAGCCGTTGGTCCCGGCTGCATTAGCATTCGTTAATAACCATCAATCCGCACTGGGCCCGCGTGATGGTTTAAGGCCCGATCTCCCTATCCATCCATAGGGAAGGCCCGTGCCCCAGCAGTGGAGACGTTAATGGGCTGGTGATGATGACATAATATGTAATTTAATTTTTGACGTTCAAAAAACGCTGATTATGTAAGGCAATTTTGAAAAATAAATATTTTTGAACTTTGAATTTTCCATTACGATGTGACTAACGCCCTGTATATCTTGTGCGCAGTGTCACGCGATGGCCGCGCGGCTGGCGGCGGCGGGGGTGGCCGTCACCGTCATCAGCAACGCCAGCGTGTGCGCCGTCATGTCCAGGGTCAACAAGGTGGGTGCACGGAACATAATCATTGTATTTGTATTCATTTAGTGATATTAATGCATGGGATTAACTGCCTGAGAACTGATATTAGGCAGCTAAATTACTCAATTGTATAACAATATGTTTATTTTTTATTTTTTTAAAGAACGGTTAAGGCCCTGTGCCGAGGTATTTCTTGCAGCTTCTTTTCCCCGGCTATACAGGTTGTGAGAAGCTGCAGTAGTTTTAGGCAGATGAGACGTTCGTTATGTAACACTTGACGATTCAAAGTGTAACTACCAACTGAATAAAGATATTTTTGAATTTGAGTAACTTATATACTGACCTAATGCAATAATAAATTGTTTACATCTAAAATCTTAAACTTAAAGTTGACATCAATGCTGATGATGCGGAAGTGGATTCCTTAACTCGTGCGCAGGTGGTGGTGGCGGCGCACGCGGCGCTGGCGGGCGGCGCGGCGCTGGCGGCGGCGGGGCTGCGGGCCGCCACGGGCGCCGCGCGGCACTACAGCGTGCCCGTCGTGGTGCTGGCGCCGCTCAGTCGGCTGGCGCCGCTGCACGCCTGCGACCCGCGGCACCACAACGCGCTGGCCGCGCCGCACCACGCCCTCTCCTACCAGTATGTATACCCACATCCTGCTGGCGGTATCCCGTGTTCACGGGATCTATTCACCCAACATATTCAAAATTTAGATATAAATATAAAGTCATGCCTATGTTTTTCTTTTTTAAGTTCTTTTGTCAGTTAGTGTAAGTTACAATTACAATAATTGTTATGGAAGAACGGAGTCACCTAACGAGCATATCTATGCTTAAAAGGTGGCTCCAAACCCAGTATAAGCTATGTACCAAAAGATACTGCAATGAACTTTTTTATTATTTATTATTATAACATGAAAACTACTCGAAGGTTGCCTGGAATAGACTGTCACTAACACCATGTATATAAACTTGTGTATGTGGTGGCCAGATCTTATAATGCACATTATTATTCGCTACTACAACAAAATAATTGTCCGCCATCACGCAAGACAAAAACAAAGCGACACTACCGGTGGATAATATTACTTCTTCTCTCGTGTGGGTTCTGAGGTGCATTACCAACCTCATCAACCCTGGTGTCAAGGTTACTATTGAGCCGCCAAAAGCCCCTGACATAACTCATGTAACGACTACGTACTTACATCAGTAAGTAGTAACCGGGACCAACGGCTTCCGAAGCACGGATCATCTTACGTTCGGACAATCAGGTGATCAGCATGTAATGTCCTAACCAAACTAGGGATCACGAAGTGATTTTTATGGTATGTCCCCACCGGGATTCGAACCCGGGACCTCCGGATCGTGAGCCCGGAGGCCGTTAATGTTACTAATTTTACAATGTGATTGCCAACGTTTGATTTTTATATTTTAAAGGAATATTCTGAACATAAAAATAATAAAATTTTGTATTTTTTTATAATAAGTATAATTTTCAATAATTTTCTTTTCAATGTACAATTTCTTTTTTTTTTTCCATGTATATTTGTACGCCTGCATGCAGGCCGAACACATCACAACATTGTTATTAGAATAATATTACCACCTTTTTGTATTTTATGTGTTCTGATTTGATTTGTATAAGTGTATGTGTCCGCAGGAGTGCGTGCGTGACCTCGACACAAGTCTTCGCGCCGCTGTACGACTTTATACCGCCCGACCACATCACGCTGTTCATTACCAATCTGTACGTATTTCTCTTGATTATGAGGTCAATCAGAAATCAGAATCATTTATCCAACGTAATTATCATGGATAAACTTGTTGAAGGTCAATGTAACATTTTTGAATTTACGTGTGTAATAATGTGATAATATGACTGCGTGATGAGCTCTGCGCAGGATGCTAGCGTAGCTGAGTGATGGAGTCAAAAATCAGAAAATTATCATGGATAAACTTGTTGAAAGTCAATGTAACATTTTATGAATCTACGTCATTTTGCAAGGTGTTATGGCTGAGGAGAAGAAATTACAAGAAACTGCAACAGCAACACATCTTTTAAATCAATGAGGGTACATTACAAGTTGTTTAATAACTAGAGGAACACATTCAATACCAGACATTTATATCATTTAGGTGATCATTAATCTTATAATAAGCTTTTTTACATAAAGTAAGCTTCACGTGAGCTTTAAATTTATTGTGTTCTGGTCCACAGCGGCGGGTCGTCCCCCTCGTACATCTACCGGCTCCTGTCGGAACTGTACGACCCCCTCGACTACCAGCTGTAGCGCCGCCACCGTCCATCATGATGGAGTAATGCTGGAGAAAAACAATACTGGGTGAATTCTTGAAACCAAAATATCTACCGTGTGAGGCCTTTTTAATAGAGATGTAAATTCCGGGATCCCGCGATAAGTACCGGGTTTTTTACACACATACATATATAAACTCACGCCCGTAATCACTAATGGGGTGGGCAGAGCCACAAGTAATCAAAGACAACTTGCAGCCACTGTTGATACGATGTCGTAAGCTGGATATGATAACCTTAAGGAAACCTTATGGTGGTGATAAGGGATCAGCCCATAACATTAGTCATGTTAGAGGACACAATCCCTCTGTCGGACTTTTTACAATCACGAAAATCCCGGAGTATTCGGGATTATCCAATATTATTACTAATTTTGTAGTATTTGTATGCATGTTTTTGGTGCATATATTCAAATTCAAATAATTCAAATTCATTTCAAATTCAAGAATTTGAATTTGATTTACTAATTTTGTAGTATTCGTATGCATATTTGGTGCATATTATTATAAACTAATTTAAATATTCATCGAAATTGATGATCGAATCGTATAGTATCTTCTTAGCCGTTATTCCGTCTTTTACGGAGTCTGTTTACCTGTCCAGTAGGTATTTACAGCTCCGGGTTATGATAGAGGTATATTGAAAATATAAGTGTATTAAATCTAAATAAAAACCTGTTCTTGTTTGCTATTTGCATTTAAGTACTTTCCTAATCCCGAACCGGGATCCCGGGTTTGCTAATGTGAAATCCCGAAATACCGGGATTAGAAAAGTCTTGTGCCCGAATCGTGTAATGTATAAGGCCGTTAGTTGGGTGATTTTTGAAAGTGCTTTGTTACAAAATTACGGCAGACAATGGTGCCAATTCAAGCAACCACAAACTTAATTTTATCGTAATATATTTTGACAGGACTAAAACTAGCTCTGTCTCTTCCTTGCACCTGTTGTAAGTGAAGGACGGCACTAGTTTAAGGTGCATTCCTTTTCGGTGGATAATAAAATGACAGGTATAACTTAAAATTACGAGCTGCCGGAATCGGGGCCTAAGTGCTGTCAACATGAAATTATGTTAATTTAAAGTTGGCTCGCGTAGCCGCCATTGCAGATATATTGATTTGAAGGGTCGAAGACTTTACTGTAAATACATAAACTATGTACGTTGATATTAAATATTGTAAATAAAGTTGCTGTTTTATTTTGTCGTGGTATTAAGGTGCGGGCCCTGCGCGGGCGCACGGTGAGGCTACACACGCGTATAAGCAAGCGTCATTTTTTTTTTTTTGACGTGACTTATCGTAGATATGCCACAGATGGCATTAATTACTTGGCCGGACAAATGGGGAGCGCTGAAGGCTCTCACCCGGTGTATAAGCGTCGCTTTGTAAGAAAATGTATGTGGTTGTGTCCACTCCTTGTCGTTTCGATGGCATTAAAATTTTTTCAGCCACTCGAACAGCATTTTCGGTGGCATTCATCAGCTCCTCTCGCGTACAGGTATCAGGGCACGCGGGGAAAAATGTCAGGTGAGCCATAGTCTGTGGCGTAACACCACACACGCAGCTCAGGTTCGATCCGTTAAGAAAACCCCACCTGGACAGGTTATCTTTACTTCGGCCAACCTGTGTGCGGAGTCTAATCCTGTGTGTGTGTTGTGTCCACTGCAACGCACAGAGAGAGTCGCTTGCTCGAAGGGGAAGGGAGTTACATAGCTCAACGCTGTCGACATTGCTATGTCAAATGACAACAAGATTGCCTTTGCAATGTGGCCTTTTTAACCCTAATGAGGGATTAAACAGGCAAAGATATACAGATGGCGCTGTATAGAGTTGCCTTCGTTTAACATTCTAATTTCATGGCTCACAGACATGCATCTTTCACCCATTATTATTCTGATCAAAATAAAGTTGCAATAATTATTTATACAGGGTGTTAGTGACATAGTAACGAATACTCAGAGGGATGATTCAGACCATGATTCTGAGTTAATATCAAGTGGAATTTTCCGTCGCAAAATTCATGTTATTTTTTAGTTTTTTTAAATTATTTTCAATTCTATACTTTTGCGATGGAAAATTCCACTTGATATTAACTCAGAATAATCAGTTGAATCATCCCTCTCAGTATTCGTTACGATGTCACTTACACCCCCATACAAGTACATACAGTAGCCATACAAGTAGGTATGGGTGTTAGTGACACTGTAACGGATACTGAAGGGGATGATTCAGACCATGATTCTGAGTCGATATCAAGTGGAATTTCTTGTCGGAGAAGTCATGAAAATTTTAGAGCTTATTTAAATTATTTTCCGTTCCATACTTTTGCGACGGAAAATTCCACTTGATATCAACTCAGAATCATGGCCTGAATCATCCCTCAAAGTTTTCGTTACGATGTCACTAACACCCTGTATGAATCTGCCATTACATTTTTGAATAATTATGTACCCCAAGCAATGAGGAAATAGGTAATTATCATGGAGGAGCTCGGTGGCGCAGCGGTAAACGCGCTCGGTCTGCGATTGTTGAAGTTAAGCAACTTTCGCAAAGGCCGGTCATAGGATGGGTGATCACAAAAAAGAAGTTTTCATCTCGAGCTCCTCCGTGATGCGGAAGGCACGTTAAGCCGTTGGTCCCGGCTGCATTAGCAGTCGTTAATAACCATCAATCCGCACTATGGCGTGATGGTTTAAGGCCCGATCTCCCTATCCGTCCATAGGGAAGGCCCGTGCCCCAGCAGTGGGGACGTTAATGGGCTGATGATGATGACGTTAAATCTGAATAGCGCCATCTGGGATATAGTCTGGTAAGTCTCTCAGTATCGCCGTAGGGCAGACAACAGTAGCCAGTGCATGACTAACAACCGCTAGTCGCGCGCGACAATGCGCGACGCGCCTGCAGTCGCGGCGAGAGTGAGTCGAGATGGGTGAGTCGCGCTCGCGAGTGAAAGTGGCGCCGCGTTGTGTCATCGCGCTGGTGCCGCGCAGTATATACCATAACATGCAGTGACGTATGTAGAGGGGAGGTTTATTTAATTAGATTTTTAAAACAAGAAACATTTATTGAGAAGCTGTGTAGGTTCACAGCTTTTCTTCTTTGGTGGTGTAGGTGTGTGTTAATTATGGGTTTTCGAGCAGTTGGAAGAACGCTTCACTCTCATTTTGAGATCGCTGAAGCCCCAAAATGGGCCTGAAGTAATGATTTCCGAATTAATGTTTGGACCATAAATGATTACCACGAACTCAGCGGTAAAGGAAAACAGCGTGAGGAAAAATTCCCGAAAAATGCGTTTCGGAGGTAGTTATGTGACCTAACTTGTATTAGTCTGGTTTTCCCTTCGCGAGTTGGAAGTAAAAAAACCGGACCTGTCAAATATTCAGGTTAGGTCTTTTTCTATCGTGGGTTGTGAAGTGGATTACCAATCCCATCAAACGTGGTGTCAGGATTACTATTGAACCGCCATAGGCCTCTGACATGGCTCATATAACGAATACGTACTTTCATCAGTAAGTACTAACCGAGACCAACGGCTTGACGTACTTTCCGAAGCACGGATCATCTTACTTTTCGGATAATCGAGTGATTAGCCTGTAATGTCCTAAGCAAACCACAAAGTGATTATTGTGATATGTATACTATTAACGCATTGACTATACCATAGTTAATAAATACTTAATTTTATTATAGAGAAAAAGGGAGACAAATTATTAACTTAATTTCTAGACTGTATTGAAATGATATTGAATTTCTCAGTATTTTTACTGTGTTTGTATACTGCGCCAAAACACAAATAATCGAGAGCATGCTATAACGACTGTCACCGTCTTCCTCATTTCGCACTAGTTTGAAAAGGACAGAGAAGCTTGACATTAATCGCGCCTAACTTCACTCTGCACTCAGTGCGTCATGTTGGCTGCATTATAATAACAATGGGCGGGGCCTATTGCCATCGCTACGTTTCAGCGCTTTTATATTTTAGTATGATTGGACGGTGTAAGTGGTAAAGAAATCCAGCGCAGCTGTAAAGCGCTGAATGATCGGAGCATGACGAGTTGTGTAAACTTTTTTATTGAGGCTTACGTATCGTGTCGTCTGGACTGGGCAAGGCATACCGAGAACTAATTATCTCGGATTTTTCTATCATTTTCACCAAGTTGCAGTGCTAAAACTCTGGAATTTAGACATTAACATGTGTGATTAGTGTTTTCCGTGGAACTACGGCGTTGTACACCCAACGACAGTGCGTGACGATGGTAACGAGATCACATTCTGATTCACATTAATTATGTGAGCGGTGACGAACCATTTTAACTGCGCGATAACACGCCCTGTCGTCGTTCATCGCTTTTGGCACATTATCTCGACAAGTGAAAAAAATTATAATGTCGCGTGCGGTTCGCTAATATAAAATCAATACTGAAACCGTAAATCCACTTTGCGCTCGGTGCTGCGCCTAATTTTCGCTCTTATCGCTTTAAAGTTACCAAAATTTATCAAGGACTGAAATAAAACCGTAATTTTTTCGTTTTGGAATAAAAAATAATCGCCAATAAAAAAATTAAGAGATTTGGCGGTCATTTTCGAACGTGGCTTTGAAAAAAGTAGAGTAGAGGTCGCTAGTGTCGACGGTTGTCGCGCCTGCGCGCGCCAGTCCGCGCGAGCTTCGCGTCAGTGCAGTCGTGCTCTAGCAGTTGTAGGCGCTTATGCAGTCACAAAGATAATTGAACTGTGAATTATAGTGCTTGCAAAAGTGTCGCAGTGCAGTGTGTGCGTGTTTGTGTGGAGTGCGCGCGAGCAGGCAGCCGGGGCGAAACGCCGAGTGTGGTCGGCGCCGATCGATATTTGGTGGAGCCATGCCGCAAGCATGAGCCAGGGCGGCTCTCGGAGGCCGTACTCGCGCGGCGGCCCGCGCTGGCACGCACGCTACAAGGACTACTGGGACTACGAACAGAACTACAGGTACCTATCTAGCAATACTTCGTGCCTAGTGCAGCAGACGCCCCCTCGCCCCGCGGACCACCGCGGCACCAAGTTTCACTCTCAGCCAGTAATTGTTTTGGCAATTTACTTGGTTCACCGCGTGATGAGCGCACTAGCGGCTGCGTTATGTAAGACCACAGCAGTTGGAGATATCCATGTAACGTGTCGTAAACTCGCTGCCTCCAAGTACGAGTGTTTTAAAACACAAAATATTTGATTTAAATCGCCGCCCCGCCAATGTTTCTACCAGGCTCGCATAAACATGTAAATGTTTACACACATACATACACACAAACAAATAGGTAACTCGGGAGTAATGTTTGATAACCGATTGATAACATTTTATGCCACTTTTCCTGTCCACCCTGATAAACTGCCAGCATGATTCTATGAATATGTTTCCCTGTCCATTTTTTCTACACAAAACATCAATATAAAACCACAAATGCAGAGAAAATAACATCATGACAGTTTAGAACTTATCTTAAGTATCAGTATCCTGTCTACCCTACAATGAAAAAAAATCCATGAAGGTAAGTTTCCAACCTAGCAACAAAGACCGTACAAAAATGCCAGCCACATAATATCCAAGATATGTGCATGAATCACTGCCCAGCCCGTTCCAACTTAACCTTTTTGTGTTTTTTCTGTCTTGGTTCATTTTTGTATGTTTTGTTGAGTCCATGACTAACAGACAGATAAAATACTTGAGATATGGCTTGTGTCGGGGCCCTGGCGTGTTGTGAGTGTAGACTAGAGGATGTGGTTGTGTAGAAAAAGGTTTTAGAAAACCAAAATGGTGGTATCATTGCAGGAAACTAGAGAGATAATTGTTTTGTGTACCAGCTTCAAGATATATATTATGAAATTCTGATTACTAAATAAACACAAATCTAAAACTTTCGAAAACATTTTCTTTTTTCTATTTAACTTATGAACCTAATAAGTCCCGACATTTTAATAATATTTTTCTATGACGCCACAGTGTGCGTTTTCATACAAATTCCATAGTAATTTCGTGTTTTTACGTTTAGTAAAAAGTAACTGATTTGACTTGTGACTAGCCTACTAAGATATCCACACACAATAGTTGTGCAGTGGAGTTTGGGCCATTTGAACACTAATTATAACTTCCATATCAATTTGGGTCAGTTAACAGTTTAATAATAATGCAAGTCATTATAATAAAATTAAGAAATAAGTTGAAATTGCAGTTCAAAATGAGGTTCATTGCAGTAAAATTGATAATAATTATTGCTACATTGTCAATTTTTGGTATCAACAAGATTGCATGTTGCTTTTTAAATAGGTATTGTGTTAAAACATACATAAACTCACGCCTATTTCCCACCGGGGTAAGCAGAGACTATTGAACGTGTGTTCCATAAATTTTACGCCTGTCGATTGCCCGTCCCTTTCCTTTTCGGCGGATAAGAAAATGACAGGTATGAAATAAAATTAGATTTATCAATATTTAAAAACAATCACAAACTAAACGACAAAACACGAAATTACAATGGAATTTGTATGAAAAAGCACACTGCGACGTCATAGAAAAACGTGACAAAATGTCGGACTTATTATTACGTTTTTCTTGATCAAAATTCATACATAAGTCAAACAGAAAAAAGAAAATGTTTTTCGTCAGTTTTAGGTCTGTCTTTATTTAGTAATTAAAACACATAATAACGGGTTCTTACCGCGTTTAAATCAGGGATATGAGACTCCCGATATTTCGACACTGTTGCAAGTGCCAGGATCGGATGACTGATGAGATTGGAGTGGAGTAGGTAGATCCATAATTTTCTGCGGGCAGACATATCTGTCTACTACTAGTCTAATATCCCTATTTTAAACGCGGTAAGAACCCGTTATTATGTGTTTTAATTATGATAATAACCGCGTAAACTTTATTTAGTAATCAGAATTTCATAATTTATATTTGCCAAATTATCGTGGGCAAGATAATAATTTTATTTTTAAAACCACACTGTTGTAAACAGCGACACATTTGACGCAAAATGACATTCTCATTACGAGGTCGACGACATCTTTTGTAAAAAGTTTTACGTCATTGTGCAATAGTTAGTTTTTAAAATTATTTTCTAAAAACTACGCAAGCACTTTAAATGCCTATTTTGTGGTTTATGATCACTGACATACTATAAATAAATTGAAACACAATCGCTAAGGAGTTCTTTTTTCTAAAAAAAGCGTCTGAATCGTGTTGTAAATATGTACATAAAAGTTATTATGTAAATACCTAGTATAAGTTCGTTCCCTCAAATGAAGATGTTCATCATTCATCATTAGCAGCCATCATTATCTCCACGACGATCGGTCCTGCGTTGCCCGCATCCAGCGGCTCCCCGCGACCTTCACCAGATCGTCGGTCCACCTTGTAGCGGGCCTACCCACACTTGATCGCCATTTGAGAACCTTTCCGCCCCAGCGGCCATTGGTTCTCCTCGCTATGTGTCCTGCCCACTGCCACTTCAGCTTTGCAATTCTCCAAGCTATGTCGGTGACTTTAGTTCTTTAGTTCGATCGAGCAGGGAAATACCGAGCATAGCTCTCTCCATTGCCCGCTGAGCGACACCGAGCCTCCTCACGAGACCCATAGTGAGCGGCCACGTCTCACTGCCGTAGGTCATCACTGGCAACACGCACTGGTCAAAGACTTTCGTCTTGAGACACTGAGGTATTTTGGACGAGAAGATATTAAATTAAGATGTTATGGCTGTTCAAATAAAGTGCAATATCGGTTGTTGTCGTTACACGCCGTCCCCTGTGACAAGATGTCCCGCGGACACATTTGCAAAGATTGGTTGTCTATATCTTATACGATGTCTATGTCTATGATGTAATATCTTAACTAATCAGTTCCAAAATAGAACGTGACTTCCGTGAATCGTGGAATCCAATATAGATTCTCAAGTATAAAAGTACATGTGTAGTCGCTCATTCTGCGCGTGATCTTTGGGCAAAAAAAAAAAACACGCAATACTGTTATTTTCAGTCCCTGGGGCCTGTTTAATAAAACTTAAATTGTAAATTACAACGACAATTTGGTGTTCATTACGTGGCTAATATGAAACTGCAAAGTATTCGTGATCACATAATCCGCAATGTACATCAAATTGTCATTGTAATTTACAATTGTAAGTTTTATTAAACAGGCCCCTGGTAGTACCAGTTCGGAGAACGCCTGACTTCATTATAGGGTAACTGGTTCGATTCCCGTCTCGGGTTGTATACCACTGAATTCGACTTTGTGAGCTTGAAACTTTGAAGGATCATAGATAAAATTGATATCACATGGCAATGAGTGCAACTATGATGCACTGAACTGCGTTCGAGAGAACCCTCAGCGCTCCCCATTTGTCCGGCCATGTAGTTAATGCGATATGCTGCAAATGTACAATAAGGTACAACAAGTCACGTTAGAAAAAAGCTGAACTGTGCCATAGAATAAGAAAAAAATCAAATCAATTTATAAAAACAAAAAAAGAAAGAAAACAAGTAGAAAAATAATAATACAAATAATACTAAAATATCAGTTCTCAGACAGTTAATCCCATACATTCATATCTTCTAAATAATCACTAACTTTATAATAACCTTTTTTGTAAAGTTTTTGTTTAACTACTGTCTTAAAACAGTTGGAAGGCAAAAATGGGATTGCGATGGATGTACCTCTGACTACCCCAATTGGGATATAGTCTTGAGCTTATGATGTTCAAGAGTCCGCTAGAAGAAAACTCTCCTTGTCAACAAGCCCACCGTACGCTAGCTCAAGATAGATCGTCAGTCTCGAAAGCCAAGAATACAATCTGTAGCTCAGGAAAATAAGTAGTAAAAGACTCTGGAACTGCTCGGCTGCGCAGGCGCAAGTCACATCCGCGTGTATATTTAGGGCGGCGCGGGCGACGACCCCGAAGGTCGCTACCTGCGGTACATAACGCACGGCGCGCCTGCGCCCGCGCAGGTATACGGACGGATCAAATATTGAAAAGAATCAACGTGTGGAATTTGGTTATTATTATTTTCTGAAGCCTATCACGTTGGTCTGACAGAAAGCTCTTTTACTGAAGTTCAAAATGTTCTTGCAAAGTAAATATAATAAAAACTTTTTTCTATACGTAGTCTTCTTCTATCGTGTGGGTTGTGAGGTGGAGTACCAGCCTCATCAACCCTGGTGTCAGGGTTCTACTTACATCAGTAAGTAGTAACCGGGACCAACGGCTTAACGTGCCTTCCGAAGTACGGATCATCTTATTATACGTAGTGTTATTCTTTGCATTATGGCAAAAGGTTCAAAACCACATCGGAACAGGCTTTAGTAATTGGCCACAGACCACAGTGGGGCTAACTGTACTACAGGTTGGTGCCAAAAAATAGAAAGTTCGCGAAACGGATGCGATGGCGGCTGGTCACACTGCCTACTGGCCAATTGGAAAGTTTAATGTATTCAGAGCATTTCGGACAGAAAGGCCTGCCTAGGCCTGGGACCAGTATACATACATAAACTCACGCCTATTTCCCACCGGAGTAAGCAGAAATTATGGCATTCTATTTGCTTCGATCCTGACACACTTCAACACCTCTGCCAACCCCTTCGGGGATGCAGGCGTGATGCTATGCCACGTGAATGACTTAAATGAATTCGAATGTTTGAGATTGCAGCAAATGAAAGTTCGCCACTATAGGCTCGCCCCTAATAAACGTTTCTTTCTTTCTTTCTATTAGGCCGGGTTTCCACTGACGCGGAGATGGGCGGAGAATAGCGGAGATGTGCGGATTTGACCAATCACAGCGTTCGAGAGAGCGAAAAACGAAGACGCTCTGTCACTCTCTCCCTCACGGGGATTGGTCGATTCCTGCACATCTCCGCACAGTTCCGCGTCAATGGAAACGCAGCCTTAAATGGGTCTTAAACTTAGCTGGCGAGGAGTGGATGTATTTTTACAAACCTCTACCCACCCCTTTGGGGATACAGGCGTGTTATGTTGAATATAAAATAATAATTCGAATGATTTTTAACCGAAATCATTCATTTGAAATTGCCTAAAATTCACAAGGGCAATTTGTTATAATTTTGAAAACTTCAAAAGATTGCCAAGTTACAAACATAAGTTATGTTTACATAACTTATCTCACGACTGTATCCCAATGGGGTAGACAGTACATCCATCGCAAGATGAACTAAGTACCCACACCTCACCGAGCAGTTACACACGTTTGCAAAAAACACATTTCACAAAAAAACCTTCTCGACAAAAACTCATCAGCTCCTTTCCCATACTTCCTGCGGCCCCCTGCCTACCCCGCAAGCCACCTGTGCACCAGGTGGCGCGACAAATCCCAGGCCCGGTGCGTGTGTTCCTTGCACCCATACGTAGGGCTTTGACCTAGGGTGTGAAGGGAAAAAATAACGATGAACTTAAAAACTTTAATAGTTTTTTTGTAGTGGTACATAGAAGGACTATGTATTTTTAATGACTACCTAAATGATAAAAATGTCTGGTATTGAATGTGTTCCTCTAGTTATTAAATAACTTGTAATGTATACCCTCATTGGTTTTTAAAAGATGTGTTGCTGTTGCAGTTTCTTGTCATTTCTTCTCCTCAGCCATAACACCTTGCGAAATGACGTAAATTCAAAAATGTTATATTGACCTTCAACAATCCATGATAATTACATTGAATAAATGATTGTGATTTCTGACTTAGAAAATGTTTATTGCGATCTGCTCTGAACCGGCGTGCGTGTATGAAACGATTGATGAATGTGGAGGAAGCAAGAGAAGTGTGTCAGGATAGAAGCAAATGGAATTCCATAGGCTCTGCTTACTCCGGTGGGCGTGAGGCGTGAGTTTATGTATGTGTGTATGTAACATAATACAGGGTGTTAGTGACATCGTAACGAAAACTTTGAGGGATGGTTCAGACCATGATTCTGAGTTGATATCAAGTGGAATTTCCTGTCGGAAAATTCATGTTTTTTTTTTATTATTTTCAGTTCCATACTTTTGCGATGGAAAATTCCACTTGATATTAACTAAGAATAATGAGCTGAATCATCCCTTTCAGTATCCCTTTCGTTTCTTTCTTTCTTTCTATTCGTTACGATGTCACTTACACCCCATACAAGTACATACAGGTAGCCAAACAAGTAGGTATGGGTGTTAGTGACACCGTGACGAATACGGACGGAGATGGTTCAGACCATGATTCTGAGTTTATATCAAGTGGAATTCTCACTCGGAAAATTCACGAAATTTTTTATGTTTTTTTAATTATTCCACTTCAGATTCATGGTCTGAATCACCCCCCTCAGTATTCGTTACCATGTCACTAACACCCTGTATAATCATAACGTCGCCAATTTTTTTTTATGTTTTTTTAAATCCAATCAAGTGAAGCAGGAATCCAACGCCCTCCGTTAATGGGTAGCAACGACCCCGAGGACATCCTTTGTTTATGTATGCCGACAGCTGTGCGCGTTCAACGGCCTCCGGGGTCACTGGATGACACCTGATAGCCCATACGCAGCCTTCTGTAAGGCTCTAGGGATCCCATATATTATCGTAACACTAGCTTTTGCCCGCGGCTTCGCTCGCATTAAATAAGCTAATTTCCATCGAGTCAAATCAGTTACTTTTTACTAAACGTCAAAACACGTTTTTTTTGAGGTGACTTAAAGAATTTATTTCGGATTTGAAATCCATAGATGTTAGTAAGTACAAAGTAACTTATACAGTTATACCTAATGTTAGTAAAAGGTACATAAAACAAACAAAACATAACATAAACAGCCTATATACGTCCCACTGCTGGGCACAGGCCTCCCCTCAATCAACCGGAGGGGGTATGGAGCATACTCCACCACGCTGCTCCACTGCGGGTTGGCGGAGGTGTTTTTACGGCTAATAGCCGGGACCAACGGCTTAACGTGCCCTCCGAAGCACGGAATCATCTTACAAATAAATATAAAATATGACAAATTTATCAGACCCGATTTTACCGGCGGACACCATATCCCGGCTTGACTGGTATAATATGGAGGACCGTCCAGTATGCCCATATTGGGCAATCAGGTCTGTCACACAACACCTTCAGGACCATACTGGGGCTCCTGCGCACACGCCGCATTATTGAGGCAACTCTCTTCCGCACAATTGCATGAAAGCCATCTGTGTGTGCCTCGGCAAACATGCCTGATGCGCTACAGAATCTCGGAAAACCCAGTAGAATCCTGAATGCATTGTTGTACTGAATACTTAGGGCGTTAAAGGTCTTCTGCGTATACCGTACCCACGGGCTGCACGTATAGAATGACGATGTTATTGTAGATTTGCCGCAGATGGCATTAACTGCTTGGCCGGACAAATGGGGAGCGCTGAGGGCTCTCACCCGATACAAAATTTAAGACAACAGGCCTGAAGGTGCTGTGGTAAGCAGTTATCGTTATGTTGAATATAAAATAATAATTCGCATGATTTTTAACCGAAATCATTCATTCGAAATTGCCTAAAATTCACAAGGGCAACTTGTTATAATTTTGAAATCTTCAAAAGATTGCCAAGTTACAAACATAAACATAACTCACCTCACGACTGTATACCATTGGGGTAGACAGTACATCCATCGCAAGATGAACTAAATGCAAAAACATGATTTTTTTTTTTGCCGTGACTTAATGTAGATTTGCCGCAGATGGCATTAACTGCTTGGCCGGACAAATGGGGAGAGCTGAGGGCGCTCACCCGGTACAAAGTTTAAGACAACAGGCCTGAAGGTGCTGTGGTAAGCAGTGGTGGAGGATATTAACATTAACTGATTTGTCATCTAGGATTTGTGTCCGGTTAATCTTTACAACAAAAGAAAAAAAGAAAGGAAAACATGAAACAGTAGGAGTAGGGCCCTGTGCTGGGAGGTTTTCTGGCCACGTCTTTCTCTCAGCGATACAGATTCCGATGTGGTAGTAGTTTTACAGCTAGTTACATAATATGTAATTTTAATTTTGACGTTCAAAAAGCGCTAACTATGTACTGTCACGAGCATTAATATTATGTATACACTTTGGTACCATGTCACATTAACTTTTTTGACAAATTGAACTGTAAGTCTCACTAAATGTCAAATATGTTAGTGCGACAGAGTCCTAAAGTGGGTACATTATATTGCCCATGACTGTAAGCCAATTTTGAAGAATAAATATTTTTGATTTTAACGCCATCTACATTCTTCTTATCGTGTGGGTTGTGAGGTGGAATACCAGCCTCATCAACCCTGGTGTCAGGGAGTGTCAGGGTTATGATTGAGCCGCCAAAGGACTGACATGACTCATGTAACGATTACTCACTTACATCAGTAAGTAGTTACCGGGACCAACGGCTTAACGTGCCTTCCGAAGCACGGATCATCTTTTGGACAATCAGCTGATCAGCCATCTATATTGATCATGAACGTAGCCTGGAAGGGTCCTGATTGACCTTTACGTTTTGAACGTGAACACGTAATTTTATTCACAAATTTACGTTTAAGAGGTCACATTGAAGTCGTCAACGTAAACCGTATAGTGAATTTGAATAACAAAAAAACTACGCGCTGGATGTGCTTCGATACATAAGATCACACCTTTTTCCCATTGGGGTAGGCAGACAGAGGTATATAGTGTATATGTCGTGGCCAGATGTAAAATTGATCATTTCATGATGTGTTCGACAATTTCATGAAATGGCCAACTTACGTTGACTATATCGTTGAAACGTCAACGTTAAATGATATATCAATCAACGTTTGGCCATATCGTTAATGTAGGCGGTGTCCATGTTATGTGGTGTAATAAAAATGCGAATAGTCGATTAATTTCTTAGGATTAAAATTATGTACATATTCGATATAGAAAATTGTACAATTACATTGATTCATCGATTATAATATCAATCATGTTTTAAATATAATCGACACCAGCGCCACTATCGGTGGATAATGTTACTAATTTTACGATATGATTGCCAACGTTTGGCCATATCATGAAGTAATCATGCATTTAGTTGCTCATATCGTTAAACGTTTTGTGTTCGTTGATCTGGCCAAACCACATCATGATGTGGCCAACCAGTGATATTCTATTTAATGAAATATGACCATTTCATGAAATGATCAATTCTATGATCTGGCCACGACATACATCCACCCATTTCAGTCATTCCAATGATATTTTCGGTTAAAAACACTCACACTTAGCGTAAGCTTTCGGCGAGTAAAATCTCCGTTAATAGCATCCGTCGCGACTATTGGTTGGCTTCGATATAAATCGCGCCGCGCGCGTCTCGGGTACCGTGCAGACCCAGCTGAAGTTAGACGTGGAGGCTTCTATTTATTTATTCAATGCTTAAGCTAACGACTATATGCCAAGTAGGGTAGTCAGAGGTTCATCTATACGAGATGAACTAAGTATTTACACCGGTTCCGGACTGTAAGCCTTAATGTACATTGGCCTTATACGTCTGTTTCAGACGATTTATGACGTCATTGCCTCGAAGAAATGCACTTTCTTTCATGGCTGTGCAAGCCAATCCTAGAGCTGCAAACTCTACCGCACACTCTGCAGGAGAAGTCTCCAACTGGTGGATTGTTGTCGGTTTGATGGCGTTTCATTCTCCTGCTCGCCAGTGTGTCAAACCAGGAGTGGTCATGAGTGTCGCGTCCATCGAGCACACGCTTCTTCCTATTAAAAAAAAACTATTTTCTTTTTTTTTGCACTGCCAATCTCTTTTGTCTTCTATCGCGACGAGTTGATATCGTTCCTCGACCTGCAGCCGGGGGTTGCGTCCGGGCATTGAACCCGCGACCTTCGGTATAGGTCGCCAAATGGGGTGACTACACGGAGGGGAGTGTTGGTTTGTGTACTTATGTGTATGGGTGTTTAGGGTGCATCCAGTCTCCGCCGACAAGATATGACTATGACTGGCTGGAAAACTTGAAGCAAAAAGTACCTACTCGTCGTGGTTTACCACCTCCTGAGGAGTCGCGTTTTGTGTGCGAACGATGTGGCAAGCTGAGCAAGATGAGGAGCTCGGTGGCGCAGCGGTAAACGCGCTCGGTCTGCGATTGTTGAAGTTAAGCAACTTTCGCAAAGGCCGGTCATAGGATGGGTGACCAAAAAGTTTTCATCTCGAGCTCCTCCGTGCTTCGGAAGGCACGTTAATCCGTTGGTCCCGGCTGCATTAGCAGTCGTTAATAACCATCAATCCGCACTGGGCCCGCGTGGTGGTTTAAGGCCCGATCTCCCTATCCATCCATAGGGAAGGCCCGTGCCCCAGCAGTGGAGGGGACGTTAATGGGCTGATGATGATGATGTGGCAAGAAATGCCGCGCTGCTATAGGGCTCTATAGTCATCGGCGGCGCTGCGGGACCCCGTAGACTCACAAGTGCTGCAACATCATCTACTATAGAGGTCCCGGGTTCGAATCCCGGTGGGGACATATCACTAAATATACTTTGTGGTCCCTAGTTTGGACATTACAGACTGATCTGATCACCTGATCGTCCAAACAGCAATATGATCCGTGCTTCGGAAGGCACGTTAAGCCGTTGCCCCGGTTACTGCTTACTGATGTAAGTAAGTAGTCGTTACATGAGCCATGTCAGGGGCCTATGGCGGCTCAATAGCAACCCTGACACCAGGGTTGATGGGGTTGGTAATCCACCTCACAACCCACACGATAGAAGAAGGATGCCAGTGGAACAAACTCAAAACTTACACAAGAACGTCCAAAACCTAACCAACCCGGGGTCTGAGGCGTTACAAAGAACCTTTGAACAACCGAAAAAGGTTTTTTTACCCCGGTACTTGTGTTCTTCAGATTCAAACTTCGTCTCAAAGCTCGTAAAGTTGGGAATACTTTGCACGTTACCAGCGCACACAAAAACTTCGAGAGGCAAGAACGACCGGGTCTACCTGCCACAAAAACCCCAAACCTGTGTAGAGTTAAATGGTGTCAGTCTGTCCTGGGGTCTGCAGTGTTTATCACAAGGACATCGTGCCTTTGGAAATGAACTTCCCATCTAAATTATTATTTATTTATTAAATCTTAATACTAAAAATACAATTATCAATGCCCTGCATAACTGTTTAAACAGTTTGTCTGCAGGAAAGAGTCTCTACTAATAATATGAACTTATATCTAATAGTCAATTACTAACATAAGTTAACTAGGAATAATAAGTTAGCTAGGACAAATATCCATCATAAGTAGCCATCGGTACGGCAATGCAGGACGGAAGGGGCATGTCACAGGGACTGTAACCTGGAACCTGACAGAGGGCAGCAGTAACTGTCAGTACTATTCAGAGGCAGAGGACAGGAGTCCTAGTATGGCTTTGTAATAGACTACTCTGGGCGCCATCCCACTCGCGTCAGACAGAGTACTGCGGGGCGGAAGGCAAGAGGGAAACCACTGCCCTATTTTTCCCTAAAAAAGTAGCATGGAGAGTATTTTACAGTAATGCTGCACCGACAAGAGCGTGGCTCTTAAATTGATGATGATGAGGACAAATATATAAAAGAAACAAATAGTACTGTTTATGTACTCGTAAGGGTATCTATCTTTGTATTTATTTTTATACGTACGGTCACGAGCATTAATATGTATACACTTTGGTAGCATGTCACATTAACTTGTTTGACAAATTGAACTGTAAGTCTCACTAAATGTCAAATATACATGTTTTAAGTTTACGCGGTTATTATCATAATTAAAACACATAATAACGGGTTCTAAAGAAAGAGGGTAGACAGATATGTCTGCCCGTAGAAAATGATGGATCTACCTACTCCACTCCAATCTCATCAGTCATCCCGTGATCATGGCACTTGCAACAGTGTCGAAATATCGGGAGTCTCATATCCCCATTTAAACGCGGTAAGAACCCGTTATTATGTGTTTTAAATGTCAAATATGTTAGTGCGACAGAGTCCTAAAGTTGGTACATTATATTGCTCATGACTGTACCCTGTTTCTTATACCGCCGGAAACCCAATAGTTAAAATTCGATTTATGTTTTTTGTCCGATCCCTTTTTTGTACAGAACTGACGGGACTTTGTGCGCCTTGTGGCGTCCCTTTGACTTGATTTCGAGCGTCTGTTTGAATGAGGGACTTCGGCTACGTTCCTCAAAAGCAATACAGATGGCGCTGTGAAGATTTCGTTTGTTTGTAAACTCTTTATTGCTTTAAAAAACAAAGGTACCAACAGCTTAGCGTGACTTCCGATGCACGCATCATCTTACTATCGGACAATCGGGTCAGCCTGTAATGTCCTAACCGAACTAGGGATCACAGTGATTTTTCTGATTCGTCCCCACCGGGTTTCGAACCTGGGGCCTCCGGATCGTAAGACCAACGCTTAACAACTGGACCACGGAAGCCGTTGTTGAATAAATGATATATATTTGATATTTGCAAAAAGATTCTAGGATATTTTTGCGATGATGGTAACGCGTTAGAATGTTTACCCTCTTTCTGGACTTCCGCGGCTGGATTGTGGGTGACGCTGGCGATAAATGTAAACATGAGCTATCAAGCTGACAATGTTGCCACACTGCAGTCGACCACCTGAGATATACAAAGCGTTACCCCGCTGATAGGGCGATAAAACTCTTGAGATTGTTATAAGCCCGCAGTCATGCGTCGATGTATCGTAAAATAAAAAATATTACTGAAAGTACAAGCAGTCGTTCATGCAATGTAATGTTGGGGAGTCCGATTTTACTCAGTGAGTTGGTACAACTGAGGGTAAAGATCTGATCCAAGTCTTTGGGCCCTCCGTGGAACCCGAGTGCTATGCACGCGTGGGTTCCGATCCCATCCTCGTCGGCAATGTAATGTATGGGACAGAGACGAGTGAAACCACGGAGTGGCCGGCGCAAACTGATTTATTATAAAATACCCACCACAAATACCCACCAGAAAGGACTTCAGAAGATTCCAGGTACGAATCCTGGCAGGGTCGCCATGTTAAATGTGGGGAACTTAAGTAATTAAACGACGTGTGTTCTTATTAACGTCTCGTGAATTACTAGAAGCCAAGTACATAGTAAATCGGTATAACTAAGATATACCACTACACCAGTAAGTAATCAGGATACTTGTGTTGGCAATGTCCCGCAAGTTCCCTTAGGTTCTTGCTGAAAGGGTTAAGTTAAAATTCAACTTGGTTTACGATGTCCTTAAGTATTTAGGGTTACTCCACAGAACTGTTGTGGTGGTGGAGGTTGATATCCGCACACGGAAGCGGCAGTGGATTGGTCATGTCCTTAGAAGACCTGTGGAACACCCGTCCCGATGAGCTTCTGACCTGGTGTGCGCGTGGGAAACGCAAAAGGGGGCCCAAAGAAACCTGGCGACGCTCGGTTGACCGGGAATTGAAAACTGTCGACATGTTATGGGAGCAAGCTATTTACTTGTGAATCTTGTGTGTATGTAGGTAGTCGTTACATGTAACGTTACATGGCCCATGGGCCATGTCAGGGGCCTTTGGCGGCTCAATAGTAACCCTGACACCAGGGTTGATGAGGTCGGTCATCCATCTCACAATCCATCTTAGGACTTTGTGCCAAGAGTGGCTGCACTTCAATTGGGTATACTTGTGACAACATTATCGATCGGAAACTCCACTTGATATCCACTCGGTGTCATGAGCCGAATCATCTTCAGTATTCGGTACGGTGCCACTAACACCTGTAGAAGTCTTGTGTAAATTTCAAATTAAAAAAAAAAACCATCACAGAATCGAAAGTCGACGAAACCGCAGGCAAGTACGAGTGTGTTGCGAGCTCCCGGCCAATTACTTAGTAATTAAAACCAGCGCACAAATTGGTCTAGACCTGTTCGGTTCTCTTGTTCGTACGTTCAATGCGCTACTTCCGCTCACCACCTGTTGTATTACTTAAGATCACGCCTGTTTCCCATTGCGGGTAGATAGAGATCAGATCGGATTCCTCATACGTCTTTTCCAGAAGACCACCCAGCTCTGACTACCCCAATTGGGATGTAGTCGTGAGCTTATGTTATGTAAACAATTAAGCTACAAGCAAACATTACTAAGGTCAAATCACATATTGCAAAAACGAGAATTATGCGTAAACAACGGTCGGCCATGTTGGCTCGGTTACCTTGTGACGTCACCGCGCGTGTAATACAAACTGCGCGTGCGCGTTGTACATGCTTCCGCTCCATAAGTAAATATAATCAGTGTTTGATCGCGACACAAAATAATTCACTCCAAACCCTAACACAGTTGTCTCGACCATTATAGACGGCGATACGGCTCACCTATCACGTTGGTCTAACAGAAAGCTCGGTGAGGTGCGGGTGCGCAGTTCATCTTGCGTTGGATATGTCTCTGACTACCCCATTGGGTTATAGTCGTGAGCTTGTGTTGCCCTGTATTGGGTTGGTATTTTCAAGTTGGAAGCTCGGACAGGCAGTCTCGTCTATGGAAGACCGGATCTGTCAAATCTAGGTTGGTTAAGCGGACCCTGTGAAACCGTTCTGTGAAAGTCATAACATAAACAGCCTATATACGTCCCACTGCTGGGCACAGGCCTCCCCTCAAACAACCGGAGGGGGTATGGAGCATACTCCACCACGCTGCTCCACTGCGGGTTGGTGGTGTTTTTACGGCTAATAGCCGGGACCAACGGCTTAACGTGCCCTTCGAAGCACGGAATCATCTTACTTTACTGTGTGAAGGTCATGATACAGTAATCCCCACAACAACCAAAAGAACAATTCGCCAGCGAATTAAATTCCCCATAGTGGCGAGGTGTTGGTGCCAAGGTCACACTTCCGCGCTTTGTGCCTCGTGCAGCCACTGACCTTCACGAAACTGGTATTATATCCATGTAGCAGAGTACAAACTCTGCACATACTGGCCTTTCGTTCTGACCATCATCATTTTAAATTACGAAATTCTCATTCCAGAAATCAGAATCATTTATTCAACGTAATTATCATGGATAAACTTGTCGAAGGTCAATGTAACATTTTTGAATTTACGTCATTTCGCAAGGTGTTATGGCTGAGGAGAAGAAATGACAAGAAACTGCAACAGCAACACATCTTTTAAATCAATGAGGGTACATTACAAGTTATTTAATAACTAGAGGAACACATTCAATACCAGACATTGTTATCATTTAGGTAATAATTAATCTTATAATAAGCTTTTTTACATAAAGTAAGCTTCACATGAGCTTTAAATTTATTTTCTAACAAATTTAAAATGCCAGTTCCATTCCGCATTTCCTTTCATTTTACTCTCTTTTGACGCACTGCATCCCCGACCTTCATAAAAACAACAAGTATATTATACTGTTTAGGGCCGTGCCCTCTAATTCTTGATTAATTTGTGAAGTGTGTATATTGTGAACTATGTACAGTCATGAGCAATATAATGTACCCACTTTAGGACTCTGTCGCACTAACATATTTGACATTTAGTGAGACTTACAGTTCAATTTGTCAAAAAAGTTAATGTGACATGGTACCAAAGTGTATACATATTAATGCTCGTGACCGTATATTCCTATCCTGTTTGTGAAGTGTTTTTAATAAACTGTATATATTCCTGCTTGCTTCTAATTTATCACCGTCATCACCAATCACTCCCCTACTCTGCCGGCACGTCGGGATACCATATCCTCACCACCCAGCGTGCCGCATCCATGTACCAAATGCTTATACTGGTGGAAGAATGGCTGTGGTCCTGTGGTCTACCGGCTTGCTTCTTAAACGGGGAGCACCAGTTCAAACCATACTGGAGTTGCACCAATTTTTTTTGACCTTTGATGGGTTTGCTCTTGGCCCCAGACTTGCCCGAAGGCCTAAGATGGAGCTCGCCCAGAAGGTGCCTGTTCACTCTGGCCTTGAAAGAACCCGGGTTATATGCGTTCGGAAATACAGAAGACGGCAGAGAATTCCACTCCTTAGCAGTGCGCATCATGAAGGACGATGCGAAGCGCTTTGTGTGAATAGTTGGGATATCCACCAAATAGGGATGGAACCCGGCCGTGCGTCTGGAAGTCCGAAGATGAAAAGGGGATGGTGGAATGAGCTTGTTAAATTTGTTTTAAGTGCATTTTTCACTAACACAGTTGTCTCGACCATTATAGACGGCGATACGGCTCACCTATCACGTTGGTCTAACAGAAAGCTCGGTGAGGCGTGGGTGCTGAGTTCGTCTTGTGATGGATGTACCAATTTTGTATATAATCGTATATTGATGCTAATTCCTGTAAACACCATCTAATTTTATTTTAAGTTACATCTGTCATTTTCTTATCCGCCGAAAAGGAAAGGGACGGGTAATCGACAAGCATTAAAATTTATGGAACACACGTCAATTTTAAGCACAAATCTAAAACAACCGTCTGAAAATTTTACATTGGCCAATAACCCGACAGAATTATGTTGACAGCACACGTCAAACGGTTAGCATACCAGCGATTTGATTCGCCCGGATTATTCATTCATTTACTCTTCCTAAAATTAAAAGCTGTCAATCATCCGTCCCTTCCTTTTCGGCGGATAAGAAAATGTCAGGTACAACTTAATAGTAAAATTAGGAGGTGTCTGCAGGAATCGGGGCCATAGTCGCTTGTAATCAAGATAATTGTAATCAGCTAACTAGCTCTTGTTGAGGAAGTATCGGCGACCTTGGCGTGCCTTCCGCGTATGTGTATTATGTAATTGCGATGTAAGGTGGATGTAATTACACACACGCACTCTCACACACCCTCATTTGACGAACGCACGCTCGTCGCTCATACACCCCCTACATTGCTGGGCACAGGCCTCCCCTCAAGCAACCGGATGTGGTATGGGGCATACTCCACCACGCTGCTCCTTTGCGGGTTGGTGGACAAAAAATATATTATTATATAAAAATTGACCTGTGTTGAAGAGGTTGATTTCAGTTAAAACTCAAATAGTGTTTAGGTATATATTATTTTTGCGGTGCCCTTACTAGGTGTCACATGTTTCTACATATTTATCTAAATATATAAAAGGAGAAACTGACTGACTGACATATCAACGCACAGCCTAAACGGCTAAACATAGGCACTTGAAATTTGGAAGGGACGTAGCTTAGGTACCGTAGAGGTGCACTAAGAAAGGAATTCCCGAAATTCCCACGGGAACGGGTATTAGCGGGAAAGTCCTTTTGTATGAAAAATCTAAACCACTTAAGTTAGACGCTTGAAATTTGGCATGCAGGTACCTTAGTAAACTTAAAGCATAGGTAGTTGCAACAGGGTATTGCAAAATTCCCACGGAAACGGGAGTTAGCGGGAAAAAACATTTGTATGAAGAAATCTTAACCGCGTAAGATACGAGTAGATGTTTTCAATCTAGCATGCATGCATACCTTAGTGAATATAAAGTTTAGTTATGGCTATATTTTGAAAAATGGGAGTTAGCGGGAAAAAATGTTGTATGAAAAAATCTATACTGCATAAGTTAGATGCTTGAAAATTAACATGCACTCCCACACACACAGATATCTCTCTTTCATAACACGACACGCGGACGAAGTCGCGGGCAAAAGCTAGTCTAGTATAAGAACCGAAATACCTTGTGACATGCAATAAATAAATATATAACATAATGCTCGCGTACATAGAAACAATCGCGGGGCGCACAGGCCACCGATACCGCGGGCTATCAGTCACTGCGCACCTACATACAGTAGGACATGCGCCAGACGCGCATCACTGCCCTACATGTTATATTACGAACAAGTTTTATAATTACATAAAAATACACACATCAGAGGAGCTCGGTGGCGCAGCGGTAAACGCGCTCGGTCTGCGATTGTTGGAGTTAAGCAACTTTCGCAAAGGACGGTCATAGGATGGGTGACCACAAAAAAAAAGTTTTCATCTCGAGCTCCTCCGTGCTTCGGAAGGCACCGGCAAGGTCCCGGCTGCATTAGCAGTCGTTAAGAATCACCAATCCGCACTGGGCCCGCGTGATGGTTTAAGGCCCGATCTCCCTGTCCATCCATAGGGAAGGCCCGTGCCCCAGCAGTGGGGACGTTAAGGGCTGGTGATGATGACACACATCAGAATCATTTATTCAAAGTAATCATCATGGATAAACTTGTTGAAGGTCATAGCAGTTGGTCGAGAATAATTTTCTCGAAAATTTTACTGAGTACTGGTAGAATAGAAACCGGTCTATAATTTTTCACTTTGTGATCCCTAGTTTGGCTTGGACATTACAGGCTGATCACCCGACTGTCCGAAAGTAAGATGATCCGTGCTTCAGAAGGCACGTTAAGCCGTCGGACCCGTTTACTACTTACTGATGTAAGTGAGTAGTCGTTGCATGAATCATCTCAATAATAACCCTGACACCAGGTTTGATGAGGTTGGTAATCCACCTCACAACCCACACGATAGAAGTGTACGTGAAGTGAATCTACTGGCCATGTTGGCGGCTAAGATAATCCGCGTAGATTGCACAACATCTGCCTGGGACCTTGCGGCGCGATTGTTCCGCGACCTTGGTTTTTGCACGGACAGACAAAGGCTGTATAATGGCTGTGTGGCTGCCTACAGCAGTACAGATAATGGAGCCACCACTGTTCCGTGCAGCCTTGTAACACTTGCCCAGATCTGACGGCGAGGCGCGCCATAGCGACGGTCCCGAGTAATGGTGTGAATTCGAACGCGATTTCCAACTCTAATAAATGCTTACTAAATAAGTAAGATCACTAAATCTTTTAAGGGGCAATGTATACGTTTTTACAATAAGATTCATTCAGACTTTGCCTTTCAACTGCTTTAAGACAGTAGTTAAACAAAAACTTTACAAAAAAGGTTATTATAAAGTTAGTGATTATTTAGAAGATATGAATGCATGGGATTAACTGTCTGAGAACTGATATTAGGCAGCTAAATTACTCAATTGTATACCAATATTTTATGTTTATTTTTATTTTTTTCAAAAGAACGTCTACGGCCCTGTGCTTTTCTTGCAGCTGTTCCCCGGCTATACAGGTTGTGAGAAGCTGCAGTAGTTTTAGGCAGATGAGACGTTCGTTATGTAAAAATTGACGATTCAAAGTGTAACTATGTTACCTACTGAATAAAGATATTTTTGAATTTGAATTTGACTCTGAAGTCAAATAACAAAGCATAAAACGTGAGAAATTATCGCTTTTTTTCTAGATGTGAAGAAAAAAAATGTCCTTAGAAAAGGTTTAGAATAGAATAGAAATCTCTCTCTCTATTTAAGAGCTGCGCTCTTGTCGGTGGAGTAATCGCCATTCCTCTCTTCTTCCCGCCAAAACCTTCACCTCTCGATACGACACGACCTGCACCTTCGCTTTTATTTGTTTCATAAACGTTCTCCTAGGTCTACCCCTTCCTCTCTTCCCTTCAATTTTTCCTTCTATAATGTTTGTTAGAATAGAAATAATTTATGATAAAAGGACGCCACACACAAAAAAAAGACAACAACATCATATCAAATTTCCACTAAAACAATTACAAAAAAGCAAGACGGATGTTTGTCGAAATGATCATAAGGTGGTAGTAATTCATCGCTCCGTTTTGCCGTGAACGACGGGCATATAAACAGACATACACACACACATACAATTTCCCATTTATAATATTATTATGGATTTCATGAATACATTTGGGGCAATGCAAACAAATGTCAAATAGCAATATTGCTTTCTTAGATTCTTCTTCTTTGCGAGTCGATGGCAATCGAAATTAAATTTTTGCTGACCAATAATTGCCCACGCTTACGGCATTGTCAGTGGCTTCGTAAAGGTCTTTAATAGTGCAGGTGTTAGGGCACTTAGGACAGCACAAAAGGTGAACATAGTTTGTGGTGATACTCCGCTTTCTTAGATGAATTGCTTCGATGTGGCCATTTTAAAATCCCTTATAGATTGTGCTGTTCCGCTATGGATTCACCGAGTTATACCGTCCTTTTCTGTATTTGTTTGACTTTGTAAGCACCACGGGCCCATGGACGTGACAAAACTTCACAAATAACCATTTTCCAAATTGAAAGGAAAATCATGGTTTCTTTCGCAATAGCTTATTAGGATTTAAGTGTGTCAATGTCGGCATGCGCAGTGTCCACAATTTAGACAATTTAGCTTTATACTAATGAATCATTGATTGTCGAATATGTTTTCGAATTCATTTTTGGATTATAAATGATTATCACGTGCTCAGCGGTGAAGGAAAAACATCTTGAGGAAACCCACATTCCTGAGACATGTCTTCGGCGATGTTCGACATTTTGGAGCTACCCAGATATAAGTGCTTCGGGGTTGATTGAGGGACTGTGCCCACCAGTGGGAAGTACCTATATGGGATGTTTACGTGTGTACCAGGGTTGATGAGGTTGGTAATTCACCTCACAACCCACACGATAGAAGATGTTTTTTATACTACACTAATACCAGGCTGTCAGCGCTTAACAGCATGCACAGCATTGCCAAAAACGCTAGCTTTCTCGAGTTAAAAACCTCGCGTTTCCAACAGAAAAACCCGCTCAAGGTCTGTTTTCGCTACCAGGACATTATAACATTATAAAGCGTCGGAGATAAGAGCTGGCTTCCTGGCAAACCGGAGGAAAACGGCGAAAAGAGGCCGCAGCCTTCGCCCCGCGCCTCACCCCCGCCGAGACCATGATCGGGTCTTATCTTTAGGAAATGCGGTTTGAGGTCCGCTGGCCAGCCGTTCGCCTTTCCTTTACTTTTGATAGTTGATATGTTTCGGCCCTTAAAAGGTTAGCTTGATTTATTGGTGTTAAAAACTGATCTTGAATTGAGCGTGTGTGTTACATAAATCGGCCTCAATTCGGCCCACGCTACAAGGCTCACATGAGAATACTTAATAACAAAAGTTCGCTTAAATTGACCTAATATTTTTGGATTATAGATAATTGATATCACGGGAGGAGCTCGGTGGCGCAGCGGTAAACGCGCTCGGTCTGCGATTGTTGAAGTTAAGCAACTTTCGCAAAGGCCGGTCTTAGGATGGGTGACCACAAAAAAAGAAAAAAAAAAGTTTTCATCTCGAGCTCCTTTGTGCTTCGGAAGGCACGTTAAGCCGTTGGTCCCGGCTGCATTAGCAGGCGTTAATAATAATAATAATAATAATAAAAGTTTATTTCGGACTTATAAAAAAAACATCCATATTTGTTAGTAACATTACAAACTTAAATCTAGTATTAATAACCATCAATCCGCACTGGGCCCGCGTGGTGGTTAAAGGCCCGATCTCCCTATCCATCCATAGGGAAGGCCCGTGCCCCAGCAGTGGGGACGTTAATGGGCTGATGATGATTATGATATCACGTGGTTTTCAGGATTTGCGCCGGGTTAATGGCAATAGTGGGTGTATGTATTACACCTCTGCCTACCCCTTCGGGGATGCAGGCGCGATGCTATGTTATTAGTAATCTCTTTTACCATAAATCACTCGCCCATATATGTTGGAATCATAACCGATTTTACATTAGGACTAACAAGAAGTGTCTGCAGTACTTGAGAATAGGTATAGCCATGAGGAATATAATGTACCCGCTTTAGAACCCTGTCGCACTATCATATTTGACATTTAATGAGACTTATGGTTTAATTTGTCAAAAAAGTGAATGTGACATGGTATCAAAGTGTATACATATTAGTTCTCGTCACCGTACTTATGTCGTATAGAGGACGTGAGTCCGTGTATGCTTAAATTTTGTACCGGGTGAGAGCCCTCAGCGCTCCCCATTTGTCCGGCCAAGTAGTTAATGGCATCTGCGGCAAATCTACAATAAAACATAACATAAACTGCCTATATACGTCCCACTGCTGGGCACAGGCCTCCAATCAACCGGAGGGGGTATAGAGCATACTCCACCACGCTGCTCCACTGCGGGTTGATCCTACAATAAGGCACGTCAAAAAAAAATCTTTACAATGAATGCAAAGGTACATAATGCCGATTGGAATCAGTCGGCTGCGCCCGCGGCGATTGAGCGAGCGGCCTTGTACGAGTTGTGGCGGCACCAATACTCTAACATTGACACAGATGGAGGGTCACACAGTCACTGGGGCAGATCACCAAAAAAAAAAACGGCCACAGTGGTCCAGTGGTTGAGCGTTGGGCTCACGATCCGGAGGTCCCAGGTTCGAATCCCGGTGGGGATATATTACAAAAATCACTTTGTGATCCCAGTGTTTTGTGTTTGGTTAGGACATTACAGGCTGATCACCTGATTGTCCAAAAAGTAAGATGATCCGTGCTTCGGAAGGCACGTTAAGCCATTGGTCCCGGTTACTACTTACTGATGTAAGTAAGTAGTTGTTACATGAGACATGTCAGGGGCCTTTGGCGGCTCAATAATAACCCTGACACCAAGGTTGATGAGGTTGACCATTCACCTCACAACCCACACGATAGAAGAAGACGCGCAGAATGCTCACGTCTATCTTGTAAGGTCACTGACTGACTTCACCAGTCTTGGTGGCAGGGTTGTTATTGATCGGCCAGTCCCTAATACGGCTCATGTAATGACTAAGTAAGTAAATCTATCATAAACAACCTATATACGCCCCCAGGAGTGGGTATGGAGCATACTCTACCACGCTGCTTCACTGCGGGTTGGTGGGGGTATCTTTACGGCTAATACCCGGGACGTGCCCTCCGAAGTACATAACCGTCTTACTTTTTCGGATAATCAGATGATTTCCCATCGGGAATCGAACCGGGACCTCCATATCGTGAACCTAACGCTCTAACCACTAGATCACGGAGGCTTTTTGCCTCCCGAAGCTCGAAATCATCTTACATTTCAGACAATAAAGGTATCCGTGATACTTGCTATTAAAGTTCAAAGATAGTACAAATAAAGCCTTTATCGATGGAAGCTACAATGGTATATGACTTTATGTATCTGGCCCACCAACGAGGCTAGCTGGGAAATGGTTTTGAATAACAAAATCGTTACTTAGCAGTCGATGGCGACGGACTCAATTTTCCAAGTGCTTCCGACACGAATTAGTAAGAAGACCCTGTGGTTCGAATGACTAAGTACTAGGAATACCTCAATATGGTTCTCCTTTCTTCAACTCTTTCCAGCACTTTCAAACATTATAGAAGGAAAAATTTAAGGGAAGAGAGGAAGGGGTAGACCTAGGACAACATTTATGAAACAAATAAAAGAGAAGGTGCAGGTCGTGTCGTATCAGGAGGTGAAGGTTTTGGCGGGAAGAAGAGAGGAATGGCGATTACTCCACCGACAAGAGCGCAGCTCTTAAATAGAGAGAGAGAGGAATACCAGCTTAAATTCAAGAAACCTAAAAATTGGTATGCGGATTATTTGTGACTAACAAAAAAAATCATGCATCTTTTTTTGGAAAATTGCCCCCAACCCCAAAGAGGGGGTGAAATTTTGATATGGGACTTTTCGCAGTTTTCAAGGTAGGAAGCTAAAAGTCACCTCGTTAGTGTGCTAATACTACTGCCCTCAGGTAGGGAGGTGCTCGTCGTAATCAAACAATTCAGCAATTCTCTTGAATAATGTTATATTTTCATAAACAATGTTAACTCTCCAACTCTTCATAACAGATTACCGCAACCGAACAAAATTCCACGTCACCGCCTTTTAAAAATGGCGGGAAAACGTTCCCGTTCGAAAAAGAAGAAATCAAAATAAAAACAAATGAAAAAATATGCCAGTTCCAAATTAAAAATAATAAAGTCGTGACACAGATTCACGACTTTATTCCGTCTGTTATTAAGTTATATAATCTAATAATAATTAAATAATAAAATAAACATTACGAACCCTAACATTAATATGAGTTGATACGCAGGGGTTCAGTCCTAACAAATGGAATTCTATATTCTCTGCTTACTCCGGTGGGAAATAGGCGTGAGTTTATGTATGTGTATGGTTCAGTCCTGTCGTTACTCGCTTATATGGAGCCGGTCGTCAAAAGTACCAGGCAAGCATAGACGTGAAAGAACCTTGTGTCAGTTGAAGCCGCAGCCGCAAAGTAACATTGACACAGCTGCAGAAGTGAAACGTATACAAGGCTCAAGGAGAACTAAAATATTTAGGTCTTTATTTTCATGCTTCAGCGTCTAATAGAGGCAATGTCGAGAACTGGTGGAGGCTGCTATGGAAGCTCCTTTCGTAGCAGCCTCCGATCCCAAGAATTTACGAATTCGTAGGGCTAACACAAACACACACACAAGCACACGCGTATCACTGATATACTTACGTGCACTCGTCTGCGTACTACTTTAATTAATATGTGGTTAACTGTAATTAGCTTCACTAGCTTATAACATAATGTTGTAAAGTATTGTAAATAGCTGTTGTTAACCTGAATAAATAAAAATAACATACATACATAAACTCACGCCCGTAATCCCAAATGGGGTGGGCAGAGCCACAAGTAATCAAAGACAACTTGCAGCCACTGTTGATACGAAGTCCTAAGAAAAAATAAAATAAATAAAAACTACACACTGGGAGTGGGCAGAACAGCAAGACGTTTCAAGAGAAACAGTTACAATAAAGAAACACAGTCACATTTAAAAAAGACAGTGACAGTCAAGAAAGATATTTAACTACCATTTTAGACATTAGCATCTATCATTATGATCTGTTGCGTGTACCGCCGTCTATAATACGTTCTCCAAAAAATATATGGATGACAACGCACCAAGTACTTGGGGTTGTCCCAAGTACTTACTACAACCCCAAGTATTTGGGGCAACGCAGTAGCAAGCTGCAGTAGTTTTAGGCGGATGAGTCGTTCGTTATGTAAAAAATGATCACCTACTGAATAAAGGAATTTGGTGGTGGTATTTCGCACTTGTACAAATGTGTTAATAATAACCAGGTTTTCTCGAAAACCATTCACTTAGTATTGTTCTTTGACACAATGGCAGAGCCGAATGCAGGCACAATGGCGTGGAGTTCCCATGGACCAGGGGTGGCGCACCTTTAGCATATACGCGACTGTTTTACCAGTGAAGCTGTTTACTGCTCTGAACCGGCGTGCGTGTATGAAACGATTGATGAATGTGGAAGCAAGAGAAGGGTGTCAGGATCGAAGCAAATGGATGGAAGTCTCTGCTTACCCCGGTGGGAAATAGGCGTGAGTTTATGTATGTTGAATGTTACGCGTGACACACTATATTAAGTTCAGGTAGCCATAGGTAAATTCATCGCAAGATGAACTAAGTACGGTCGGATGAACTAGGTACACTTTGATACCATATCACATTAACTTTTTTGACAAATTGAGCTGTAAGTCTCACTAAATGTCAAGTGTGTTAGTGCGACATAGTCCTATAGTGGGTACATCTCACCAAGCTTTCTGTTAGACCAACGTGATAGGTGAGCCGTATCGCCGTCTATAAAGGCCGAGACAACTGTGTTAGTGAAAACTGCGCTTGAAATGAATAATTCATTGGTGCAAGTTTTCCGTGACCTCAGAAATCACGTAGAGATAGTACCAAACCTTTTTAAAAGAATGTCGCCAATGTGGTCGAATGGACACTAGTCCATTCACCAACCAACAGCCAACTTAATTTATGATCGAATTCATGTTTGCATCATAAATGATTATCACGTGCTAAGCGGTGAAGGAAAACATCGTGAGGAAATCCACTGGAAAACGCATTTTCGGAGGTATGTGACCTAACTTGTATTGGGCTGGTTATCCCTTCGCGGGTTGGAAAGTCAGACAGGCAGTCGCTTCTGTAAAAAACCTGTCAAATCTTCAGGTTAAGTATGTGGACCACGTGAAAAACGGGATAATGCTAAGGGGATGATGATGACGAATAAGATTATGATGCGGGTGTAAGTGGTAGAGCTGGAAGAGGAAGACCCAGGCTATACCGCGATCAGATCCAGGGTGTTTTAAAGAGAGGCCAGGTCGAGAGTACTCTGAACCGGCAGAAGTGTGTCAGGATCGTAGTACCTAAGTGGAATTCCGTGGTGTCTGCCTACCCTAACGGGAAATAGGCATGATATTATTTATATACGGGAGTATTGATAGATAGGTGGAGCTCGGTGGCGCAGCGGTAAACGCGCTCGGTCTGCGATTGTTGAAGTTAAGCAACTTTAGCAAAGGCCGGTCATAGGATGGGTGACCACAAAAAAAAGTTTTCATCTCGAGCTCCTCCGTGCTTCGGAAGGCACGTTAAGCCGTTGGTCCCGGCTGCATTAGCAGTCGTTAATAACCATCAATCCGCACTGGGGCCGCGTGGTGGTTTAAGGCCCGATCTCCCTATCCATCCATAGGGAAGGCCCGTGCCCCAGCAGTGGGGATAGTTCAAGTCAGTGGTGGGGGATGCTCCGTCCCGTTATTTGAATGTGGATTGTATGGCACTAGAAAGTAGAGACATGACGTCACGAATTTCTTTCTAATAAGGATTTAGGATGGCTGTAAAACTATGAATTGGATCCCCCAAGTAATACCATGCCCAAATTATATACGTGCGTGCCATTGGTTCGCCATCCCTGCCATAGATCGCGGCCGGCGCCTGCGCATACAGCGCAGTCGGTGAAGGTTACCACGTGGGCGGTTGCGACACCTCGCTAGTGGCTGGTGACTGGTTGCCGGTTGATGGCGGAAATTTTATGGAAATATGTGTTAGTGTCGGATTGGGTGAGGCCATGGGGCCGGAAATTGGAATTCCTTTTTAGTTTTAACACCATTACACGTGTCACCAACGGGATTCGAACCTAGGACTTTCAGGCCGTGAGCCCAGCGCTCAACCACTGGACCACGGAGGCCGTGATTCATACTTACACTTTGAATCGTCAATTTTTACATAACGAACGTCTCATCCGCCTAAAACTACTGCAGCTTCTCACAACCTGTATAGCCGGGGAAAAGAGACTGCAAGGAAAGTCTCGGCACAGAGACGTCCTTTTTTTAAAAATCCTAAAATATTATTATACAGTTTAGTAATTTGGCTGCTTAATATCAATTGCGTTCGTCGGCAGATGACGAATGATTCGCACATTCATCGTGAGTGGGTGTGGTTGCGCCATGATGGGGCAACCGGCAACCATCATCGGTGCTGAATCAACCATTGTTACATAGGGTGTGTGAGTTGCGCAAGAGTATATCGTCGTGAAATCAACGCATGCGCCTTTTTGACAACTTGGTCTTCTATCAAGTAATTTCATTTCAAGTAAAAATTCTGGTCTCAGTTTTTACTAAGTATAAGGCTTTTTAACTCTTACTTCATGTTGATGTTAATGAATTCTTTTCTTGTTTTCAGGTAAACAGAAATGACGTCGCTTCTAGCAGATAAGGTTCGAACATCAGATACACAGTAATATAATAACAGCCGCCGTGGACGAGTAGTTAGAGCGTGGGGCTCGCGATCGAAAGGTCCGAGTTCTATGCCCGATGGGGACATTGTCGAAATCATTTTGTGAGGCTGTCCTTTGTTTCGTAAGGACACTGCAGGTAGAGTCACCTGATTGTCCGATATAATCAGACGATTCCATGCTTCGAATTTCACGTTAAGCCGGTGGTATTATTGCGTATTGCAGACAAAAACAAAATATCCTGCGTGGATCATATATCCAGCTGAAGCTCCCCTAACCAAGTCTCTGCCGCATCCGTCACACAATGCAGCCCGGCTATGCCACCTGGGAACCGGTGTAGAAGGCACTCGTTCACTATGTGAGATATGGTTTGATCCGGGGTCCACATTCACAGTATTGCAACTCCCTTAAGCTCCTTTTATGTAGGTGATGGTTTGACTTTCCATGGTTGGTCCTACACCGGTTCAGTCGGGTCCAGATTTTTGTATTGTTGGTTGTTTTGATGGTATTAGCCGTAAAACACCTCCACCAACCCGCAGTGGAGCAGCGTGGTGAAGTATGCTCCATACCCAGTGGGACGTACATAGGCTGTTTTATATACCACCTATCACGTTAGTCTAGGAAGCCGTCAGATCACAAAAACGTCTCAAAAGGATTCTCCAAGAACTGATTGATAATAAAATAAGTGTAGGTCATTGCATTGAGAAATTAACACATTAAGATTAGTTGTAATACCTGTATTAAGAGATTAATTACGTTCGAATTTATTGAATGAATTATCTTATTCAGTTTCCACAAAAATTATATTAACAAATGTACCTACACTTGTGTCTTATTTCCCATTGTTCGAGGCAGCATCACGTAGGCCCAGAAAACCCCCAGAAAATAATCAATGGTGTAATCGTCCCAACAACTGAATCATAGTGGGCCCAGTTACCCACTATCAAATTAGAAAAGGGCAAACTCGTCCTTGGGCCCAGTTTAAGACTGGGACGAGATGTCCCCTAAGCCCTTAGTTCATCTTGCGATGGATGTAGGTACATCTGACTACCCCAATTTGGATATAGACGTGAGCTTATGTTATGTGACTTACAATACACAGCAGGACGTATATAGATAGGTATTCTACTTATCGTGTGGGTTGTTAGGTGAATTGCCAACCTCATCAACCCTGGTGTCACGGTTATTATTCATAGGTATGTATTTATGTTTATGTTTTGACCCTGCCAACACCATTAGGGATGACGGGCGCAAATACACCGTAAGATAAGGCATATGGGAGAACGGACTCTACATTCCCACGCCACTAAAAAAATACTCGGAAATTATTCCAAAAGACCTCATTAAATCGGCCCGACATCGGGTCCGATCTCGCCGCGAATAATGAAACGAAATAAAAAAAAAGTATCGCTGGCAACGGGACCGTGGAACCGGACAGACGGGCGCGCCAAACCGGACGGACGGCGAGCGGTGCGCGTGCGGTGAAACTTTGCAACACAGACACGACACCATAGCGCTGACACCAGCCAGAGAGCTCAACACCCTATCTTTTTTTTAGATTTGCCGCAGATGGCATTAACTACTTGGCCGGACAAATAAGGAGCGCTGAAGGCTCTCACCCGGTACAACGCTTAAGACAACAGGCCTGAGGGTGCCCAGTTGGGCGCGAACCTCGTAGAGCGTCATCTGAGAGGAAAAATATTTGAAAGAATTAATCGACCTTAGTGGGTCGATAGCTAAGCGCTGAATGAGGGAACAACACCATATTCATACTAATATTATAAATGTTAAAGTGTGTGTGTGTGTGTGTGTGTGTGTGTGTGTGTGTGGAAAAGTGTACGGAGCGACGAATTGACTTGATTTTTTAAGTGGAGGTAGCTGAAGGGATGGAGAAGTGACATAGACTGCTTTTTGTCTCTTTCTAACCCCCCACTTCCCTAAAATGGGAGGTGGAAGTTTGTATGGAGCATTCTGCAATTTTCAAGGTAGAGAGTTAAAAATTGACATCCGGACTATTCGCGGGTTCGAAGGTCAGACAGGCAGTCAGCTTCTGTAAAAATGCGGACCTGTCAAATGTTCAGGTTATAGGTAAGCGGACCCTGTGAGAAACGGGATAATGCTGAGGAGAGGTCAGGTATCCCATATTACATGGGACTTCACATCACAAAAATCACTTTGTGATCCCTAGTTTGGTTAGGACATTACGTGCTGGTGGCACGTTAAGCCGTTGGTCCCGGTTACTACTTACTGATGCAAGTAAGTAGTCGTTACATGAGCCATGTTAGGGATATTTGGCGGCTCAATAATAACCCTGGTGGTTAATGAGGTTGATAATTCACCTCTCAACCCACACAACAGAAGAACATGGGACTTAAAGCATATAATAAGAAATAATACTACGTATAGAACGGCAACTCTCCGCTCCCCACCAGCGGCTGAGCTAGGTTTACCTCACCCCCTCGGCCTTACTTTAGTCTTCAATCGTATGGCGTCAGACGTCACACACACAGATGCGCGTGTACGATAACGTCAATGTGTAGTGTCTGTGGAAAACGTGATTGTTTGTATGAAGTGTCCAGGGTGTGCTTAAAGATAGCTGTCGAAGAGTGGATGTGTATAATATCCACCTCTACCTACCCCTCCAGGGATATAGGCGTGATGCATTGTACTTTTTTTACACCTAGTTAGGTATTTAGCCAAGAATACTAGTTATATGTGTACGTGATGTGATAACATTCAATGAATCCAGTTCACGTGGTCTACGTGAGTTATCTACGGTATTTACGTGCAGTCACGTTGTTTCTCGTATTTTGTTGCGACGCGTTGATACCTAACGTAACTTAAGACCATGTTTCAAGTGTTCCAATCCTCACATAAAATAACGTGGCAACACTAGAGTAAGTTTTTAAATTCGACCACAAGATGGCGATTCTTACACACTCTTTCCCTTCAACTCTGCTTACTCATTCAAAATATAACTTTATAATATAATATTTTTAAATACAGTCCACATTTAACTTTTATATGCAATTTTATTTAAATTTACTCCAGCTCCGCACAATAAGACTTGTACTAAACTCACGCCTGCGATCCCTAACAGGGTGCGCAGAGACGCAAATAACATAATATATAGCCCATAGCAATTGGGTCGTGTACTACGTTTAAGATAAATTATGAAATTCTGATTACTAAATAGAAACAGATCTGAAACTAACGAAAAACATTTTCTTTTTGCTATTTAAGTTATTAAAAACGTAATAAAAAGTACTTTTTTTTTTAAAAAAGAACGTCTAGGGCCCTGTGCCTAGGTATTTCTTGCAGCTTCTTTTCCCCGGCTATACAGGTTGTGAGAAGCTGCAGTAGTTTTAGGCGGATGAGACGTTCGTTATGTAAAAATTGACGATTCAAAGTGTAACTATGTTACCTACTGAATAAAGATATTTTTGAATTTGAATTTTTTTACATAACTTATTGTACATTGTTTGGTAAGGACTTTGCAGCCTTGAGTTACCTGATTGTTCGAAAAAGTAAGATGATTCTGTGCTTCGGAAGGCACGTTAACCCGCAGTGGAGCAGCGTGGCGGAGTATGCTCCATACCGCCTCGGACGTATAGGTATAGGCTGTTTGTTTATGATATGTTATGTTTTTGATTTGCCGCATACGGCATTAACTACTTGGCCGGCCATATTGTGTAGTATGTCGGCTGGATGGTATGACACATCCATCTCGATAGATAACGGTTGATCCCCCATTTGACTTCCACGACTCAAGATTATAACAGCGAGGACACGATTTCGCTACGAACAAGTTTCAATGTCAACAAACATGAATGAAACGCGAACAGGAAAATAAAAATCTAAATATATAAAAGGAGAAACTGACTGACTGACATATCAACGCTCAGCCTAAACGGCTAAACGTAGGCACTCGACATTTGGAAAGGACGTAGCTTGGGTACCGTAGAGGTGCACTAAGAAAGGACTTCCCGAAATTCCCACGGGAACGGGAATTAGCGGGAAAAACATTTGTATGAAAAAATCATTCTCATCTCTGAATTCCAGACGAAAGCTTATAGGTACTTCAGGGTTAGCCTAGTGTGATCGTATTTTCTTAAATTTATATTAAACCAAATTATCATAAACTAATAATCTAAAAATTAATAACAATTAATTATTTAACTGAGCTACTTATACTATAACCTCATTTAAAAATAATAAAATTAAGCATTTTTTAACCTTTCTCCCACACACACAAGATCTGTCTTTTATAACACGCCACACGGACGAAGCCGCGGGCAAAAGCTAGTAATAAATAAAGCGAGTTGGTATTAGGTAAATACATGGGGAGTGACGTGTGGGTACTGGGAGCGCATGCGGCGGCGGCGGCGGTCTCTGCTCTCGTGCGAGTGTTTATCTAGCGGCGCACGTGCGGGGGTGGGGGGCGGGGCACGCGCGCATGCTCGTGACGTCACGCCGTGTTTGTAAACGCGCCCAGCTGATGCAGGCGTGGCTCTGCGCGCCTGGTGACCGCGCGCCGCGCGCCGCCCGCCACTAGCCGGCAGTACTAGCCGACACATCCACACAACTATGCCGCCCTGGTACTTTTCGCTCTCCGCTATGGTGTATTAGGACGTGTGAAGTGCCTGGTTTTACCGGATGAGAGAGAGCGCTCCCCATTTGTACGGCCAAGTAGATGCTATATGCGGCAAACCTACAATTAGTGACGTCTAAAGACAAAAAAAATTAGAAATGCAATGGTCGAGGCATGTGGAAAGACCTCTGTTCGCTCTATAAGGCCCTGGTACTTCATGCTTTTTGAGATGAACTTAAAACAGGTGCGAAATAGCCGATATCTTTTAGGTAAAGATTACAAGCGAAAGTCTGTTAGGTAACCGTGCTTTGCGAAAGCAATTCGCTTATGCTTTGAATATTTAAATACTGATGCTGCTTTTGGATTCGACCAGGTGCGATTTTTATTCGACTAAAAGCAGCAGTAAACATTGGGCATATTTCGCGAAATTCGCGTTGATCAATTAGGTACAGTCATGAGCAATATCATGTACCCACTTTAGAACCCTGTCGCACTATCATATTTGACGTTTAATGAGGCTTACGGTTTAAATTGTCAAAAAAGTTAATGTGACATGGTTGCAAAGTGTATACTCGTGACCGTACCCCGGAAAAATATTAAATTGTTCATGTCGGCCTCAGCAGAAACCCGATCGCACCCGGAATAAAGTGGCCGCGTATAAACAGTTTCGGTGCTACTCGCGCGAATAAAATAAAAAAAAAACTTGTACTCGCCGCGCCATAAACAGAAATAACCGGCCGGTACCTTCGCAACTCATTTGTTACTCGACGTATTTGTAACTGAGATTGTCTGAAAAGCGAATAATCTAAACCACTGAATTATGTTTGAATCATAGATAGTTTCCACCCAGTCAAATCTTTACTTTACTTTTTTACAAAACGTTAAAACACGAAATTATTATGGGATGTGTATGAAAAAGCACACTGTGACGTCATAGAAAAACGTGATAAAATGTCGGACTTATTATTTTGTTTTCTTGATTAAAATTCATAAATAAGTTAAATAGAAAAAAAAAGCTTTTCGTTAGTTTTAGATCTGTCTTTATTTAGTAATCAGAATTGCATAATTTATCTAGAACCCAGTACACGAGCCAATTGATCGTCGACTTAATGACTCGGAAGACTCGCATAGACTTGAGGAGGACCCGGTGGTGTAATGGTTAACACGCTCGTCCCGGCTTGACAGGAGCTGCGGGTCCAAGTTCCGTCCGAGGCAGATTTTTTTATCGATCGAAATTTTCCACTTTGTGAGTTTCTCTAATCACGGGTCATCATCATCAATTTAAGAGCCACGCTCTTGTCGGTGTAACATTTTCCATTCCAGTCTATCAAAGGTCAATTCCTTGACTTCCCTATAAGACGCGACGTTAACCTTCTCTTTAATCTGTTCCATGTAAGCTCTTCTTGGTCTTCCCCTTCCTCTCTTTCCTTGTAGCTTTCCTTCTATGATGTTTTTTAATAAATTCGTCGTGTCTTATTAGGTGTCCAATCATCTTGCCTCTTCTGTCCTCAATAATTCTCAGTATCACGGGTCAAATTGGAGATGTCCTTAAAAAAGGTTCAATACGATCTACTCTGAACCGGCGTGCGTGTATGAAGCGATTGATGAATGTGGAGGAAGCAAGAGAAGTGTGTCAGGATCGAAGCAAATGGAATTCTATAGTCTCTGCTTACCCCGGTGGGAAATAGGCGTGAGTTTATGTATGTATGTATCACGGGTAAGTGCTATAAATACAAAAATCATTTAGACAATTGATATCACATGGCTCCTACATGGCACTGAACCATAGCTTGCGAGGAGTGGTTGTATAATGCAGAAGATAAAGAAGAAGAAGAAGACTGGACACTTCTGCCTACCCCTTTGAGGATATACATACACACACACAAATTTTATCGTGGTCGATATTGTATCACAGTCATCAGATGGGCTTCTTCTCACGTGTGGGATCAACGACCGACCCCATCAACCCTGGTGTCAGGGTTACTCACGTAACGACTGCATACTTAGGAACCGATGGCTTAACGTGCCCTCCGAAGCATCGATCTTGTTTTTGGACAATCGGTCAGTCTGCAATGTAATTTTCGTAATATGACCCCACCGGGATTCGACCCCGTGGCCCGTGACTTCCGGATCGTGAGCCCAACGCTCAACCACTGATCACGGATCACGGAGGCCGTTATCAGAAGGTTTTTTTTGAACTATGTTGGAATTCTAAGGCGCAAAGCTTTATGTACACAATGAGCTGTGTTACCTAACCTTTAGGCAGATAAGACCAGAGTACAAGAAAAAACATTTTGAAAAAGTAAAGCGTCCTAAAGAGTTTTCACAACGGGAACATTCCGTTTCTGGGAACGGCACAACTTTAGTGGTGATCCCATACTCGACAGGGGGAAATCGTGAATCCAAATTTCTGAATCCAAACTATTAAAGAGACCACAGGGTATTCATCATCATCATCATGGCGTCCAAGCCGTGTCCGGCGACGGCGCCTCCTAAATGTCTATCCCAGGTCGTTGTTGTGATAGGCTCTAGTGTGGCTAGCAAAACCGAACTTCGATTTGAAGGTTCGGCCACATGGCGCACAGACTAACAGGATCTCGCCTTAGATCTAAACGACAGGTAACCAAACTTCCAGTTAAAAAAATATATAATAATAAAGTTTATTTAGATAAAATCTACACATATATTCGGATTTATATTATGGCTGATTCTATTGAGTCTCTCCAAAGTATCGTAACATCCTTAAGCACATCATGCCGCAGGTTTGGGTTGGTTATAAGCATCAGGGTATTACTTTGGTCTTGTTACTCACGACCCGTCGGAAGTGAGGCTTGGCGACTTCTCCTTACGACACGAGGAACGATAGCATCATGCATGATTCAAAGTTGTTATTTCCGTCTCAGATTATTTATCGAACGAACAAAAATATTTATATAGCCATCCTTTTCAGACATTAGTGTAAGAAGCAGTTCTATCTCTGTCGTTTTTATGACGAGTTTTGCGTGAGTTGCTGTTGTAGCGATGCAGGAACATTCTCCGTCCCCGTCGCGCTCGTTAATTTATAATGAGTGCGAGCGAGAGGCGAATAGTTATTGAAATCGGCTGCTGGTTCCGTAATGTTGACGCAACTACGCAGTTAACGTGACAGGGGATTTGCTATCGTGAATGTAGCGCCGTAGGTTTTATTTTGCTTTGATTGGGTTTTTTATGATTTTTCCTTGTGTGCACGTTTTCGCTGGCAATTTTTTAAAATCGACCTTGTGGCCTTGAATTAAAGCTGGGAGTTAAAAAAGACTACTGAATGTATTGTTTTGGCCGACAAAGGCGCACTAACTCCTGAATAAGCAGCATATTTTAGCGTCTTAAACTGAGAAGTTCACAAGTTGGCGCCTTATCTGGAGCGGTTTGGGTCGAAATTTGGGTGGGGTGCGTGAGGGAGCCCCCAAAGGCGGGGGTCGTCGACCTCATCCCCTCGTCCCTCCGACCCGCGTCCCCCACCCCGTCCCACCCCCTCTGCGGGGTGGCACCCGCTTGATATATCCACACCGCGCTCAGTTCAAGGAAATGCTCCAAGGATGTTTAGGTTCAAGGATGAAGCGAACTACAACATAGCACAGCATCGCGCCTGTGTCCCCCAAGGGGTAGGCAGAGGTGCGTAGTATGTATGTCGTGGCCAGATCATAGAATTGATAATTTCATGATGTGCTCGATCATTTCATGGAATAGAATATCATTCGTTGGCCACATCATGATGTGGTTTGGCCAGTACAATGAACCCAAAACGTTTAACGATATGAGCAACTAAATGCATGATTACTTCATGATATGGCCAAACGTTGGCAATCATATCGTAAAATTGGTAACATTATCCACCGGTAGCGGAGCTGGTGTCGATTATATTTAAAACATGATTGATATTATAATCGATGAATCAATGTAATTGTACAATTTTCCATATCAACTAGGTACATAATTTTGAACCTAAGAAATTCATCGACTATTCGCATTTTTATTACACCACATAGCATGGACACCGCCTACATTAACGATATGGCCAAACGTTTATTGATATATCATTAAACTTTGACGTTTCAACGATATGGTCAACTTCAGTTGGCCATTTCATGAAATGGCCGAATACATCATTAAATGATCAATTTTACGATCTGGCCACGACATGTATTATACCCATTCCGTGCTATGTTGAAGTCCCATAGGTACAGTCATGAGCAATATAATGTACCCACTTTAGGACTCTGTCGCACTAACATACTGTACATTTAGTGAGCCTTACAGTTCAATTTGTCAAAAAAGTTAATGTGACATGGTAGCAAAGTGTATACATATTAATGCTCGTGACCGTACAAGTTGAATCGTCAATTTTTACATAAATATATTTGTTGTCGAACGTCTCATCCGCTTAAAACTACTGGAGTCACTCATAAACCTCGGCACAGGGCTCTAAATGTTCTTAAAAAAAACACATCAGAATATGAGTTTTCAATGATACCACGTATAGAACGGCAACTCCCCGCTAGGTCCCCGATACCGACCCCGCCGGCGTGGTCGACGATTTCCCTCATTCAGCGCTTATCGCTATCGACCCACTAATGTCGATTAATTCTTTCAAATATTTTTCCTCTCAGACGACGCCCTGAGCCGAGGTTCGCGCCCAACTGGGCACCCTCAGGCCTGTTGTCTTAAACGTTGTACCGGGTGAGAGCCTTCAGCGCTCCCCATTTGTCCGGCCAAGTAGTTAATGCCATCTGCGGCAAATCTACAATAAGTCACGTCAAAAAAAAAAAAACTCCCCGCTCCCCACCAGCGGCTGAGCTAGGTTTACCTCACCCCCCTCGGCCTTACTTTAGTCTTCAATCGTATGGCGTCAGACGTCACACACACAGGTGCGCGTGTACGATAACGTCAATGTGTAGTGTATGTGTTGGTAAGTTGTACTTATAGTTTGTACCCGCAATCTTTAATTTTTTTTACGTTTTTCCTCACCTTATGGTTGTATGTATCTGTACCTAGCGATTGACCATGGCCTGCGTTTTAACGAATATATTAAATAATTAGTTCTATATTTGTTTTATCGAAATATGTATAATACACAATTTGTTCCGTTTTAGTTTATATAAAAAAATACTTCTCCTGTAACAGTTAGCCAGCGATGTACTTTTGAATTACGCACTTTGAAAAAACAAAATCTAGATAGGCGATTAGTTCTACATTCACTCTAATTACTTATCTACTTTTTACTTATAAAATTCATTACTTTAAGTTAAAAAGAAAATATAAAGGAAAGTAAAGCTAGCGATGTATTGTAAAATAAATTATTATTATTATAATATGAATGATCAAAATTGTCTGTACGTACGTATATTGACATAACAAATATTAAATTAAAAAAATTGAAGCAAATCTAATTTGATTTGTAATGGGGACAAAACTGTCCCATTATAAGCGAACGAAATTCATTTACTTAGAAATACATCGCTGGGTTTAGTTCTTTGTATTTTCTTTTTTAACTTAAAGTAATGAATTTTATAAGTAAAAAGTAGATAAGTAATTAGAGTGAATGTAGAACTAATCGCCTATCTAGATTTTGTTTTTTCAAAGTGCGTAATTCAAAAGTACATCGCTGGCTAACTGTTACAGGAGAAGTATTTTTTTATATAAACTAAAACGGAACAAATTGTGTATTATACATATTTCGATAAAACAAATATAGAACTAATTATTTAATATATTCGTTAAAACGCAGGCCATGGTCAATCGCTAGGTACAGATACATTATGGTTGTCTGGAAGAAATCGCTTTAAGCGATAACGCCGCCATTTGCCATTGACTTAGTTAAGAGTCTTTTTGTAATTATTTCTTTTTATTTCGGTGCAATAAAGTGTATTTGTATTGTATTATATAGTGTCTAACCCGCATTGGAGCAGCGTGGTGGAGTATGCTCCATACCCCCTCCGGTTGATTGAGGGGAGGCCTGTGCCCAGCAGTGGGACGTATATAGGCAGTTTATATATGTATAGTGTCTGTAAAACGAAGTGTTTTGTATGAAGTGTCCGGGGTGTGGCGTAATGTCGTGTTGTGTTCGTTTTGCGTTCATCCGGGACGTACTTAACATGATTGAATGAATGAGGAGTGATGCGGGAATGATGAGCGAATTAATACGAAGAGGGGAGACGGTGGAAGCTGCAACAGACTAGTTTCCAACTGGACAAATCAGTTGCTATTGAATTTGTATGAAAAAGCACACTGTGACGTCATAGAAAAACGGCCTCCGTGGTCCAGTGGTTGAGCGTTAGGCTCACGATCCGGAGATCCCAGGTTCGAATCCCGGCTGCTACATATCACAAAAATTACTTTGTGAACCCTAGTTTGGTTAGAACATTACAGACTGATCACCTGATTGTCCGAAAGTAAGATGATCCGTGCTTAGGAAGGCACGTTAAGCCGATGGTGAGCCATGTCAGGGGCCTTTGGCGGCTCAATAGTAACCCTGACACCAGGGTTGATGAGGTTGGTAATCCACCTATTAACCCACACGAGAGAAGAAGATAGAAAAACGTGATAAAATATCGGACTTATTATTACGTTTTTCTTGATTAAAATTCATAAATAAGTTAAATAGAAAAAAGAAAATGTTTTTCGTTACTTTTAGATCTGTCTTTATTTTTTCGGAACAATCAGGTGATTCAAACCTGTAACAAAGGACAGTCTCACAAAGTGATTTCGACAATGTCCCCATCGGGAATCGAACCCGGACCTCCAGATCGTGAGCCTAGCGCTCTAACAACTAGACCACGGAGGCTGAGGCACGGAGGCGGAGGCTACAGGATACGATGCCCAAAAAAAGCTGCTCCCAGCTCAGCTCACCCTCCAGCGGGGGGCAGTAATAAGCTTTACAATGATGAATTATATGTTAGTGAGAGTGCGCGGCGGCAACTGCGCAGGTAGTGGCCCCTACCAACGAACACTGACGAGTCATGTGCGCCTGGTACCGCAGGTGTAAATAATAAAGGAAAATTTAACGATACATACATAAACATAACATAAACAGCCTATATACGTCCCACTGCTGGGCACAGCCCTCCCCTCAATCAACCGGAGGGGGTATGGAGTATACTCCACCACGCTGCTCCACTGCGGGTTGGTGGAGAAATTTAACGATTATCAAATCAAAATCAAATATACTTTATTGCACAGAACTAAATTTCAACCATCAGACATCATAACACATGAATACAGTACAATTTGGGCGGTTTGGATAATGTTGGGAGTTTTTTTTTTCATTTTCACTCTGTAGTAGTGACATCAAAAGTGACTAGGATGCTGTGCGTGCTATGTGGAAATAAGTAGGAGATAATGAATGTGGAGGAGGTTGAAGCAAATGGAAAGCCATAGTCACTGCTTACCCCCGTAGGAAATAACCGTGAGTTTATGTATGTGTGTGGGAGATGGTTTGGTTACGTTTTGACTTCATAATAATGTCTTCCTTAATCTTAATCTTAGCTCTATCTACCCTATATGGGTTACGAAAACGGTTAACGTCCTCTGTGGTCCAGTGGTTGAGTGTTGGACTCACGATCCGGAGGCCCCGGGTTCGAATCCCGGTGGGGACATACCACAAAAATCACTTTGTGATCCCTAGTTTGATTAGGACATTACAGGCTGATCACCTGATTGTCCGAAAGTAAGATGATCCGTGCTTCGGAAGGCACGTTAAGCCGTTGGTCCGGTTACTACTTACTGATGTAAGGAGTAATCGTTATATGAGCCATGTCAGGGGCCTATGGCGGCTCAATCACAACCCTGACACCAGGATTGATGAGGTTGGTATTCCACCTCACAACCCACACGATAAAAAAAAATGGGTTACGAGACTTACGAACTTGAGTATTCGCGTATTTTCCGCACATGAAAAAAGTACAACCTCCGTGGTTTAGTGGTTAGAGCGCTGGGCTCACGACCTAGAAGGTCCGGGTTCGAATGCCGGTAGGGACTCACCAAAAAATCACTTTTGATTCCTAGTTTGGTTAGCATTAGGACTTAGCAGGCTTCTTCGATCGTGTGAGTTGTGTGTGAGGTGAATTACCAGGGTCATTCTTGAGCCGCCAAAGGCCCCTAACATGGCTCATGTAACGACTACTTACTACATCAGTAAGTAGTAACCGGGACCAACGTCTTAACGTGCCTTCCGAAGCACGAATCATCTTACTATCGGACAATCAGGTGATCAGCCTGTAATGTCCTACAAAGTAATTTTTGTGATAAGTATGTCTCCACTGGGAATCGAACCCAGGACCTCCGGATCGTGAGCCCAACGCTCAACCACTGGACCACGGAGGCCGTTATTGCAGGCTGATCGGAGGACACGGTAATCAGTCGGACGACCTTTGGTGCATAGTAACCCGGACACCAGGGACCCAGTTCCCGAGCAAGACATAAACTCTTTAATAAAAACTTGAATGTGTTCCTCTAGTTATTAAAAATAACTTGTAATGTATAACTCATTGATTTAAAAGATGTGTTGCTGTTGCAGTTTCTTGTCATTTCTTCTCCTCAGCCATAACACATTGCGAAATGACGTAAATTCAAAAATGTTACTTTGTTCTTCAACAAGTTTATCCATGATAATTTTCTGATTTTTGACTCCATCACCCAGCTACGCTAGCAGCCTGCGCAGATCTCATCGCGCAGTCACATTATAATTCATCAGCGGAGGGTTGACCGTTTAATTATTAGCGTTCATTTTGAATTCCACCGCGCTACGGAGAGGATGTTTTATTTTATTTATTTAAGGAAAACACACAGCTTAAAATAACACAAAGTGATTTTTGTGATTTCGTCCTCACCGGGATTTGAACCACTGGACCACGGGGGCAGTTAAATCTATCTACCAGGACTGCATGGCTCGCAGTAGCTATGATGTACGACCACGAGCATTAATATGTATACACTTTGGTACCATGTCACATTAACTTTTTTGACATATTGAATCGTAAGTCTCACTAAATGTCAAATATGTTAGTGCGACAGAGTCCTAAAGTGGGTACATTGTATTGTTCATGACTGTACTCGTGTATAGCGGGTAATGCTTTCAATTTCAAGACAATACTCGACCCAGTCTGTCATTGTATACAAACATGACTCGAACACACCTCCCCTCCCCCCCAGCGACCTCAAATTGAAATTGAACCCACCAAGGTTACATTTAAGGTCGAATTCGCGAACCTGCGCACTGAAAACTTCCTCGAACCCCCGAAGGACTCCACGTGCTGCAGGAAATTGAACTTTAGACAGCTGTCGTAAGGTTGAAGTAGAGTTGTGCAGGGTGTTATTAATGTGGGTGGATTATGATGACGTCACGTTGAGCAGGGTTGAGATGGCGATGAGTGACGTCATCGCCGTGCTACGCGGCGGGCTCCCTGTTACGTTGCTACGGACAATTTTATTGCGTAGTATCTGCTACGTAGATGCTCCATAAAATTGTTTACATTATTATAAGCTAGGTTGGAATAAGTGGGTATTGTATTATGTGGCTTTGGTTCGATGACTTAAAAAATAAATTATTTTCCATACAAATTTAGAGAGAGAGAGAGAGAGAGAAATGTTTATTTCGCAAAACTGCACACACAAAAATCAAGCAAGAAACAAAGAAGAAAAAAAAAGAGGATGATTTTACACCCTCTATATCACCACTTTATAAGGGTTGTTGACAATAGTAACTAATGACTATTTTTATTAAATTCAAATTCAAAAATATCTTTATTCAGTAGGTAACATAGTTACGCTTGGAACCGTCAATTTTTACATAACGAACGTCTCATCCGCCTAAAACTACTGCAGCTTCTCACAACCTGTATAGCCGGGGAAAAGAAGCTGCTAGAAAAACCTCGGCACAGAGCCCTAGACGTTCTTTAAAAAATAAACATAAAATATTGGTATACAATTGAGTAATTTAGCTGCCTAATATCAGTTCTCAGATAGTTAATCCCATGCATTCATATCTTCTAAATAATCACTAACCTTGTAATAACCTTTTTTGCAAGGTTTCTGTTTAACTACTGTCTTTAAACAGTTGAAAGGCAAATTCTGAATGTCAATTGGAATCTTATTGTAAAAACGTATACATTAAAGCAACTCACAGCGGTGCAGTGTGGTGGAGTATGCTCTATATCCCCTCATTTACTAGAAACATATAAAATAGAAGGTATATATAAAACTTAGTTACAGCTTTCTGCTCAAGTGGTTGGCTCAACGACATAGCTTAAGATTTATTAAATTGTATATCCTGTTTTGTTTTGTTGGAAGACCGAGAAGGACTTACGATGACCAAATTGGAGATGTCCTTAGAAAAGGTTTAATACGATCTACTCTGAACCGGCGTGCGTGTATCAAACGATTGATGAATGTAGAGGAAGCAAGGGAAGTTTGTCAGGATCGAAGCAAATGGAATTCTATAGTCTCTGCTTACCCCGGTGGGAAATAGGCGTGAGTTTATGTATGTATGTATATCCTGTTTTGTAGCTGTTGGTTACTGAAATAAAATAAATGAAAAATTACTCAGAATCATAGTCTGAATCATCCCTCAAAGGTTTTGTTACAGTGTCAAGAAGCGACGGAAAGTTCCACTTGATATCAACTCAGGATCATGGTCTGAATCATCCCTCTCAGTATTCGTTGAGATGTTACTCATCATCAAACATCCTGTATATACAGATTACTAGCGATCTGGAACCCGTGGCGGCGTGCGCGTGACCTCTTTGTCGAGATAAACGACGCAAATGGTTAATTAGCGAGTTGTACTTAATCATGTACTTATAGGCGCGCGGCCGAGCTGCGCAGTAGCTGGGTCGCACTCTGACAGCCCTTTGTTGAGTGACGCATACATAATTACATAAGATCACGCCTATTTAAAGAAATAAAGAAAGAAACATTTATTATTAGGACGCCACAGACACGGATTACATATATAATAATAATAATAAAATAAAAACACTTTATTGCACACAAATTCACAAAACATTTACAGGATATACTTATTCTAAGGTGGGCAAAGGCGGCCTTATCGCTAAGAGCGATCTCTTCCAGACAACCTTCGGCAAAGGATATGGTACATTTGTACAGCTGCAGTGTAGCGCGCAGATACGCAAAATAAAACAATAGACACATTTTATATATACATACACAATCTTATATACTAAATATATATATTATACACATACTATAGATATATACATACAATGATACATATAAGTAAAAATGAAATATTAGTTACAAGACGATGATTTAGCCAAGAAAAAATGGTGAAGTTTAGTTTTGAATATAGCTAAAAGAAGCTTTTTTTTTGACGTGACTTATTGTAGATTTGCCGCAGATGGCATTAACTACTTGGCCGGACAAATGGGGAGCGCTGAAGGCTCTCACCCGGTAACTAATGACTTCGAATGCCTGATATCAGCAGGCAAATCATTCCACAAGTGCGTGTATATATACATTCGCATATATATGCGCATATATATACATTACAAATATATTACTTACAATGACAACACTTAAAAAGACAAATGCTTGCTGTTTAGCAATAAGGCCGCCTATTGTGCTTATGTTTTTATTCGTATGTTTATGTCCTTTGTATGTGTTGTTGTGCAATTCTTCTTCTTTGCGAGTCGATGGCGATCGAAACTAAATTTTTGCTGACCAATAATTGGCCACGCTTACGGCATTGTCAGTGGCTTCGTAAAGGTCTTTAATAGTGCAGGTGTTAGGGCACTCAGGACAGCACAAAAGGTGAGCCATAGTTTGTGGTGATACTCCACACTCGCAATCATTGCAACCATCAACCATTGATTGACAAATAACGCACACGTGAAATATTTTCTATATAGAACATGGAGAACGAACACAGAAACTTATACTTAAATTAAATGTGACGTCGTGTCGGCTTACCCATGTGTAGTGGATGTGTGATTTACCTTTGGGGTAGGCAGACACCACGGAATTCCACTTAATACGATCCTGACACACTTTCGCTTCAGGTGATTCAAGCCTGAAAAGTCCTTTCCAAACAAAGGACAGTCTCACAAAGTGATTTCGACAATGTCCCCATCGGGACCCGAACCCGGACCTCCAGATTGTGAGCCTAACGCTCTAACCACTAGACCACGGAGGCTGTTTCTAAGGACATCTCATAGTAGATATTAGAAACGCTTCTGACCGTTTGCCATTTGGCGAAGCCCTAAGTAGTGGGTAAGTCTCGTGTACACGAGTGTTGTAACCGGGTCACGTGCGCCCGCGCAGGCACGCATGCGCACAAGCAATGTTATCTCGGACGCGAGAGTGGCTTGATAAGCCGTGGCAGCTCAGTTGGAAGAATGCTTGAGACTCTATGAGGTCGCAGGTTCGAATCTCGACACGAGGCTAAACCAATGAGTTCCGAGTTCATGTTTGGATCATAATAAAACCTTTTGACTCGCCATGACATGACAAGACATAAACACTGCTGGTCATAGGCCTCCCCTCTGTCAACCGGAAAGGGCATATGGAGCATACTCCACCACGCTGCTAACGGCCACCGTGGCCCAGTGGTTGAGCATTGGGTTCACGATCCGGAGGTCCCAGGTTTGAATCCCAGTGAGGACATATCACAAAAATCACTTTGTGATCCCTAGTTTGGTTAGGACATGACAGGCTGATCACCTGATTGTCCAAAAAGTAAGATTATCCGTGCATCGCAAGGCACGTTAAGCCGTTGGTCCCGGTTACTACTTACTGATGTAAGTATGTAGTCGTTACATGAGCCATGTCAGGGGCCTTTGGCGGGTCAATAATAACCCTGACACCAGGGTTGATGAGGTTGGTAATCCACCTCACAACCCACACGATAGAAGAAGAAGATCTCATTATTTCGGACAACCAGGTGATTCAGCCTTCAATTCCGTAGGCTCGCTATGGCGAGTTTAAAAGGAAAATGGCGTCGGATCTCCGCGTAGTGATCGTGTTACCCGCGGAGGTTGCACGCGCGACGGTGACGTCACCGTTTGCGTCACTCGCCGGACAAAGACGCTGCGTTTGCGCCGGTGATACTCGGGGCGTGGTTTCTACACCATACATACGCTTGTGATCTCTCGTATGTTGGTGTGTACGGTCACGAGTACTAATATGTATACACTCTGCAACCATGTCACATTAACTTTTTTGACAAATTAAACCGTAAGTCTCATCAAATGTCAAATATGATAGTGCGACAGGGTTCTAAAGTGGGTACATGATATTGCTCATGACTGTACGTTAATGTAACACTGTGGACCTATGACCCTATTCCCACCACCATAACATAACGCAGACACACATGGGAACCGCATGGTGTCTGTAAACATCGCACAAGGAGAGAAAAAAAGACAATTTTTTTTTGTAGCGTTTCTAACGAGAGAAGACTCATATAAAAAATAGAAAAGAAAGGAAATCATGAAACAGTAGGACTAGGGCCCTGTGCTGGGAGGTTTTCTGGCCACGTCTTTCCCTCAGCGTTACAGATTCCGATGTGGTAGTAGTTTTACAGCTAGTTACATAATATGTAATTTAAATTTTGACGTTCAAAAAGCGCTAACTTTGTAAGACAATTTTGAATAATAAATATTTTTGATTTTTTTTTTAATTTTGACTCATAGGTGGGCAATCTTTCAATTTCTTTTTACATTTTTCCTCACCTTGTGGTTGTCTGGAAGAAATAGCTTTAAGCGATAAGGCCGCCATTTGCAATGCACTTGGTTAAGAGTCTTTTTGTAATTAATTTCTTTTTATGTTGGTGCAATAAAGTGTATTTGTTTTATTTATTTATTTATCATTGTTACAATTTAATGTTACATTTTAAATAGATATTTTCAAGCGTCAAATTGATGTTCCAGGGAAACTAACAAAAAATAAAAAATAAAAATTAGACAAATAAAAATAAAATATATTAAAAAAAATATATTAATAATATAAATATATATTATATATAAATATATATAATATTATTATTATTATTTATTATATCCATTTTTTCACTCGACCTGGGTCGGCATTTTCTCCTTTCTCCCGCCCCGAGACCCTCAGGGAAAAGGTAGATCGGAATCCCTCTCTATAAACATGGTGTTTCCTAAAACTTTTGTAAGTATGATTGTTGTGTGAATGGCGGCCTGTTTCTGCATCACGTGTACGTTTATATCTGCATCTAGTTGGCGGTAATATCTATGTAAACTTTTGGCTACTACTCCACACTATTACTACTACTATTATTTATTATTATATATTATATTATTAATTTATATATTTTTAAATAAGTAGTTAACATCGGAACACCCTAAAAGGGTTTGTCCCAACATCCCAATCCCACATATTATTACTAGTACATCTTATAAGATCGATTATACTTGTCTTTAGTATACTAAAGACAAGTATAATCGATCGCGACACCCAACGAATTTGCTCGCGCAGCATAGACTGCTTGTTTTTACACATGTTTATAACGATATACCAAACATACATACATACATAAACTCACGCCTATTTCCCACCGGGGTAAGCAGAGACTATAGAATTCCATTTGCTTCGATCCTGACACACTTCTCTTGCTTCCTCCACATTCATCAATCGTTTCAATAAACCTTTACTAAGTACATTCCTGTAAATAAACACACGCACACATACTTATGCATACGTTGTATGATATTCCTGTCCGCCCCGCAAGGATAGCGGCGTGATGGTTACACCACCGAGGCACGTCCGCGGTGTACAAGCGGGCGCGGGGTTGCTTTCACCGCTTTCCAGTTGCGACACGCGAGGGGCTCGGCGGGCGGCGGGCCCGGCGGGTGTTATGTGCCTCGATAAACAAATTATATTTATTATTAAACGTCGTAACGGCCTCCGTGGTCCAGTTGAGCGTTGGGCTCACGATCCGGAGGTCCCGGGTTCGAATCCCGTTGGGGGACATATCACAAAAATCACTTTGTAATCCCTAGTTTGGTTAGGACATTACAGGCTGATCACCTGATTGTCCGAATGTAAGATAATCCGTGCTTCGGAAGGCACGTAAAGTCGTTCGTCCCGGTTACTACTTAGTGTTTTAAGTGAGTAGTCGTTACATGAGCCATGTCAGGGGCCTTTGGCGGCTCAATAGTAACCCTGACACCAGGGTTGATGAGGTTGGTATACCACCATTGATGGTAACTTAATTCGGACGACATGCTAATTGCAAACTTTACAGGAATGTTTATGTGTGTGTGTACTGCCAGGACCAACGGCTTAACGTGCTTTCCGAAGCACGGATCATCTTACTTTCTGACATTCGGGTGATCAGTCTGTTTTTGTGATTCACATTCGCGACATTACAGATATATGTACGTCCATTGCGTTACAAGATTCTTATCATAAGAACTAATATTACATGATATGTTCCCACCGGGATTCGAACCCGGGACCTCCGGATCGTGAGCGCAACGCTCAACCACCGGACCACGGGGGCTGTCAACCAACAAGGCCGTCGTATCTCAATACTTTAAACAGTTAATATAACAAATGTGAAGCAATATCGGGTAGTGACGGCGAGAGTGGCTCGGGGGAGACGTGTGGTTATATATAACCCGCCTTCCCCCAGAGTTCGAACCACCGCATTGCACTGTACACAGTACCCGAATCTAAAATTATCAAACAGTACTGTTGATATTTATGCAGGAAAATAATAAGACTTGTTTGGGTTTTACGGACAAAAACGCGCGAACGTATTTATTGTTAGAAAAATAATGACAGATAAGAAAAGGTATTGCCAACATAATCAGTAACTAGCAGATTAGCCAACATATTAGGCTAATAATAATGGGTGCGTTCTCAATTGGGTCGTGTACTAGGTTCAAGATAAATTATTAAATTCTGATTACTAAATAAAGACACATCTAAAAGTAACGAAAAACGTTTTCTTTTTTCAATTTTACTCATTATTGAATTTTAAACAAGAAAAACGTAATAATAAGTCCGACAATTTATCACGTTTTTCTATGACGTCACAAAAAACAAATTCTATAGTAATTTCGTGTTTTGACGTTTAGTAAAAAGTAACTGATTTGACTAGTTGGAAACTAGCCTATTCCCAACAAGTACAATCGCAGCTTCTTTGTTAACTTAACATCCCTATATTCCTGAAGGGGTAGGCAGAGATAAGGTTCATGCTTCGGTTGTGCCGTTAAGCCGCCCAGTTACTACTTACTGATGTTAGTGAGTAGTCGTTACATGAGCCATGTCAGGGGCCTTTGGCGGCTCAATAGTAACCTAGGGTTGATGAGGTTGGTATTTCACCTCACAACCCACATGATAGGAGCCAAGCTTCTCGCCAGCTATGTCCAAGTTCCATGTAACAGGGGGCGAGTCTATTGCCATTAACTGGGCACAGATCCCGGAAACCACGTCATGTCGATTATCTATGGTCCGGCCTTTTGGCGGGAAACGGGAACGGGACAGTTGCTTTCTTCATTGAATAATCTAAATAATTAATACGGAGTGGTGTTTTGTGGTTAATGATCGCATTAAGTTAGTCGGAAGACATTCGCGAGTGTTATTATATCGGAGTATTCAATAAAAAACATATAGGATTATTTGCAAAAAATAGCGATCGGCACATTGTTAATACCCGGAATAAAAATAAACTTGCTTTACAAGTCAGTCGATTACATAAGATTACTAAATCTTTTAAGGGGCAATGTACGTTTGTGTGTGTATGTACGTTTTTACAATAAGATTCCCATTGACATTCAGAATTTGCCTTTCAACTGTTTTAAGACAGTAGTTAAACAAAAACTTTCCAAAAAAGGTTATTATAAAGTTAGTGATTATTTAAAAGATATGAATGCATGGGATTAACTGTCTGAGAACTGATATTAGGCAGCTAAATTACTCAATTGTATATCAATATTTTATGTTTATTTTTATTTTTTTAAAGAACGTCTAGGGCCCTGTGCCGAGGTTTTTCTTGCAGCTTCTTTTCCCCGGCTATACAGGTTGTGAGAAGCTGCAGTAGTTTTAGACGGATGAGACGTTCGTTATGTAAAAAATGACGATTCAAAGTGTAACTATGTTACTTACTGAATAAAGATATTTAAAAAAAAAACAAAAACAAAGTGTATGTACCTATTTTCGCTTCGTGCCAACAAGCCGCTTCATAACTCGAAAGTTTATGCGGACTTTTGAGTTAATTCGTTTGGGGTTCGGAGTAGGAGTCTACTCCGAGGGTGGGGGCTTAGGTTTCATCATCATCACCTTTAATCATTTCATTAATCATCAAGAAAAAAAAATACGTAAGACATGGCTGTATGGGCATAGTTCCCTTTGCTTACCCTTCCGGGAAAACCAAAACAAAAAAAAATACCTATGGTCCAAACGTGAATTCAAACGCATATAGTCGAATTAAGAGCCGTACGAGCCCAGTTGGTAGAATGCTTGACTCCCACTTTTGAAGTCGCAGGTTTGAATAGGCCTAAACCAATAATATTCGAATTCATGTTTGGATTATAAATGATTATCACGTGCTGAGCGGTGAAGGAAAACATCGAAAAAAATAAATGAAGGCACGTTATGAATATAACAAATAATTCTCCTTTTTACTTCGTCGCAGTCGGGTAATGAATAGAGAAATTCCGTGGTTTCTGCCTACCCTACCGGGAAATACACTTGATGTATGAACAGAAGTTCATCGCCAATGTGGTCAATGTAAGTCCTTCTAGGTCTTCATCTGCCAAAAGTAACTGCATGAAAAGCCTCGGCACAGGGCCCTAGACGTTCTTCAAAACACAGGATGTTAGTGTCATCGTAACGAAAACTTTGAGGGATGATTCAGACCATGATTCTGAGTTGATCATCATCATCAATTTAAGAGCCACGCTCTTGTCGGTGTAGCATTTTCCATTCCAGTCTATCAAAGGCCAATTCCTTGACTTCCCTATAAGACGCGACGTTAACCGTTTCTTTTTTTCTGAGTTGATATCAAGTGGTATTTCCTGTCGGAAAAGTCATAAAGATTTTAGTGTTTTTTTAAATGATTTTCCATTCCATACTTTCCAAATTTCCACTTGATATCAATTCAGAATCATGGCGTGAATCATCCCTCAAAGTATTCGTTACGATGTCACTAACACCCTGTATTCTTTTGTAATCATACAACTGTTGTATGGCTTAATATAGAAACTGGCTCACACGACGGGCAAATAGTGCCCCGTTTGTATGTATGTATGTATGAAGTTATCACGGTTATACGCAACGCGACACCGCTTATGTGCATCCACTGTCGCATGCGGCATCTGTATGTATGTATGACTTCTTCTTCTATCGTGTGGGTTTTGAGGCGAATTACTAACCTCATCAACCCTGGTGTCAGGGTTACTATTGAGCCGCCAAAGGCCCCTGACATGACTCATTTATAACGACTACGTACTTACACAGTAAGTAGTAACCGGGACCAACGGCTTAACGTGCCTTCCGAAGCACGGATCGTCTTACTTTCGGACAATCAGGTGATCAGCCTGTAATGTCCTAACCAAACTAGGGACCACAAAGTAATTTTTGTGATATGTCCCCACTGGGAATCGAACCCAGGACCTCCGGATCGTGAGTCCAACGCTCAACCACTGGACCACGGAGGCCGTTTATGTATGACTAGGTTACACATATGTGTGTGTATGGCTTGTGCGTGCTCGGAACTAATTTATGTTGAAATGGGTGTGGAATGTGCTTTGAAACCTCGGGAGATGAATACATACATACACATACATAAACTCACGCCCGTAATCCCTAATGGGGTGGGCAGAGCCACAAGTAATCAAAGACAACTTGCAGCCACTGTTGATACGAATTCCAAAGATGGATATGATGAACCTTATGGTGATAAGGGATCAGCCTATCGCCCATAACATTAGTCCATCATGTTAGAGGACACAATCCCTCTGTCGGTTTTTACGACATGCCCGGGAAGAGAAGCAGCTGAACGTGTTCTATGTTTTTTATATGCTCCCAGAACAGCATAGAAGCAAATAATAGATGAATAATAGATGATGATGATGATAAATAATCGGGAGGTGAATAGCGCAGGTTATTACTTGGGTCATTTATTGGCGATCGAAGGGTAACTGTCAGTACTATTCAGACGCGAAGGACAAGAGTCCTAATCTCTCTCTCTTTATTTAAGAGCTGCGCTCTTGTCGGTGGAGTAATCGCCATTCCTCTCTTCTTCCCGACAAATCCTTCGCCTCCCGATACGATACGACCTGCACCTTCTCTTTTGTTTCATAATGTTGGGTTGTTGGATTCCTAGTACGGCTTTGAAAATGGTCGCGCTGAAAACCTTGATGTGTTCCATGACACTCATTCAAGTTTTGTGAGAAGTGTCCTAAAAATACTTAAGTCCAAATTCTAAACTATCTTGCCTTTTTTATTCTACTTTAATTTCATATTTTATTCACATTTGTCAGTTAAGGGTAAATAGAGACTGCTTTGTTAATTTTATTACTAATTTGTAGATGCTATGTAATGTACACTGTAATTGTCATAATATATAACAAACACAACATAATTTAAAACTACATAATTTTAAATTAATTACTAATCCTTTAATGGCCCCGATTCCTGCAGACACCGCCTAATTTAATTTTAAGTTATATCCGTCATTTTCATATCCGTCGAAAAGGAAAGGGACGGATGATTCACAGCTCTTAATTTTAGGAAGAATGAGTAAATTAATGTGTCGGGTTATTGACTGACGTAAAATTTTTAGACGGTTGGTTTAGATTTGTGCTTAAAATTGACGTGTGTTCCATAAATTTTATGCTTGTCGATTACCCGTCCCTTTCCTTTTCGGCGGATAAGAAAATGACAGATATAACTTAAAATAAAATTAGATGGTATTTACAGGAATTAGCACCATTATCTATTTTAAGTTTTTTTTTTTGTATTAAAATTACGCCGCGCTGTCTACCTACTGAATATTTATGTCATTGTTTTAAGACGAAATTTGTAGCTAACCCTATCACAGGCTTCGGTCTTTTTGGGTTGCTACTGTAACACTGCATTAAAAACAATTTATCGCGTTAACACGCTCTTTGGGTCTGTTTTGGATAGTGGTGTAAATTAGGTATAAGAACTTGTAATAATAATAAATAAATATAAGTCTTAATTTTAGTAATTGTCTTAGTTGATAATGTTTAATATATATGATGTAGTAGTACTTGATAAATAAATAAATAAAATAAATAAAAAAGACTACTCTGGGCGCCATCACACTCGCGTCAGATAGAGTACTGCGCGGAAGGCAAGAGGGAAACCACTGCTCTATTTTTCTCTAAAAAAGTAGCACGGAGAATGCTACACCGACGACGTGGCTCTTAAATTAGTAATGATGGAAGGGTAACCTAAAAACTTGAGAAAATTTATCTTTAACCAAGCTCATAGTGGAGTGGTTGAGTGTTTGATGGTCGAATCACTACCCGATTGTTCGAAAGTAAGATGATCCCTGCTTCGGAGGGCACGTGAGTATGTAGTCGTTACATGACGCATCTCGGGGGCTTTCAGTAGGTCAATAGCAACCCTGACACCAGGGTTGATGATGCCGGTTATTAACCTCACAACCCACACGAGAGTATACTTCATGTTGATAGGTTTATCCAGCGAAATGTTGTGTGTAACTAAGCGTGTTCACTGAATTGAGTTTTTTTATAAAAGCTTCACAGGATTCGAACCCCGTACCCAGCGAGCGGCGACCACTAACCCCTACACCAAGTGTATTTATAATAACAAAAGTTTGTTTCAACGTTTTCCTCTTGTGTTTTTTTCGTGGTCGAGTTTTTGTTTCGTGTTGAAATCTTTTGGTTTCCAGGAGGTTGGCACACGAACTTTTGTCCTTTCTTGCCATGTTGCTGAAATGTTTACGCTGGCTTCGTCCACCCCGTGGCCCGTCATTCCGTGCCGCGCCTCCAGGGCCACAAGTTGTTGTGCCTTTTGTGCTGAAAAAACAATCAAATATTCTACGCAACATGCAAAGGTGTTCTTTTGAGTCCTGTTACTGAATCATCAAGATTCAAATTCTGTAGTAATTTAAGCGCAAGTTAATTGTTAAACTTTAAAAAATCGGAGCAGAAAATTCTGATCAATTTCATATCGGACAGTTCACAAATAACATGCAGTATTTTTGACATAAAAAAAAAACATTCTGATGTGGTTTTTGACAAAAAAGCTTTGATTTTTTCAATTAACTTCAATCCGGGTAAAACGTAAAACCACAATTTTTTACCTGGATGTAAAGTAGCGCGTCTATTGCGAGGGTTGTTGTGATCACATCCGAATGTATTTTTTTTTTAAAGTGTCAAAATGTTCTTCACTATAAGGGGGCGATGTAATCAATACAATATCTAAAATGTTGTTTGTGATCAGATTTTAAACTCTTTTTCTTGTCCCCAGTGATGGCAGCAGCGCCGGCAGCCCGAAGGAGGCTTGCGTGGCGCAGTCGCCGCCCCCCGCGCCCGCCAAGCGGGACCTGCGCGACGTGCGGGACATCAGACATCCCCACCACGACATGCGCCACCATGACCAGAGGCGGCTCAGCATCGGTGAGTGGCTCCATCGTCTGTTATGACCAGTCTTTCTTGAGAGAAAAAAAATATCGACAAATATTTGAGATCCACGCTCTTGTCAGTGTAGCATTCTCCATGCTACTTTTTTTAGGGAAAAATAGGGCAGGGGTTTCCCTCTTGCCATCCGCCCCGCAGTACTCTGTGTGACGCCCAGAGTAGTCTATTTCAGCCGTAAGGACTCCTGTCCGCCTCTGAATAGCACTGACAGTTACTGCTGCCCTCTGACAGGACCCAGGTCACAGTCCCTGCGACTCGCCTCTTCCGTACTACAGTGCCGTACCGATGGTAACCGTTAATATTTATTATTAATACCGGGATCGATGTAGCGTTCAGTATAGGTGATGATAAGAGATGTGCGCAGAGTTGAGATGAGTGGAAGAGTCTAGGCGAGGCCTTTGCCCAGCAGTGGGGTCCAGGAGTCTGTATAAGGTGTGCCAGCAGTGGTAGACATGTCTAAGTGTGTGGTGGTGCAGGCGGAGGCGCGGGCGGCTCGCGCCGGGCGGAGCGCCGCGCGGCCGCGCCCTCGGAGCGCCGGAGACCAGGTATTGCCGCACCCTCGACACCAGGGGTACACAAGGCCACATTGAAGCAATTCATCGTAAAAAACATAACATAACCTAATTAAAACACATAATAACGGGTTCTTACCGCGTTTAAGGTAGGGATATGAGACTCCCGATATTTCGACACTGTTGCAAGTGCCATGATCACGGGATGACTGATGAGATTGGAGTGGAGTAGGTAGATCCATAATTTTCTACGGGCAGACATATCTGTCTACCCTCTTTATTTGCCGCTTGTTTATGTATTTGATATCGGAATGTTCGCAACAGTGTCTCATATCTCTACTTTGAACGCGGTAAGAACCCGTTATTATGTGTTTTAATTATGATAATAACCGCGTAAACTTAAAACAATGTATAACATAACCTCACAACTATGTCCCAATTGGTAATCAGATGTACATCCATCGCAAGATGAACTAAGTACCCACACCTCACCGAGCTTTTTGTTAGACCAACGTGATAGGTGATGGGTGAGTCATCTGTGTTGGTGACAACTGTACTTAAGATAAATTAATCTCTATCTCACCCATTGACGCAAGTCCGATGCCGGAGTTGAAAAGCAATATTGCTATTTGACATTAACAAAACAAAAACATAAATATAAACACATAAACACAAACATAAACAAACAAACATACACACATAAACATAAACACAAAACATAAACACACATATTTGACATAAACTTTTTTATTATTATTATTATTTTTTTTACATTTATTGACATTGCGCAGTTACTTTCACAAGCGCCAGTGTCAAACTGCGATATTGCTTTTTTGGATGAATTGTTTGTGGCCTTTTTAAACCCCCCTGATGCCGGTACAGAAGCCCACCCCACATACAGGGTGTTAGTGACATCGTAACAAAAACTTTGAGGGATGATTCAGACCATGATTCTGAGTTTGATATAAAGGGGAATATTCCGTCGCAAACGTATAGAATTGAAAATTGCGATGGAAAATTCCCCCTCAGTATTCGTTCCGGCGTCACCAACACCCTGTATATGTCCTGTTAGTGTCTCCGCTCTTCTTCACCGCTTACATTTCATGTATCCGTCGCACCGCACGGCTGGTTTCTTCAGGTTCTGTTGCTTCATCACCTAGTGTATTAATACCATCATTTTCTATTTAATTATTAACGGATTATGTTTTTTATAGCACACACCAGTGCTTAGGGAAACTCAGAAAATTGTGATTCGGACGGAACTTGAACCTGCCGCTCTTGTCACGCCGGGACGAGCGAGTTAACCATTACACCACCAGAAGGCTCTGCACGGTAACAGCGCCGCGCGCGGCGCGAATTATATCGAGGCCTTCGACCAATAGCCGTTTGACGTCCATGTACGTAGTATAGGAAATCCAGAAGTGAAACCAAGGGAACAAGTCTCTTAAAAGTTTATTTAGCACAATGTCGAATACACCAAACACTTTTACTACCTTACTGCGTAAATATCCGAAAAATAGTCAGCCCGAGCAGCTACGTTTTACCGTTATTTTTATAAAGGCACTCACTAGTGTTGCCAACATAAATCCTATTACATACATAACATACATATACAGCCTATATACGTCCCATTGCTGGGCTTCCCCTCAATCAACCGTGGGGGGTATGGAGCATACTCCACCACGCTGCTCCACTGCGGGTTGGTAGAGGTGTTTTTACGGCTAATAGCCGGGACCCACGGCTTAACGTGCCCTCCGAAACACTGAATCATCTTACTTTTTCACACAATCAGGTGATTCAAGCCTGAAAAGTCCTTACCAAACAAAGGTCAATCTCACAAAGTGATTTCGACGATGTCCCCATCGGGAATCGAACGCTATAACCACTAGACCACGGAGGCTGTTAAAGAATCCTATTATAACACTAAATTTCGACGATGTTAAAACAAGATTGCATGACAATGACGATATTTAAATGACAATATTCCTAAAATTGATACTTGCGTGCAATAAACCTTACAGTAGATAGCATTCGTATCGTTTATTGGTCGAAGCGCTCAATATAATTAGCGCCGCGCGCGGCGAAGTTCTCATGCAGACCCGGTAGGTCCTCCTGCTGTACATGCAAATTGTTCGACCTGTATGGTCATTATGCTAAGTTTATACATCTCTATTGTTTATCTCTAATCCACTGATCTCGACTTTTTGAAATCGAATTTCATGTTTGCGTTATAACTAAATAATTGATATAGCTTGGTTTCTAGATGTGCCCGGTTAATGGCAATAGGCCCGACCCATATTAAATGAGACTTTGAACATTGCTGGCGAGGTGTGGAAGTGTATACTATATATGTATACAATACACCTCTGTCTAACCTCTCAGGGAAACAGGCGTGATGCTATTTAACGTTATTGTCGTGGTCGCAAACATTTCAGATCTTAAAAGTTGAGTACTTTTGTGAGGTAAACAAGTACAGAGGCACGAAATGGGAAAGTTTTTGTAAATTTCTCGGTTCGTGTCGCAATTGTTGTGTAAGGCGAGCGGCGCCTGCGACGGATGGCGGAAAAGTGCGGGCGTTGCGACAGATGGTGGGCAATTGGGCATGTTGGCACCACTGGCGGTGTAGGGTTCTGACTGCCTCGGGTGGCTAGTTCGGTTGTTTAGGATAGTTCTCTTTGATCCTGACTCAAATTAAAAAAAAAAAAACAAAAATATCTTTATTCAATAGGTCAATTTTTACATAACGAACGTCTTATCCGCCTAAAACTACTGCAGCTTCTCACAACCTGTATAGCCGGGGAAAAGAAACTGTTCGACTATTAAATTGGAGTTTCATCATCATCAGCCGTACGACGCCCACTGCTGGGCATAGGCCTCCCCCAAGGATCTCCACGACGATCGGTCCTGCGCTGCCGTAGGAGTTGGAGTTTATAGAATTTCAAAGATAACATAGCATAGCATCGCGCCTGGTGTAGGCTCCTCGCTACGTTCAAGTCTCACATAATGTGGGGCAAGCCTATTGCCATTAACCGGGCACAAAAAAAAAAATTAAAAAAAAACCCTGGAAACCACGTGATATCAATATATCTATAACTAAAACACGAATTCAAACTCATAAAGTCGGATTCCGTGGTTTAAAACCCACGCCACGACGATGTAACTTGCGTGTTCTCCGAACAGGCCACGGATTCCATACAAATGCAATAGGATATTTCCGTTTTGACGTTTCGTAAAATGAATCTCATTTGACTAGGGTGCGAAATCTTCTCTAATATACAGGGTGTTAGTGACATCGTAACGAAAACTTTGAGGGGTGGTTCAGGCCATGATTCTGAGTTGATATCAAGTAGAAATTTCCGTCGCAAAAGTATGAATTGGAAAATAATTAAAAAGAAAAGAAAAATTTTCATGAATTTTTTGACACGAAATTCCACTTGATATCAACTCAGAATCATGGTCTGAACCATCCCCCTCAGTATTCGTTACGGTGTCACTAACACCCATACCTACTTATATGGCTACCGTATGTACTTGTACGGGGTGTAAGTGTCATCGTAACGAATACTGAGAGGGATGATTCATCTGATTATTCTGAGTTACTATCAAGTGGAATTTTCCATCGCAAAAGTATAGAATTGAAAATAATTTAAAAAAACTAAAAAAAAACATGAATTTTGCGACGGAAAATTCCACTTGATTTTAACTCAGAATCATGGTCTGAATCAACCCCCTCAGTATTCGTTACGATGTCACTAACACCCAGTATAAAAGGTGAAACTGACTGACATATCAACGCACAGCCTAAACGGCTAAACGTAGGGATTTGAAATTTGGAAGGGACGTAGCTTAGGTACCGTAGAGATGCACTAAGAAAGGAATTCGCGAAATTCCCACGCGAACGGGAATTAGCGGGAAACTGCTTTTGTATGAAAAATCTGAACCGCGTAAGATAGATGTTTTCAAATTAAGCATTTTTTAACCTTTCTCCCACACACACAAAGATATCTCTTTTATAACACGCCACGCGGACAAAGTCGCGGGCAATAGCTAGTAGCTTATAACCGAACAGGGTTCGTCAAGGGTTGCGTACCGGTACCTTATTCTAGAGTATGCTCCATACCCCCTCCGGTTGATTGAGGGGAGACCTGTGCCCAGCAGTGGGACCTGTATAGGCTGTTTATGTTTACGTTATCTTCATCATCATCAGCCCATTAACGTCCCCACTGCTGGGGCACGGGCCTTCCCTATGGATGGATAGGGAGATCGGGCCTTAAACCATCACGCGGGCCCAGTGCGGATTGATGGTTATTAACGACTGCTAATGCAGCCGGCACCAACGGCTTAACGTGCCTTCCGAAGCACGGAGGAGCTCGAGATGAAAACTTTTTTTTTTGTGGTCACCCATCCTATGACCGGCCTTTGCGAAAGTTGCTTTACTTCAACAATCGCAGACCGAGCGCGTTAACCGCTGCGCCACCGAGCTCCTCATTACGTTATCTTACTTCCGGACAATCAGGTGATCAGTAAGAGCCGTTGGTCCCGGTTACTATTTATTGATGTGAGTGAGTAATCGTTACATAAGTCATGTCAAGAGCCTTTGGCAGCTCAATAATAACCCTGACACCAGGGTTGATGAGGTTAGTATTCCACCTCATAACCCACACGATAAGAAGAGAAGTTTATGTTATGTACTATGGTATCGGTAAGATGTCGTGTTAATTCGGTCGGGTTATACGTAACTCAGTTCAAGGTAGGATTCTAATATTGTGTTGCTTCGGAGAATTTGTATTGTATACAGCGTGTTCTAGCTACGACACGATAATACTTGAATACTTCTACGTATTACCCCACTCCACCAGACTTTGAGGGAATCTTATCTTCTTCTTTGCGAGTCGATGGCGATCGATACAAAATTTTTGCTGACCAATAATTGGCCACGCTTACGGCATTGTCAGTGGCTTCGTAAAGGTCTTTAATAGTGCAGGTGTTAGGGCACTTAGGACAGCACAAAAGGTGAGCCATAGGGTGGTATTAATAAACTAATCTCAGCTTCGAGACTGCCCTCAAGATCATGTCAATGTGACAGTTCTCATATAAATAAATAAATAAATAAAAACAGAGACTTGAGCATGATCTTGAGGGCAGTCTCAGCTGAGATTCGTTTATTAATACCACCCATAGTTTGAGATCCAATGTGATCGGTCCTCATCAGGGAATATTATAATATTAATTGGTTCCTTATAACACAGAGACTGCAAAAGATCCCGAGGAGTGGAAATCTCTTTGTTTGTGTGAGCAAATGATGTAATGTATACTATGTGGCAGTACTTTATACAAATAAATGAATATGTTATTCGAGCGGTGAAGGAAAACATCGTGAAGAAACCCACATTCCCGAGAAATGCATTTTTCTGAGGTATGTGACCTAAGTCAGACAGGCAGTCGCTTCTGTAAAAAACCGGTCTTGTCAAATCCTCAGGTTAGGTACGGACCCTGTCGAAAGCGGGATAAAGCTAGGAAGATGATGATGTTATTCGAGCCGTACATAGGATTAGAAGAAGAAGAAGAAATACTTAAAGGAAATAGTTATTTAGTACTGCTAACAATGCGTAAAGTCAGGAAGCCGGGCTTGCGGAGGGTTTGCGAAATCTAGCTGTTATCGCCAAGGTCCGTCTGACCTCACTGTGTGTTCCCACCTCCGGCTGCGAGCACGGAGGTCACGCCATTGTCATCGCTGTCAAACTGTCTCTTTAAGTTCTATTTCCGTCATCATCTTTTATTTAAATAACTATAGGCTCCGTGGTTGGAACGTAAGGCTCATGATCTGAAGGTCCCGGTCCGATTCCCACTTTGTGAGACTGTCCCTTGTTTGGTAAGGACTTTGCAAGCTTGAATCACCTGTCTGAAAAAATAAGATGATTCCGTGCTTCGGAGGGCACGTGAAGCCGTTGGTCCGGGCCGTGAAAACACCTCCACTAACCCGCAGTGGAGCAGCGTGGTGAGCACGGAATCATGTTACTATTTCGGACAATCGTCGTGGAGATCCTTGGGGGAGGCCTATGCCCAGCAGTGGGCGTCATACGACTGATGGGTGATTCTAGGTTGCATAATCATTTTCATTTATTGCAAGTCAGGTACATTGCGACGCCCCGCATTACATTCGTATAATAAGCCATAAACAATTATCTATTTCACAATTTATGTAACATACTATATTCTAATATAAATTATATCATCACCAGCCCATTAACGTCCCCACTGCTGGGGCACGGGCCTTCTCTGTGGACGGATAGGGAGATCGGGCCTTAAGCCACCACGCGGGCCCAGTGCGGATTGGTGGTTATTAACGACTGCTAATGCAGCCGGGAACAACGGCTTAACGTGCCTTCCGAAGCACGGATGAGCTCGAGATGAACTTTTTTGTTTGTTTTGTGATCACCCATCCTATGACCGGCAATCGCAGACCGAGCGCGTTTACCGCTGCGCCACCGAACTCCTCGAAATTATATAAGTAATATTAACATTTTATCAAGTAACAACTTGGGGGAAGCCTACGCCCAGCAGTGGGCGTCGTACGGCTGATGATGATGATTATCAAGTAATAAAAAGTCCTTACCAAACAAAATACTGTATCACAAAGTGGTTTCGAGGGAAAATATACATAAAATAAATGATAGTCACCTGACAAAAAACTTTCTTCTACAACACCACCACCATCACCGGTCCATTTCCATGTACAATGGTTTCATTAGCATTCACATCAATTTACATGTAATCTATCTAAGGGTGTTAGTGACATCGTAACAGTCTGATATATGATACACGTGACGTCACGATGTTGTCGTGTGTTGCAGAGCTGCGCGTGAGTCCCGGCGCGGGCGCGGGCCCCTCCGGCGAGCCGGCGCACTTCCCCCATCCACACAACCATCACCACATGGTATGTACCGTACTTTATTATTTACTATCTTTAATTGCAATATTTTTTATAAATCAAAAATATCTTTATTTAGTAGATAATATAGTTAAACTTTGAATCATCATTTTTACATAACGAACGTCTCATCCGCCTAAAACTACTGCAGCTTTTTACAACATGTATAGTCCGGGAAAAGAAGCTGCTAGAACAACCTGGGCACAGGGCCCTAGACGTTCTTAAAAAAAAGTAATTTGGCTGCCTAATATCAGTTCCCATACAGCTAATCCCGTGCATCCATATCTCCTAAATAACCACCATATCATAACATTTTTTACAAAGTTTCTGTTTAATTACAGTCGCAAAACAGTTCGAAGGTAAATTCTGAATGTCAATGGGAATCTTATTGTAAAAACGTATCCAATCAAAAATATAAATGTGAAGTGAGAGCCAAGTTCAATTATTATGATTAATGCCTTGGTTGTTGACTTCAACGACAAAAGAAGTGAGATCTAAATGGGTGCCAAGTTCAATGGTCAGTTCTAACATTTATTTATAAGTAACAGTATAACATAATATCATATCTTCTTATAACATAGGATAATGTATTGAAGCCTGAGGTCTGTCTTGGCCTTCATAGATCGATCAAATATATACATTTCTACGAGTTGCCACTGAAAGTCAATACATCTGCATTAATTTTACCCTTGAGTAGTAAGTTTGGCCTAAGAATGCTGTCGACTCCTTCCACCAACCTTCATGAATCGATGAAATATACAGTTTTCTAGGAGTTGCTACTCAAAGTCAATACATTTGCATAAGTTTTACCCTTGAGTAAGTTTGGCCTAAGAATGCTGTCGACTCCTTCCACCAACCTTCATGAATCGATGAAATATACAGTTTTCTAGGCGTTGCTACTCAAAGTCAATACATTTGCATAAATTTTACCCTTGAGTAGTAAGTTTGGCCTAAGAATGCTGTCGACTCCTTCCACCAACCTTCATGAATCGATGAAATATACAGTTTTCTAGGAGTTGCTACTCAAAGTCAATACATTTGCATAAATTTTACCCTTGAGTAGTAAGTTTGGCCTAAGAATGCTGTCGACTCCTTCCACCAACCTTCATGAATCGATGAAATATACAGTTTTCTAGGAGTTGCTACTCAAAGTCAATACATTTGCATAAGTTTTACCCTTGAGTAGTAAGTTTGGCCTAAGAATGCTGTCGACTCCTTCCACCAACCTTCATGAATCGATGAAATATACAGTTTTCTAAGCGTTGCTACTCAAAGTCAATACATTTGCATAAGTTTTACCCTTGAGTAGTAAGTTTGGCCTAAGAATGCTGTCGACTCCTTCCACCAACCTTCATGAATCGATGAAATATACAGTTTTCTAGGAGTTGCTACTCAAAGTCAATACATTTGCATAAGTTTTACCCCAGAGTAGTAAGTTTGGCCTAAGAATGCTGTCGACTCCTTCCACCAACCTTCATGAATCGATGAAATATACAGTTTTCTAGGAGTTGCTACTCAAAGTCAATACATTTGCATAAGTTTTACCCTTGAGTAGTAAGTTTGGCCTAAGAATGCTGTCGACTCCTTCCACCAACCTTCATGAATCGATGAAATATACAGTTTTCTAGGAGTTGCTACTCAAAGTCAATACATTTGCATAAATTTTACCCTTGAGTAGTAAGTTTGGCCTAAGAATGCTGTCGACTCCTTCCACCAACCTTCATGAATCGATGAAATATACAGTTTTCTAGGAGTTGCTACTCAAAGTCAATACATTTGCATAAATTTTACCCTTGAGTAGTAAGTTTGGCCTAAGAATGCTGTCGACTCCTTCCACCAACCTTCATCAATCGATGAAATATACAGTTTTCTAAGCGTTGCTACTCAAAGTCAATACATTTGCATAAATTTTACCCTTGAGTAGTAAGTTTGGCCTAAGAATGCTGTCGACTCCTTCCACCAACCTTCATGAATCGATGAAATATACAGTTTTCTAGGAGTTGCTAGTCAAAGTCAATACATTTGCATAAGTTTTACCCCTAAGTAGTAAGTTTGACCTAAGAATGCTGTCGACTCCTTCCACCAACCTTCATCAATCGATGAAATATACAGTTTTCTAGGAGTTGCTACTCAAAGTCAATACATTTGCATAAATTTTACCCTTGAGTAGTAAGTTTGGCCTAAGAATGCTGTCGACTCCTTCCACCAACCTTCATGAATCGATGAAATATACAGTTTTCTAAGCGTTGCTAGTCAAAGTCAATACATTTGCATAAATTTTACCCTTGAGTAGTAAGTTTGGCCTAAGAATGCTGTCGACTCCTTCCACCAACCTTCATGAATCGATGAAATATACAGTTTTCTAGGAGTTGCTAGTCAAAGTCAATACATTTGCATAAGTTTTACCCTTGAGTAGTAAGTTTGGCCTAAGAATGCTGTCGACTCCTTCCACCAACCTTCATGAATCGATGAAATATACAGTTTTCTAGGAGTTGCTACTCAAAGTCAATACATTTGCATAAATTTTACCCTTGAGTAGTAAGTTTGGCCTAAGAATGCTGTCGACTCCTTCCACCAACCTTCATGAATCGATGAAATATACAGTTTTCTAGGAGTTGCTAGTCAAAGTCAATACATTTGCATAAATTTTACCCTTGAGTAGTAAGTTTGGCCTAAGAATGCTGTCGACTCCTTCCACCAACCTTCATGAATCGATGAAATATACAGTTTTCTAAGCGTTGCTAGTCAAAGTCAATACATTTGCATAAATTTTACCCTTGAGTAGTAAGTTTGGCCTAAGAATGCTGTCGACTCCTTCCACCAACCTTCATGAATCGATGAAATATACAGTTTTCTAGGAGTTGCTACTCAAAGTCAATACATTTGCATAAATTTTACCCTTGAGTAGTAAGTTTGGCCTAAGAATGCTGTCGACTCCTTCCACCAACCTTCATGAATCGATGAAATATACAGTTTTCTAAGCGTTGCTAGTCAAAGTCAATACATTTGCATAAATTTTACCCTTGAGTAGTAAGTTTGGCCTAAGAATGCTGTCGACTCCTTCCACCAACCTTCATCAATCGATGAAATATACAGTTTTCTAGGAGTTGCTAGTCAAAGTCAATACATTTGCATAAGTTTTACCCCTAAGTAGTAAGTTTGACCTAAGAATGCTGTCGACTCCTTCCACCAACCTTCATCAATCGATGAAATATACAGTTTTCTAGGAGTTGCTACTCAAAGTCAATACATTTGCATAAATTTTACCCTTGAGTAGTAAGTTTGGCCTAAGAATGCTGTCGACTCCTTCCACCAACCTTCATGAATCGATGAAATATACAGTTTTCTAAGCGTTGCTAGTCAAAGTCAATACATTTGCATAAATTTTACCCTTGAGTAGTAAGTTTGGCCTAAGAATGCTGTCGACTCCTTCCACCAACCTTCATCAATCGATGAAATATACAGTTTTCTAGGAGTTGCTACTCAAAGTCAATACATTTGCATAAATTTTACCCTTGAGTAGTAAGTTTGGCCTAAGAATGCTGTCGACTCCTTCCACCAACCTTCATGAATCGATGAAATATACAGTTTTCTAAGCGTTGCTAGTCAAAGTCAATACATTGGCATAAATTTTACCCTTGAGTAGTAAGTTTGGCCTAAGAATGCTGTCGACTCCTTCCACCAACCTTCATGAATCGATGAAATATACAGTTTTCTAGGAGTTGCTAGTCAAAGTCAATACATTTGCATAAGTTTTACCCCTAAGTAGTAAGTTTGGCCTAAGAATGCTGTCGACTCCTTCCACCAACCTTCATGAATCGATGAAATATACAGTTTTCTAGGAGTTGCTACTCAAAGTCAATACATTTGCATAAATTTTACTTATATTAGGGTATATTGTTTTGATAAAACAATTAAAAATAGAGTAACTATTAAGCATAAGTAGTAGCACGGAATGTTCAATCACCTTTGCATTTTTATTCCTCACATTTCGGCGGCGACGAATTCACTATTAGTTGACAAATAATGCGGAACCATTAATCCATCTATTTTAGGTAGATTATCCGATTTCCCATTTTCGAATCCTTCATCTATTTTATGAATCGAATAATATTTTCTATTATTAGGACGAAAACAACAAAATACTGCGCAAATTTTTACACCTATTTTACTACCTATAACTGCTGGAGACTTGACTCGTTGACGTCACAAGCGGTCACGTGACTGATAATTTTTCTAAACTTTGAGTGACTATAAAATCAAAACTTCTAAGTATTTTTGACTACAACAAAAACGAGTGTATTTCTATACATAGAGGCTTTACTGAGACAATATTTCAAGCGATTTGCCATACCTAATAATATTCTTCGTTACGTATTTATGTTAAGCATTCATAATAGAATTTAATTATTTAAAAATTGCCTGTTTTTTATTGTTTCCTTTGTATTTGTTTAATTACCTATCTGCATACCAAATTTTAACTCTCTAGGTCATCTGGAACTGGGTTAGAGTTTTGATCTATAGGTTAGTCAGTCAATGATAACAATGAGGATTTTTGGACATTAATATCTAAATAATCGTTTGAGATAAGTTTATGAAATTTAGAACACATATGAATCTCGCAAGTCTCAATACATGAGCCATATTTTATACGTTTATGTGAAATAGTTTTTGATTTATGAGGGGGTCAAAAGTAGCTCCAAATCGTTCGTGTAATATTACACACAGTGCGGCTCGCCAGTTCTGTTTCTTGAACTTGGCTTGACACGCTACCGCGTGTCTAGATACATTGCCCCTTAATATAGTGTGTGATGAAGTGTGATGCTGATGGTGCTGGTGGCGTGGTTTCAGGATACGAACCCGCTGGAGGGCGCGGTGGAGGCGCTGGGCGCGGCGGGCTCCTCCGACGGGGAGCTGTCCTCCAAGGCGGGGGACTCGCCCTCGCGGAAGCGCCGGCGCATCTCGCGGCACCTCTCCTCAGGTAACATTACCCTGGTCTGGTGGGCAACGGCCTCCAGGTGGGCTCACGAGCTGCAAGTCCAGGGTCCGATTCCCGTTGGGGACATATCACAAACGTGGTTTGCTGCTGAGCCTGCTGCTGAGAAATCCAAGGTCCGTGGTGTGGTTATATTTGGCCAACAAATATCTGATAGGTATTTTGTCGCTCTCTTCTGTTCATTTACCTTGAAGGTGTGGTCGTCTGTGGTTGCAGGTGACAGCAACGTGTCCGTGGCCCCGCCGGCGGTGGAGCGGCGGACGCCCAGGCACCACTACCAGCCGCCGTGAGTACACCTCCATTGATCACACTCGAGCAAGTCTCGATATGGATATTAATATTAATCAAATCAAATATGTATACTTTATTGCACACAAACTAAACATACAAACATTTACAAAACATTTAGCAACAGCACAAATGGGCGGCCTTATTGCTCTGAAACAATTTCTTCCAGGCAACCACTACCGGGAATCAGTCATAAATATAACTTGATGCAACTTGCTTGGACTTGTTAATGATCGACCGGTTTTCAGCCATTTTCGGCTATAAACCTATGATTTTGGTACCGGGTGAGAGCCGTCAGCGCTCCACATTTAATTTGTCCGGCCAAGTAGTTAATACCATTTGCGGGAAATATACAATAAGTAAAGTAAAAAAAAAAAAAATATTTTCGCCTTAAAACAGCCGCATATCAGAAATTCGTGAATGACAGGAAATTTGTGTCCGCTAATGGCAGCATATTTCTCTAATTCGCGAATCAAAACCATAAAAGATTTCAGATTTTCTAAAAAAATAATAATATATCTAAGTTATTTTCTTTTTCGGCTATATTAGCATTACTATAGTAGCATTTCCGGTTCGACACTAATCACTATGTATGTTGTATCTTTTCCAGTCGCCGCGTGCGGTACGCGAACGCGGGAACGGCGGGCGTGTGGCACGACGCGCTGCCGCACCCCGCCCACCCCGCTCACCCCGCCCACCCTGCGCATCCCGCTCACCCCGCTCACCCCGGCCACCCCGCTCACCCCCACCACGCGCCCCATCACGCGCCGCACCACGCGCCACATCACCCGCACCATGCTCCGCTGCTGTTGGATATTAACCAGGTGAGTTTTATGATACTTTGACGTGCTCAACGGTGAAGGAAAACGTCGTGAGGAAACTCTCTTCCCAAGAAATGAGTTTCAATTGGAAGGTCAAACAGGCCCTAGTTTCTGTACAAAACCAGACCTGTGAAATTTTTATTTTTTTAGGTAAGCGGACCCCGTTAACACGGGATAATGAACAGGGAGGAAAAAATGATTTCAAATAAAAATATTAGTAGCATCGATCAAACAAATATAGTTATCGCGTTATATTCTAACGTGATAGCCGATGGTGTTTCAGATGTCGCTCCGCGGCGCGCGCCTGGGCGCCCTGGGCGGCGGCGTGGGCTGGCCCCACCCCGCACACCCCGCGCATCCCGCCCACCCCGCTCACCCCGCGCACGCGCGTGATCACCCGCAGAGGACGCAGGTATGTGCCGCTCCGCTTCATGTCGCAAGTGTGGGAGGATGGGGGATGTGTTGAGCGAGGGGGAGTAACGTACGTGGGTCAATTGGGGTCCGAATATAAATTGGCAATTTACCTTGGTTATTTCAATTGGTAAGCTGTGCTCTAAGCAGGCAAATCTACAATAAGTCTCGTGTAACATGATCCTAAATTGAAAATTAACGTTTTTCAATTTAGTTTTTGATTCCAAATATAAAAAATGGTGTGTGGGTAAAAAGCCCGGTTTAAAACCAGTAAAAACTGGTTTTTACTCCAATCAAGCACCGGACTCTTCGTACAATTGACTCGACATTTTTTTACACGCGCTTATGTGACCTACTAGGGTCTACGCAAAATGTACATCTACCTATCTTAAGTAAGAAGGCAGAATTATCAAAATATATTTCTACAATAATCCGTTTGTATCTAATCTCTATTTTCATAACACAGATATATTTCTTTTGGAGTTGTCGTTTCAAAAACGGAATTATTTTCTATCGCGATCTGTTTATAGGGTTGGCGCTCAACACATCCCCTCATCCAGTCAGTTTTTAGTTATAAAATACACAGAAAACAGCGAATTAATGTTCAAAAAAAAAAATACATACATAAAAGTTTATCAGAAAATTATCGAATACCAGCGAAATATCAGATGGACAGCCTATATCTGTTTAGGTGGATACGATTAATTTGAACAGAACCACACCACATGTACTCGACGTGCGCCTCAGGTGTGAGCGAGACGGACGCCTGGGGCGTGCGTCACTCTCATACAACATACACACATACATTTGTCGTAGGGACCACCAACAGGCGGGATGGCATCTACACTTGTATTGTAGATGTTGAGATTTTAGTCGGACACGATAAAATTATATTTTCAATAACTCGTTGGCCAGGGTCAGTGAACACATACAGATCGGTGACGAGGTAACTTAATTCTCAATTGAATTGCACTAAAGACAGAATTTGGACGATAAAAATTGTTTAAAAACACCGTCTCCAATTTGTAAGTTTGCGCTGCTCCTAAAATTGAATTTGGAATAATTCAAATTCTGACTAAGATCCCAACGTGTGTACGCAGCGATGTAACCGCCACGATTATATTACATAAAATCTGTGTTGGTTGCATCCGATGGCGCATTGATGTAACTTCTAGATGTTAAGGTCTCAGAAACGAGATATCGATCAAATCATAGCATATTATACCTTATGTTAAGTGTAAGGAATCGATTTGGCACTGTAAGGTTAGGTTTAAGTTAGTTTGTAAGTTGGGTTCGGGGTGACGCGCGACGGACGAGCTTGTTGTCTCTTTCTTTCTGTTGGAGAAATAGAATTATAACGTGAATTATATTGGGTTTTGATTAAATACTGCGTCTTATGGAAGAGTTCACAGAATAATTATATCGCGTTGATGAATTTGATGAAAATCTTGGAATAGCTTTCTCATTTGATAATAATGCAGTGGATTTTGACTGATGAGTTTTTCGGAAAGATTTTTTTTACCTTTGATGGGTTTGCTCTTGGCCCCAGACTTGCCCGAAGGCATTGACGAGGCCTAAGATGGAGTTCGCCCAGAAGGTGCCTGTTCACTCTGGCCTTTAAAGCACCCGGGTTATATGCATTTGGAAATAAAGAAGACGGGAAATAATTCCACTCCTTTTGTCCGAAGTTACAATAAATGTGGTGTTAGTACGTCAATGCAAGTTGCGGTGTCAACGTTCAGCTATATGCTGTGTTGGCGAAGAACAAAACTCGTTTTTCACACTGGAGACTCAACAAAGTTGATTTATTCCCTAAATTGTAGGCAGCAGCCTTTGGATTCCTGATGAAACCATGGTGATTAAACAATTAGCAACTTGACGCCCACCAACCTTGGACAGATAAACCCGGCCAAGTTCATTCATCCAACATTTAAGAGCTAATCTCCTGCCTTTCAACTGGGCTCTTCCTGGGTTGCGAGCCCTCAGCGCTCCCCAGTTGTCCGGCCAAGTAGTTACTGCCATAAGTTAAAAAATATGCCGGTGGAGCTCTTTCCAGATTTGTCGATCCTTAGCAAGTTTCTTACCCTCCTTGTATGACACCACGTCGGGGTTTCAGTAGTTAACGCCAAAATTAACGCCAAAAGAGCGTCAGATATTGAATCAACACCCAGTAGTTCGCGCCCGCGCGGCGCCCTCGCCGTAGAGGGTGCTGGCGGTGTCCGTGGCGCGGCCCCCGGCTGGTCTGACGGTCGCGGTTGTAGAGCGCGTGGGGCGGCGCGGGCGCGGGCGGCGCCGAGCTGTGGCAGCACGCCGCGCTGCTGTCGCCGCTGCCGCTGCGCTACCAGGTACCACTCCGGCCCCACCACCGGCCCACCGGGCTCGAGGCAGACGATCAGCCGCCGCCGACCCCCACACACACATACACACACACGGTTGCTTTCTGATTGGACTCCCGGAGGAAACTCCCCTGGTTCCCTTCCCGATGAGATTTCCGGTTGGAACTCCTGAAGCTGATTGTTGCTTTGGAAATTTTACTCTTTTTGGTCTAAATATGTCCTGGATGAATTTCTGTCCTTTAATACTCAGTATTTATTTGCTATATTTTCTCCCTAAACAACAGCTTTGAGACAAGCGTTTCGAATGCAACACGTTCTATTTTACTTCTCCACAATCTGTGAAATTCTTGGAAATTTCCATCAGTTCCATTCAGTTGTGCACCAAATACAATATATGGAAATATGTGGCGTCCAATATGGAAATAAATATTTTCTTTCTTTCTTTCTTTCTTTCTTTAAATACGTCTATTAGTCTTTTCTATCACAACTGATGATGAAAGAATCGCTTATAACTACTTCCGTGTAGTCTCTTTTCCAAAGTTTGTTTTGAAAAATCTTCATTTCAGACGTTAAGCCAGAATAGCCAGATAACGAAAGCAACCCCACAATATAATACGAACCCTGGAGATTGGACATTTGTTGTTGTACGCTTGTTAACCTGAGCACGTGGCATGTCCGGTGGCGGCGGCTGCGGTGCGGGTGCATGTCTCACTGTCCTGCGGCGCGCGGCTCCTCACCTCCTATCTGCCTAACCTTCTCGCTTCCTCAACTCCTATCTTCCTCATCTCTTCTTCAATTCCTATCTTCCTCATCTCTTCTTCAATTCCTATCTTCCTCATCTCTTCCTCAACTCCTATCTTCGTCATCGCTTCCTCAACTCCTATCTTCCTCATCTCTTCCTTAACTCCTATCTCCCGCAACTCCTCTGTTCTCCTTTCGTGCTCTTCTTCGTGATTTGTCGTAGATACCGGCTTCCTTCAAGTCTTATGATCTCACGCCTCAAGTGCTATTCTCTAAGGCAACCAGCGAGCCGATGTTACTGTAAATAGTGGTTTAAATGGCAGACTGTGTGACTCCACCTAAGCAGAGCTGAGAGATGTGGTGCCTAAGCGGGCGGGTACAAATATAACCTGGTTTTAGTTTCTTATACTATTGCATTGTAGGTCAGCCATGCCAGGGGTCTTTGGCGGCTCAATAGTAACCCTGACACCAGGGTTGATGAGGTTGGTACTCCACCTCACAACGTACACGATAGAAGAAGATTCTAGGTTTTTTCTGTCCAATAAAGGTAAAAACTAAGTTAAAGAATTTATGATTCGATCTTATACAATTGATATCACGTTGTTTCCAGGATTTGTGCCCGGTTAATGGCAATTGGCTCGCCCCGTATTATATGGGACTTGAACATAGCTGGCGAGGGGTGGATGAATATGCTAATTAAGTTTGTGGTTTGCCGAATCGATACCATTGAAGAACAGATTTTTATTCGCTATGAAAAATCCATCTCTCCGCTCCGCTTCGGTGCAGTCAGGTCCTTGTGCGGCGGTACAGTTGCGGGTGAGAGCCCTCAGCGCTCACCATTTGCCCGGCCAAGTGGTTAAACGGAGCTGGAGTTGCATTTAGAGTGTACCACGCTGTTGTTCCATCTTGTCTGGCGTCATGTCCGCTTCTTCCTCTAGTGTCGTTGTCTAGCTGCTCGTGCTGGAGTGTAACGAGTGCATCGTAGTCTGTACCCCCCACCTACCCCCCCACCACGACCCCTATCCCCCTCTCGCCAGCGGCCGTGCAACTGTTTGCACCCGACACCACCACACGTGGTTACAGTTACAGCCGCTTTATATAGACAACCACGTTAGCGCCTTCAGATCGGATAACCTTCAACAATCATCATCCATCAGCCCATTAACGTCCCCACTGCTGGGGCACGGGCCTTCCCTATGGATGGATAGGGAGATCGGGCCTTAAACCACCACGCGGGCCCAGTGCGGATTGGTGGTTATTAACGACTGCAATCTTCACAGCGCCATCTATACTGTTTTTGAGAAACGTAGCCTGAAAAGTCCCTACATAAGCTGACGACTATGTCGCGATTGGGGTAGTCAGATGTACATACATCGCAAGATGAACTAAGTACCCACGCCTCACCGAGCTTTCTGTTAATTAATTTGAATCCGGGTAAAAGATCTAAATATTTCTAGATTTAATAATTAATGTATACCTCATCACATCACTAATTAAAGAGCTACGCTCTTGTCGCTGTAGCATTCTCCATTCTTTTCTATCAAGGACCAATTCTTTGACTTCCCTATAAGACACGACGTTAACCTTTTCTTTAATCTGTTCCATGTAAGCTCTTCTTGGTCTTCGCCTTCCTCTGTTTCCTTGTAGCTTTCCTTCTATGATGTTTTTAATAAATTCGTCGTGTCTTATTAAGTGTCCAATAATCTGGGCTCTTCTGTCCTCAATAAGTCTAAATTCTGTCTTAATTAAGCTTGTATAGAGAAAAAAAATCATCACCATCAATTTAAGAGCCACGCTCTTGTCGGTGTAGCATTCTTCATTCTTGTCTATTAAGGGCCAATTCTTTGACTTCCCTATAAAATACGACGTTCGCCTTCTCTTAGATCTGTTCCATGTAAGCTCTTGTAAAAAAATTTGGTGATTTTTTACCCGGATTGAAACAGCGTGTCTTTTGCAAGGTTTTGTAAATAAAAATCACATCCAAATGTGTACGTATTTTCAAAATGGCGATTACGTGGTTGTCACTATGAGACGACGATATAGTATGTGCATCTGCACGTAAAAAAATGGCTCCTACCATTAACTTGGTAGTGTCTTAATGGCGGTTTCCATCATTCGTCCCCTATTACAGTCATGAGCAATATAATGTACCCACTTTAGGACTCTGTCGCACTAACATATTTGACATTTAGTGAGACTTACAGTTCAATTTGTCAAAAAAGTTAATGTGACATGGTACCAAAGTGTATACGTATCAATGCTCGTGACCGTCTATGCCGCGTGTGGCGCTGTCGTGTGGAGAGCGTGCTTCTCCGTTGGTGTTAAGGCTACACGTGGAAAGTCCATCAGAGTTCAAACCTGGGGGTCTAAAAAGACACATGTCACATGGAAGCAATTCGTCTTACGGCCGTTGTCAATAATTTATCTATCAATGTTTCTCGCTTACTAAATTAACTTTTAACACTTATTTCGATACTAATAAATAAATATCTTGTTTACTTGTTTGCTGCTTGCCAGTTTCTCGGAATCGCCCGCTCATACGTAGGTATGATGCGCCTCACTTGTGGCGAATGACCTATTCTACCGGTTCTTTCGTCCATGTATGCGTTTGGCGTTTGACATGACATGTGTACTTTATTTGTTGAATAGTGTTATTAATTAGTGGTATACTTCTGAAGTACAAACTGTAACAATAGCGGAATATTGCATTGAGACAAACCTGCAAGGTTTAGCAATGCGATTCAATTGTATTATTATGTAAAATGTTTTCAACAATAAATAAATAAAAAAAATTAAAATAAAATAAGTCTTCATTTCTGTTACTTATGTTACTAACATTTTTAATCTAATTGCCAATACTTTATAAAATAAACTAAATCTGTTATTTAATCAACTGTATCGGCGAACGGTTGATGATTTGCGACAGCTTGTCTTTCGACAAAGGCCTCCTCTAAAGATTTCCATCTGGTTCTATCCCTTGCTAATTTCGATACTAAAAACTTTAAAATAAATGACAAAAGTTGCTTTAGTAAACGAAAAAATATTGAAAACGACTGTTGAAAAGCATTACTGTAATTTGACTTACACTTTTATATGCGCAAGTGTCAGTGATGCTTTTTTTAGATGTATTGTTTCAATGTAGTCTTCTTAGAACCCGTAGTGTGTGGGTAGAAACCCGGTAATTGCCCAGTGGGTGGGGTGTATATTGGGTTCTTTACCCGAGCTTTGTTTACCCGGGTTGAGACCGCGTGGACGGTCCGTGTGTAGTCCTTCCCCCTTCCACCCTTCCCCCCCGTGTGTTAGGTCGCGCCCGCACTAACTCGTGTAGGTAGTGGCTTCGTGTGGGAGGCCGTCACGGCAGCACGCTAGCGGGGTGCGCAGGCCACTACAAGCTTGCTATAACACTGGATGCGGTATGTCTAGTAGTGGGCGGGTGTTCGGCTTGAAGGCGCTTACTCCGTGTCGTCGGTGCCGGTTTAATATTTTATATCATACTATATAGTGTTTAATAATACTTTTGTATTTGGAGTTTTGTAATATTATAGACGGCGGCGTGGCGGCGCGTCCTGATACAAAGTCATTTATTTTATTAATCCAAGAATCAAAATCCTCGTGTTCACGGGGTCCGCTTACCTAAACAGAAGATTTGGCAGGTCCGGTTTTATTTGGATTTGACTTTAACAACGATCTCCAATGATTTTCATGCTTTTGGGCGGAGGTCTAACAAAAATGGACACTAGTTCTGGTGATCACGACGCGCCGCCGCATCGCCAGTGTATGAAGAGACCTGACATTGTGAATCCTGCGTGCCTTGAATGTTGTAGCTACACGCACTCCGCTATACATTAACACGATCGCTCGGCTCGATAGACTCTATACTCGACGCCTTCACTCCAGAATGTTCTGGAGTCAGGACAGCCTGGAGTGCGGGGGTTGTGCGAGGCAAACGTGTGGGGCGACCATTGTGATGGAATTGTTGACCACTCGTACATTACGATGTAGTGTTTTGGGGTTGTAACCTTTGGGAGTTCAGGTGTTTTCTAAACGACTGACTTGCTCATCATGAAATCTCAGAAACTACAAATGGTAAGAATCTCTTACCGTTACCGGACTTGCAACAATGAGTTATTAATTTATCTTAAGTTCAGTTTTCACTAACGCAGTTGGCTCGAACATTATAGACGGCGATACAGTTCACCTGCCACGTTGGTCTAACAGAAATCTCGGTGAGGTGTGGGTACTTAGTACATCTTGCGATGGATGCACTTCTTTACCACCCCAATAGTATACTGAGCTTATGTTATGTGTGGGGATGTCCGAGGCGTCAATGATTTCGTCACAATCAACTCGTCCATACTGTTTGTCTGGTTCCTCTAGATGTATCTTCGCCTGGTTCCCCTAGCGTGATAGTTGATAGTGCTGGGGCGTCGTGACGTCGCCTGGCTTCAACTAACGTGATACTTACAGCGACTTCTTATAAGTGCGGGACAAATCAAACCTAACCTAACATTTTTCGGTGCTAATGTCTTGAAACGAAGTCAAACATTTTGAGTCAATAAAGCCGACAATAAATTATAATACGCCAATCACGAATTAGACCTTACAATATACAAATTGCATTCACATTCAGATGTGTTTTTTGATAACGAAGCCTCGTAACACGCTAGTTTCAGTCCAGGTAGAAAATTGTGGTCTAAATTTTACCCGGATTGAAATTAATTGCAAGAAGTCGAGATTTCGTTGCGCGTTTACGTGGTTTGCTACAGAAGGCGACGGAATCCTGACGCACACGAGACCCAGTAGAAAATCAGTTGTGTCTGATATCGCGACACGAAGCACCCTCAGGCCTGTCGTCTTAAATTTTGAACCGGGCGAGCGCCCTCAACGTTCCCCATTTGTTCAATAAACGTATCTCATTTGACTAGTTTATGAATTACCCTAAAACCATTTCTGGCGTTGGTTTTCAAGACATTTGCCAAGACATGGCGCCGCCTCGTGCGGCCCTGGTGGCGGTTCGAGTTGTCCCGCCGTGTGTCCTAGCCTAGTGGATGTGGGTGGATACCTAGCCGCGCATGCGCCGCGCGCGCCGTAGACTAGCGCAGACTCTCTCCCACTCTCTTACTGGTTTGTACCGGACGCTGCTGGCACAGAGAGAACACAATAGAAGAAGAGAAAGATAATGCCATTGGAATCTACGGCGGGATTGTTGAAATACTTTTTATATTGTTTCCAATATTAAAGCTATTATATCTAAAAAGACAAACTCAATAGTGTCTTTATTCAGTAAGCAACATAGCTATAGTTCAGAAATCAGAATCATGGATAAACTTGTTGAAGGTCAATGTAACATTTTTGAATTTACGTCATTTCGCAAGGTGTTATGTCCGAGTTACACTTTAAATCGTCAATTTTTACGTAAATGTATATGTTTCGTACGTCTCGTCCGCCTAAATCTACAGCAGTTTCTCAACCTGTAACGTCGACGATACAAGCTTCAAATAAAAAAAAACCTTGACATTTTATATGTGGGAAATATTAAAGACGACCTTTTTTTTTTTTTTTTTTTTTTTTTTTTTTTTTTTTTTTTTTTTACGTGACTTATTGTAGATTTGCCGCAGATGGCATTAACTACTTGGCCGGACAAATGGGGAGCGCTGAAGGCTCTCACCCGGTACAACATTTAAGACAACAGGCCTGAGGGTGCCCAGTTGGGCGCGAACCTCGGCTCAGGGCGTCGTCTGAGAGGAAAAATATTTGAAAGAATTAATCGACCCTAGTGGGTCGATAGCGATAAGCGCTGAATGAGGGAAATCGTCGACCACGCCGGCGGGGTCGGTATCGGGGTCCTGAAGTGTTTGGTGTCGCGAGCTGATTGGCTGCCTCTATGGCTAGAGTAATCGGGTCGTCGGGATCGTATATTACGTCCTTCGGACGCCGATACTTTTCAGTACCGTCCCTAAGCGGGATGTAATCGGAAGCCGCAACTACCAGGGGACTCGGGTGGTGCGGAGCAGAATCGAAAAAACGTTTGGAAGCTAATTTGAGCCATTGGGCAATGGTTGGCAGACCTAGGTCAATGTGCAGATTTTCATTGCGAAGGAACCACGGAGCTCCCGTGGCTTTCCGCATGAAACGATTTTGTATTACCTGTAGACGGTGGATTTGAGAGGGACTCGCATGAGCGAAAACTACCCCTGCATAGGTCATGATCGGACGGATGCAAGTCGTGTAGATTTTCACCTTATTCCTAAGGGACAATTTACTTCGCTTGTTAAGGAGACAATGAAGACGGCCCATTACAAACGCGGCGCGATCGCGCACACGTTTGATATGGGCCTTGAAAGTAAGACGTTAAAGACGACCAAAGGCATTGTCTGTGTTAATATAATAGATGGTTTGTCAGAAGTTAATCGTGGTTGATGGTTCATGCTCGCAGCGTCCGACTGACATATGTGTACGTGCGGTCACGAGCATTAATATGTATACACTTTACAACCATGTCACATTAACTTTTTTTACAAATTTTAACGTAAGCATCATTAAATGTCAAATATGATACTGCGACAGGGTTCTAAAGTGGGTACACGATATTGCTAATGGCTGTACGGGAGCGGGCTCACTAATATCTTGTTCATACTCTACTAAGATTGTACCCGAGACTGCTCTGCCGCGACGGACTTCACTACACGCTAAACTATGCTCCATTGAATAAAAAAATAGATTGATAAAAACAACTAGTCATAACCTCCTTCTTAATGAACTCGGTTAATGACTGCAGGCGGCATTAGTAAGGCCACATCGAAGCAATTCATCTCAAAAGCAATAATGTAATTTGATGTATTTGTGTATAGCGAAAACCACATCAGCACCTTTTTAAAAAGTTACATTCGGGTGTGATTTTTTAAAATCATTATCATCACCAGCCCATTAACGTCCCCACTGCTGGGGCACGGGCCTTCCCTATGGATGGATAGGGAGATCGGGCCTCAAACCACCACGCGGACCCAGTGCGGATTGGTGGTTATTAACGACTGCTAATGCAGCCGGGACCAACGGCTTAACGTGCCTTCTGAAGCACGGAGGAGCTCGAGATGAAAATTTTTTTTTTTGTGGTCACCCATCCTATGACCGGCCTTTGCGAAAGTTGCTTAACTACAACAATCGCAAACCGAGCGCGTTTACCGCTGCGCCGCCGAGCTCCTCCGAGATTTTTTAACAAAACCTCACAATAGACAAGCTACTTTCCATACATACATAACATAAACAGCCTATATACGTCCCACTGCTGGGCACAGGCCTCTCCTCAATCAACCGGTGGGGGGGGGGAAGCTAGTTTTCATCCGGGTAAAAATTCGGGATCTCAATTTTTACCCGGATTTAAATTACTTGAAAGAAGTTGAAGTTAATTTATTTTTTTTTTTTTTTTGTTGGTCAAAATCGCATCAGGATGTGATTTTTCAAAAAGGCGCCGACACGTGGCTTTCACTGCAAGTGTAATAAATGTCAACATTTATCAAAAAGCCATAAAAGCTTTTTATGAATTGCTTCAATGTGAACTTTTTGGCTCCCAGAACAGGGATATATATTTCAGTCCTACTGTCATTCTTACCATGCTATTAATGGGTAAGGTATATTGCAAAACCAATAGTTAACATTAAAAACTTCAGAACCCGCGTCCTATAACACGTGACGTCGCGTGAAGGGGTTCCACTAATAGACACGACTAGAGGTGGGCAAGTACCCGGTAAAAAAATACCCGGTAATAGAAACGGGTACCCGGTATTTTTACCGGGTTTTTTTTACCCATCTCTAGTCGCAGCGTGACCTGTCTACACCAATAGAGGCACGACATTTGTCTATGTCGATAGCGTACGTTGCGTCTATTGGTTGAATTTCATGGTATTGGTCGCGTCGCGTGTGCCATGCAGGTGCTGGTTTCTGATATGAATAACTAAAAATCTTCATTTCTTTTGCTTGGCTTTTAGTATAAGTTTAAGTTAAACTTTAAAATTAATATTTAATTTAAAAGCAAAAAGAAGTCCCTTGCGGTTAGACAGTATAAACTATTTGTGATCTTGTCACGAGCACTTGTCATGTCATAGTGGTTCGCTTGGATCATGTGGGCTCACTCCACACGCAATAACACCGATACTTCTAGAAATATTGGTTAAATGGCCTTTCAGACTGGTTGTATCTTGATAGTCCAATGATAATTAGAGAGCTCAATCTAAACAATATTTTCAAGGGTTAATGTGCTAAAAAATATGGCTCCAAAAACGATAACGTCAGCAACCGGCTTGTGGCGTCGTGCTGACGATATAACACGGCCCTTTAAGCCGATTGCTCCTCTGTATAAGTTCGTGAAAACCTGAAGACCAAGTGCTTGGTATTGGATATGTAACGGGCACATAATGGTGGTGTTGTTGCGTGCGAGTGTGGTCGCAGCGGCCGGTGTAGGCTAGACGTGTGCTCACACTATACTGTATGTACGACATAGACAGCACACTGCTTGACAGTAGGACGCCACGTGACTAACCATACTGCGCCATCTTGGCAGCTGGACGATATTCACAAAATGGCCGCCGCGTGGTTAGAAGCGGGGGCAACATTCAGTTGTCGATGTTTTATTCATCTCACACCTCTGAACCAACTCTTTAAAGTTATTTTTTTAAATACACGATTTTTCAAAAACAAGCGGTGTCGCCGCCGCGACGCTGCCAGCAGCATGCCACACTCAGCTCATACCGTTTGGTTCTGTACATACTGCGTCGCGACATGTTAGCGGCGGACTAGCCGTTCTGTAATGTTTGGCTGCGTAAAGCGTTCACGTAGCGCGGTCGACTGCGACCCCCCAAATATTTTTGTCGACTAACCCCACATTTTATTACTATTCGTGTACCGCATGCCTCGATTTTCCACACTTTTGGATACCCTGTGAATGTGTTCCGTGTTCTACGTGTATAATACCGGGCCCGGCGGTAGGCGCGTGCCGTGCGGCGCGCCCAGCGCGGCGGCCAATCAGCGCACGGCTTGCCGCTGCCGGCGCGCTGCGGGCCAATGAGCGCGCGGCGCGGCGCCGCAGCGCGCCGGCAGCCAATGAGCGGCGCCGCTGGCAGCCAATGAGCGCGCGGCGCGGCGCCGGCAGCCAATGAGCGGCGCCGCCGGCCGCCGCGCGGGCCGCGTCTCCCGCCGGCGTCGCCTCACTATTTATTTACAATTTTGCCGCTAGCAACTCAAGCTTGGTATTGGTAGATTGGTTACGATAATGATATAAAATATTTGGCTGGTCGCTTTCATTATTAGACTTGGCTGTTTCCTGAGATGCTCTGACTGTGATAACACTAGCGCCGCGCCGCGGCTGCGCGCGGGGCGGCCGGCGCGAACATTAACACGCCATTATACATCATATTAACGAGCACCAGGATTTTCTCTCGTTCTAGTATTTATCTATCTTATATACGTATTATACTGTGTGTCCTCTTAGACTGTGTCCAGTGTAGGCGACTTAGAGAGCACAAGTCCGTATCTATCTATTGTTAGTTCCATATTATCACGAGCCACGTTTAAAGCTTCATAAAGATCTCCCAACAATATTACTATGCTTATTTATCACATTAAAACTATATTTTATTCCCAATATTTATAATTATAATTTTATGCATTGGAGTTTAATTTTGATATATTTATTTATGAGACGATTCAATTATGTAGTTTATGTATGGTTGTTCCTGGCTAGCCTAGTATGTATGTATGTAGCGATTTGAGAGACTAGCCTGATGACGTCATGCTTCACTCGCGCCGCGCCGCCTCGGGGTTGTGTCACACACACATGTACGATGCAGCACGACATATAGGTATCTCTAATATGGAAAACTAAAAATAAAAAATAATACTTTAATATCTTTCAAAAGTAACTTGGCAGCACACTCGACATGCTGGTGGGCTAATTACTTTTCTCAAAATGACAATATTAAAAAAATAATAATTTGAGATTGGAACACTTAGTAAGAATTAACCCTTAATTACCGCGAAAATTTCGGGTACTTTCAATTCAGTGGCGATTAGAGATGGGCAAGTACCCGGTACATAAAATTATCCGGTAAAAATATTCTATGAATACAATACAATACAAATACACTTTATTGCACCAAAATAAAAAGAAATAATTACAAAAAGTCTCTTAACTAAGTACCATGGCTAATGGCGGCCTTATAGCTATAAATATTTTTTCTACCGGGTACTTGCCCATCTCTAGTTGTGACGAATTCCGCTTTTATTTAAAGTCTTAATTGGATGTACTGATGTACAAGTTGGCAATGTTCTTAAAAGAGTAATGTGTTTTTATTGTAATTTTTTGTTACCATATTTCGTGCTGCATCAGATCTCCGACATATAAACTTGTGGATTACTTCCGCGGAGTGTGCCATCGACTTTTTCTCATGATCCGAAGATTCGAATTTCCGGTGGGGACATAAAAATACTTAATGATCCCTTGTTTAATTAGGACATTGCAGGCTGATCACCTGATTTACCAGATTGTCTAAAAGTAAGATAATCCATGCTTTGAGGCACATTAAGCCGCTGGTCCCGGATACTTACTGATGTAAGTACGTATTCGTTAGAGGGCCTTTGACTCAATAATCTTCTCATATGGTGAGGACGGTCATCGACCTTACAACTTTAATGAAAAGAAAAATAAGTCATTACTAAAAACTCATCTGGAAAAATAAATCATATTAAAAAGTTTCTAAAAGATCTTAACGAAATCAATAAAACTAAATCTGCTTCTTTAATTTCTGGGCTCACAGCGTATTGGGTGGTCTTGTAATGCTTTGTGTAAATAATTGAGCAATGAAAACCAGTCGATGGCACACGCGTCAGCGGTGGTATTTCCGCGCTACACCGACAGCGTGCAACTTAACCCTTCACGCACAGATGGGCGGCGTGTACGCGGGCGTGGGCTACGCCGGCGCGTTCCCTCCGCACCCGGGCCCCCCCCCGGCCCACCCCGGCCACCACCCGGGACACCCCGGGCACCCGGCGCACCCCGGGCACCCGGCGCACCCGCCGCGCGCTCCCTTCGCGTCCCCGCCGCACCCGCACTACCTCGCCAACTCACAGGTAAGTATTGTCGTTAGTTCTAGCATGGACTAGCCTCTTCTGTTACTTCAGTTTATACATTGTTTTAAGTTTACGCGGTTATTATCATAATTAAAGCACATAATAACGGGTTATTACCGCGTTTTAAACGCGGTGCCGTTATTATGTGCTTTAATTATGTTACTTCAGTTCTTTTGTAGTTTTAATGTTGAGATCCAGAATTCAATCAATGAGTTTTGCATCTGAATATCTTCTTCTATCGTGTGTTGTGAGGTAGGTAACCGACCCCATCAACCCTGGTGTCAGGGTTATTACTGAGCCGCCAAATGCCTCTGACATGACTCATGTAACGACTACGTACTTACATCAGTAAGTAGTAACTGCAATCTTACTTTCGGACAAGGTGTCCGCCCGCCAATGGAAGAGTGGTATTTATCATCTGTTGAAATCGCTGTAATTTCGACGCTTCCGTGTCTCGATATTTTTCTTTTTCAACAGCAATATTCTCTGACTGCTTAAACCGTCAAAGGATTTTAACTCTGTAATAACAGTGAAGTGTTTCGTTTCGTCTTGCTATGTGCGTTAGATTATATAATAAAATACCGACTGATATTAAAATGCTAAAATTGACATTATTTAAGACAAAATTATATAAATGGCTTAATGAACGTAATTTTTATTCTGTCAGGGAATTTCTGCAGTAATGTAATTATTAGTTTAAAGAAAAAGTTTAGTGTAAATAAATGTACCTTTGTCTACATATAACATTTGCATGCCAACATTGTTATGGCGAAACATGTATTGTACCTACTTCTAATACCCACTTGTCACCTTATTCACCATGTTTGACGCAAATAAAGTTTCTATTCTATTCTAACCTACAAACTCGCACGAGAAGAAAACCTTAGTTTTACCTCCTAAGTTACGTTTATTGTGAACGTCGTAAGATTTATTTTTTATGTTTTCCTTGTAGCTTGGGAATCTTTGATGTGTGTAGAGGATTGTTCTATGTAGTATTACTCCTATCTCTACGCCGGTATGTGACCCCAGTGTTGTGGCCCCACAGCGCGCGGAGGGCGGCCGCTACGACATCGGCGGCGGCGGCGCGCTGTCCCCGCTGACGTCACAAGAGCTGCACCACGCGCCGCTGCTGCTCAACTCTGAAGTAAGCATGAACTACCTCATGTCCTGGGTAACGCCAGCTAGTCCTTTGGGGGCAGACAGGGAGCAGCAATGAAACGCGCCTAGTTCGTTCAACGATTTATTCCGAACTAAACTATAAACTATTACCCTCTTTGTTCACAACTTATTATAATACATAATTCTACCTACATTACAGAAACTACCATCACATCGTCATCACCCCCCTAGCATTATCCCGTGTTCACAAGGTCCGCTTACCTAAGTTGAAGATTAGACAGGTCCGGTTTTGTACAGAAGCGACTGCCAGTCTGACCTTTCAACTCGCGAATAGAAAACCAGCCTAATACGGGTTAGGTCACATACCTCCGAAACGCATTTCTTGCAAATGTGAAAATGCGGTACTGAACCCGATGCACCCTTGGTTTTTATCGAGTTCTTAAAATTATTAATTCGTTGCAGTGTAGGTCTTAAATCTTTTAAGGTTTTACACATGCACCTTTTTTACCCAAATACCGGGTTTAAATACCGGGTAAATCCGCCGTGTGTAACTTTATACCCGGTGTTCCAGGCGCGCGGCGCAGCGCTCGAGCTGATGGCGCCGCACCACGCGCGGCACGCGCTCTCGCACCACCACCACGTAAGTGTCGCTCATGTAAGTTGTGCCGGCGCAGTGGAGCTGATTTGTTTTACTATTTTATCTAACCTTCAGTCGAAGATGTTCTCCCGTGACATGAGCTCACGACTATATTTCTGATTGGTGTATTATATATTTTTTGTCTTTATAGCAAAGAGAAAATTAAATTATCATGTAACTGTAGATTTATCGATCTTAAGAAGTATTAGTACTCAATATTTCCGGTAGATGGCGCCGGCGGCGTTGGCTTAATGGCGATGTAAAACAAAAATTTGTAGGAGCCTCGTTCGAGACAGACTTTCTATTTAAATGAGACGATGTAAACCCATGTGTGTGTATGAATAACTGTGTGGCGTGTGCGCAGCGGCGCGGCGGCGGCGGCGTGGGCGTGGGCGGCGGCGGGGGCGGCGCGGGGGGCGCGGGCCGGCGCGCGCTGGTGCGCGGCGCCGCGCGCTGGCCGCACGCGCTCACGCAGCTCAGCGGCGGCGCCGTCGTGGGCGCCGTGGGCGCTGTGGGCGCCGTGAGCGCCGTGGGCGCCGTGGGCGCGCTGGCCGTGCCGCCGCTGCACGTGTCGCCGCTCTCGCTGCCGCCGCCGCCCACCTACCAGGTAATAAACAAATAAATACTACAATAATAATTACTTATTTATTTCGAGGAAGACTTACGACCACACACATTTTTGAAAATGATTAATAGTACTTGTAATACTATAATAATTATGTACTATTATGCACTAATTAATTAATTATGCACTTAATTTATATACTATTTTTAACGGCTTGATACGAAATTAAATAAAGTAGAAAAAAAAATCTTATTGATTCGCTTTTGAGTCAAACTTTTTCGATATAATATTATCTTTGTAAATCTGATTTATGACTAAGTCCATGTCCATGTACGTGTCCAGGTGTTCCTGAACCTGCTGGCGATGTTCCCGCTGTCGCCGTACGCGGAGCCCCGCGACGACGCGCCGGACTCGCCCGAGACGGAGAACTACGAGGCGCTGCTGTCGCTGGCCGAGCGGCTCGGGGAGGCCAAGCCGCGGGGGCTGCAGCGGCAGGAGATCGACCAGGTACAGGGCACACTTGCACCGCACCCCCCACTAGCATCTAGGTCCCTCAAAGTGTCATGTAACTCTTTTTAACTATTTTCTTTTACTTTTTTAACTCTATTTTTTTATAAACTACTGTTTTTAACTCCGTTTTCTTTACATTACATTTACTTTCTTTTTCTCATTTTTATTTTTTAACTCTTTAATTTATTCTTTTTAAATCTGCTTTCTTTACATTACTCTTTATAACTCTGATTTCTTTAAATTATTATTTTTAACTCTGTTTTCTTTACATTACTCTTTTTAACTCTGTTTTTTTTAAACTACCGTTTTTAACTCTGTTATCTTTAAATTATTCTTTTTAATTCTGCTTTCTTTAAATTACTCTTCTTAACTCTGATTTCTTTAAATTATTTTTTCTAACTCTGTATTCATTTATTTATTCTTTTTAAATGTGCTTTCTTTACATTACTTTTTTTAACTCTGTTTTCTTTACATTATTCTTTTTAACTCTGTTTTCTTTCAATTACTCTTGTTTTTTTACAATCTATCTGTTAAGCGACGGCCCGTACTATTTGATTACTAACGAGTGTCGTCCGTGTGTCCCAGCTGCCGAGCTACAAGTACTGTGCGCAGACGCACCAGGGCGAGCAGACGTCGTGCGTGGTGTGCATGTGCGAGTTCGAGGCGCGGCAGACGCTGCGCGTGCTGCCCTGCGCGCACGAGTTCCACGCCAAGTGCGTCGACAAGTGGCTCAGGGTGAGTGGACGGGACCGGCTATAATACAGCCCCACTCTCACTTTGAGGTCGCAGGTTCCAATCCTAGCAAAGGCCTCCAAGGATTTCCATCCAATATTATTTTCGAATTCACGTTTGGATCATAAATGATTATCACGTTCGATTGATCATCAACTCAGAATCATTGTCCGAATAATCCCTCGATGTTTTCGTTGCGATGCCACTAAGGTGATGACGTGTGTTGACGTGTCCGTAATAAACAATTTTATTTTTATTTTATTTATTTACTAACACCCCGTATAAGCCATATGCGAGCACCTGGCAGTCGGAGTTGAAGCAGTCGCTGCAGTTGAATTAATTTATATATTATAATAATTGGAGCGTTAGGCTCACGATCTGGAGGTCCGGGTTCGATTCCCGATGGGGACATTGTCGAAATCACTTTGTGAGACTGTCCTTTGTTTGGTAAAGACTTTTCAGGCTTGAATCACCTGATTGTCCGAAAAAAGTAAGATGATTCCGTGCTTCGGAGGGCACGTTAAGCCGTTGGTCCCGGCCATTAGCCGTAAAAAAAACACCTCCACCAACCCGCATTAAAACAGCGTGGTATGCTCCATAGGATGGGTGATCACAAAAAAAAAAGTTTTCATCCCGAGCTCCTCCGTGCTTCGGAAGGCACGGTTAAGCCGTTGGTCCCGGCTGCATTAGCAGTCGTTAATAACCATCAATCCGCACTGGGCCCGCGTGGTGGTTTAAGGCCCGATCTCCCTATCCATCCGTAGGGAAGGCCCGTGGCCCAGCAGTGGGGACGTTAATGGGCTGATGATGATGATGATGACTTAAGCCCTGTTTTTATAGGTTTGTTTAATTTTTTTTCCAGTCCAACCGCACGTGTCCGATATGCCGTGGGAACGCCAACGAATACTTCTCGCACTCCGAGTGACGTAGCACGTAGCACGCTACGCCGCGCGCCCGCGTAGCGCCCGCGTAGCACCGGCGTAGCAGGCCGCGTTCCATGTAGCCTCTCAATGTTACCATTGTAAAGTGTATTATGTCGTGTGATGTCTGTCCACACCCCTTGGCGGGGTAGCGTGCAGCCTAGCTTACACCCACTAACTGGTTCGCCTTAAACAAGCAATAACTCAACGCTAATTAAAAATATTATAATACTTAATTAAAGACATAAATATAATTGCATACGGCAGGAGTGTTCTGGAACTGGAGATTTAACTAAAATAAAATTTAAAAATATGCAGTCGAATTGAGAACCTCCCCCTTTTTTGAAGTCGGTAAAAATAGACGTTATTAATTATCAAATATTGTTTTACCATGATTTTAGCCACACCTAAATTTTCCACCGAATCTGTCGAAAGTTCCAGAATAGGCCTACGGTGAGATGAATTTGTATGTAAATTCTTCTATTGATGTCGGCACGCGATTGTAGATCTTATGCTAGAGGGAATAGGGCGTTGTTTTGTGTACATCATGTTCGTCTTATTCATACTATTTTCTTTGTAAATAATTAAATGATGTTTCTAACTAATTTGGAATGCACGCCATCGCGCTGCTTGTCTTGCAGGGTGGGCAGGGAACTGTTGACTGTATGATACTTGATGATTGCAGTGATTATAATGAGCGTAAGTTGTAGTATTGAGCGGTATACTTGCGCAGGAGTCGAATTTTGAGTTCTTTCGGAGGTGCGAATCGACGCGAATTATCTGTCCTATCAGGCAACAAAATTAGCAAAAGTAAATGCTGCATTAAATTGCAAAATAATTATATCACGCCTATCTTAAGTCAACTGAGTACCACTCCGCTTCCACCCCGCAGGGCTGCTAGCGTGAAGGCACTATTGCGAGCTCCGTACTACCTCAAGTAGCATTTTGATTTGGATTTTCATATAAATACCGATTTTATTGTAAAAAAAAACGTTAGTAAGTACTTGAATTAGGACTCTAATGACATATCTATCTTAGGACGCCAATACTAAGATGTCGCGCGGCTCTGCCCACCGCGGTAGGGATAGTGGGCGTGTATTTATGTACGTATGTATGTATACCAAGTTGATAGTTGTACGACCATTTCTTCAATTATATTTGTTATGTTGTTGAGTTGTGGCCGTGGACACGTGACTTACACCGTAGCGTCCCAGGTTCGAATCTCGGCTCGGGCCATAACCCGACCTTTGTGAGTTTGAATTCATGTTTGGATGACGTGGTTTCCACGATTTGTGCCCGGCTAATGGCTATAGGCTCGCCCCGTATAGGCTGTAACATCCGCCACTGCCTACCCCTTTGGGGATACAGGCTTACGTTTTGTTGATACATTGTTGAATTGTATAGTTCAAAGATTGTCATTGTAATAATTTGACAGCGCTGAGGTATTACTGAGTGTAGGATACAATAACTATGTCGGTCAGTGGTTGTTTAACCTTCTTTCGATATAATTTCAAGTTTAAATAACATTAATTATATAGCTCGAGTGTAGTGTGCGAAGTCGACCAATCAGGAGGCTGCTTGTAGTTCTGGCCAATGAAGTTACTCGGCGATGACGCGATCTCCAGCCAATTAGGTGACGCGGTTGTCACGTGATATTTAGACTGCCAGTGAGAGAGCGCGCCGGTGACGCGACCTCGGCCGTGATTGGTCGACGGGCTTGTTCATAGTGTAAGTGCAAGTGATATGGGTGTGGACAAGTGGTGTAGGCAAGTGTCGGCTGGCGGAGTTTGTACTAATACAAGTGTTTGCATTTTATTTGTTGATTTATTGTCTGTGGTCGGTTGGGTGCGTGTTTACTTGAAGCAAGTGTGAAGTTTAGCAAGTAGCCATGTTATAATTTTGTTATGTAGGAGATAAGTAAGTGCAATATTAAAATCAGCTCGCGAGGTGTTCACTTTTGCCTACCCCTTTGGAGATACAAGCGCGATGCTATGTTCATGTTTGCGTTTAAAAAAGGAAATTTCGAGATGGCAGAAAATGGAGTTACGTATTTTGTCTTTGGGTGAAATTCACTACTCAATGGGTTCCATACTTTAATATCATTTGTTAAGAAATAAGTGGACCTTAACCGACATTACGGAACGAAGGGTAATGATAATGGTGCTGATTCCAGTACACACCGTCTAATTTTATTTTTACTTATACCTGTAATAAAATAAAATTTATGGCACACACGTCAATTTTAGACAGAAATCTAAAACAACCGTCTAAAAAATTACAAATACAAATTGATTTATTTGTGAAACACAGGTAGAGTAGGGTGTTATATAGGTTAGAGCGCTGTGATCTGCCCGTCGGCGTACAAATATAAATTAATTAAACATTAATATTATAAACGAACAGAATAAAGCAAACACAACATCGGCAAATAAACCAACAGAATAAAGTTGACAGCACATTTCAAACGGGTTGCATACCAGCGAGATACCTATTTGATTCGCCCGGGTTATTCATTAATTCACCCATTAATTTTATAATTTTAAGTTATACCTGGCAAAAGGAAAGGGACGGATGATTGACGGATGTTAATTTTAATAAATGAATGAATAGAATAACCCGGGTGAATTAAATAGGCATCTCGCTGGTATGCAATCTGTTTCACGTGTGCTGACAACTTAATTCTGTCGGGTTAATGGTCGATTTAAAATTTTGAGAATGGGTTTAATTTTCTGCTTAAAATTGTCGTGTGTTCCATAAACTATATTGTCCCTGTCGATTACCCGTCCCTTTCGGATAAGAAAATGACAGGTATAATTTGAAATAAAATGAAAATGGTGTGTACAGTCACGAGCAATATCATGTACCCACTTTGGAACCCTGTCGCACTATCATATTTGAAATTTAATGAGACTTACGGTGTAATTTGTCAAAAAAGTTAATGTGACATGGTTTCAAAGTGTATACATATTAGTACTCGTGACCGTGCCGGAATCGGCAGCATTGTCATTAGCGTGTTCTGCAATGGCGGCGACACTTGAAGTAAACACGCATTATATTGACTAATGTTTATTATTGATTGCATGTTGTTTAGTTGGAGTGTGTCGGCCCCGCCGGCGGTCCAATGTAATAGTACGTTATTGTTTCACCAAGCTTACACGCGCGGTCGGCACTGACGAGAGCTTCTTACTGATTTCTGGTGGCCTGGTAGTTTTTACACGGTTTTTTTGAGGTCGTTTTCTGCCCGTCTACTGGTGTAAGCACATCTGCCTACCCCTTCAGAGATCTGGCGTGTTGCTGTTATGTTTTCACTTTTCTCTGTCCGCGTGAACGTGACTTTGTTTTGAGCTGATTTATTGTAGTTTTGGCGTCTAAACTTGGCCGTACAGGCACCATACCATCCGGTACCATCAGAATCAATGTTACCAAGATGACCATACTTGTTACATGGTTTCCAGGATTTCTGTCCGGTTAATGGCAATATGTGGGTGTACTTGACACATCTGCCTACCCTTTCGGGGTTACGGGCGTGATGCGGTGTTATGTTAAACGTGATGGAGGTACCAGGGACACATGAATGAGTAAGGCGTTGTTGTTAGCACGTCGGCGTGGAGCCTTGTACCAGGAGTCGCTATTTGGTGTTGCAGTATATGATTATGTGTGTATGTATAGATATAGTACGGACAGTTATATAGGTATGTTTGTCGTGTGAGTGGTCCCGAGTTGAGGTCTGCCCGTGCAATAACTTTGTTGATAAACCTGCAGTGTGTTGTAGGCGAGTAGTGTGTAAGCCATCGCCAGCGAATCGTCGTGTACAGTCACCGTGCACTTTAGAACCGTATCGCATTAACTTGTTTGACAAATTGGATCGAAACTCTTCACTAAATGTCACACAGGTGAATGCGACACGGTTCTAAACTGTGTACATAATAGTGTTCATGAATAGAGGGTACCTTAGTAGCCGGCTTCCCGTAGTCGACGCTGATTGGTCCGCCACGGCGTGACGTAGCTTGTCTGTGATTGGTCGGAACGCTCGCCGCACCCCCTCAAGTACCAGGATCGCATGAATGTATGGGTAGTTGTAAAGATCAGTTTGTAACTCTAATATAAAGCAATAAGGGTGTGTTCTTATATTAGTTACTCGATGATATTATCGGTAAATTATGTCATCAACAGTTTCCCATTGTCTGCACACTGCATTCTCCATGCTACTTTTTAGGGAATGTTCCCAAAGCGGGAAACAACTTTCGCAAAGGCCGGTCATAGGATGGGTGACCACAAAAAAAAGTTTTCATCTCGAGCTCCTCGGTGCTTCGGAAGGCACGTTAACCCTTTGGTCCCGGCTGCATTAGCAGTCGTTAATAACCACCAATCCGCACTGGGCCCGCGTGGTGGTTTAAGGCCCGATCTCCCTAACCATCCATAGGGAAGGCCCGTGCCCCAGCAGTGGGGACGTTAATGGGCTGATGATGATGATGAGTAAGGACATTGGCTGCTTTTCTTATTCAAATTGTTCTTTTTTGTACTCTGGTGTTAAGGTTAGCTAATGAAGTTCTTTTTACATAAGTTTTGCGCATTTTTACTGCCCGAGAATGTTCCCAGAGGCGGATAATGGTGCTAATTCCTGTAAATACCATCTAATTTTATTTTAAGTTATATCTGTCATTTTCTTATCCGCCGAAAAGGAAAGGGACGGGTAATCGACAAGCATAACATTTATGGAACACACGTCAATTTTAAGCACAAATCTAAAACAACCGTCTAAAAATTTTACATCCGTCAATAACCCGACACAGTTAAGTAGACAGCACGTCAAACGGATTGCATACCAGCGACGTACCTTTTGATTCGCCCGGGTTATTCATTCATTTACTCATTCTTCCTAAAATTAAGAGCTGTGAATCATCCGTCCCTTTCCTTTTCGACGGATATGAAAATGACGGATATAACTTAAAATAAAATTAGGCGGTGTCTGCAGGAATCGGGGCCAATGAACGGGAATGGCGCGTCACTAGATACGATCCCGTGCAAAAATATAATGTAATGTAGGTATACATTAGAACCATATCCCGTTAACATGATTTATATTTAGTGACGTATTTGTGCTGCTTCAGACAAAGTGCAATAAAGTTGCACCAAAGCACAGATCGTGCAGTTTCGTACAATAAAATACACTTGTTTTGTTTTGAATTGACACCTAATTTTATTTTAAGTTTTACCTGACATTTTCTTATCCGACGAAAAGGAAAGGGACGGGTAATCGACAGGCATAAATTTTATGGAACACACGTCAATTGGAGCACAAATCTAAAACAACCCAAAAACAATTTTGCATTGGCTAATAACCCGACAGGTACCTTTTTGATTCGCCCGGGTTATTCATTCATTTACTCATTCTTCCTAAAATTAAGAGCTGTCAATCATCCGTCCCTTTCCTTTTCGTCGGATAAGAAAATGACAGGTATAATAAATAATAAATAAAATTAGATGGCGTCTGCAGGAATCAACAACTGCTATGACTCGTCCAATGAGCCACTGTGACATGGTTCTAAGTGTATCCATATATTGAGACGTATCTCCCAACAGCGCGTCACCCTCTGTGCATGTAACAATATGCAACTAGGTATTGTAAGAGTATATGTTGCTGTCACCACGCCATCGTGGCTACGGGGGTGGGGTGCAGCGAGTGCTAACCCCTGCTTTACTAATACCAGTGCGACCCGCCGGAGCGGCCAAGTGTTGCGCCCACGCATGGACAGTTGTTGCGACAAGTCAATTATAATTGTTATTTGTAGTGTACTTGTGGTGTGCGCCGCAGGTGTCAGCGTACGCGATAAATTGACAATTGTTGATGTTGCAAAATATTGTAAAAAAAAATCGCAATAAAAATAAATCTGTAGTCTTCTCACCTGTCCTGGTTGCACAGACCATTGCGCCATTGCCATATTGCAACCACGCCAAAAATATTTTGCTAAAAGCTGTTGTCAATTCATTGAGTACGATTATTTGTTATACAATAAACATGTTGGAACATGTCCCGGCGCCAGCCAGCAACCACAGCGATGTATTAACGCGACGATGACGTCATGACGCGACGTCATGACGTCACGGCCGCGTGTGGACCCGAAGCGCTCACTCGGTTTTATTTTATTAAATGCACTGCTATTGTATCTGTTGTTTCTATTACACCCCACACGACTGAAGATTATACCCCCACCCGCCCTGTCTCGGTTACGCACCGTGAAGAAGGCGATATTCAACGTAAATAGTAATTGAAGTATGTCTACCACGTAAGGATACTGTCATCACAGCTGACAAAAAGTAAAACAAAAGCTAAACCTAAGGATGATCTGATAAAAATAAAATAATAAGTATCTAGAGTTTAATTAATGTCAACATTTACGGGCTTCGGAAGGCACGTTAAGCCGTTGGTCCCGGCTGCATTAGCAGTCGTTAATAACCATCAATCCGCACTGGGCCTGCGTGATGGTTTAAGGCCCGATCTCCCTATCCATCCATAGGGAAGGCCCGTGCCCCAGCAGTGGGGACGTTAATGGGCTGGTGATGATGATGATAACATTTACGAGACTCCTGGAATACTGCATATAGTATAAAAATTAAAGTCGAATATAACGGCCTCTGTGGTCCAGTGGTTGAGCGTTGGACTCACGATCCGAAGGCCCCGGGTTCGAATCCCGGTAGGGGCATATCACAAAAATCACTTTGTGATCCCTAGTTTGGTTAGGACATTACAGGCTGATCACCTGATTGTCCGAAAGTAAGATGATCCGTGCTTCGGTAGGCACGTTAAGCCGTTGGTCCCGGTTACTATTTACTGATGTAAGTGAGTAATCGTTACATGAGCCATGTCAGGGGCCTTTGGCGGCTCAATTATAACCTTGACACCAGCGTTGATGAGGTTGGTATTCTACCTCACGACCCACACGATAAGAAGAAGAAGTCGAATATCTTTTTATTTATTGATCGTTGTTCTTGAGGAATTACGACTTCAGGTAGTATTAGAAATAAAATGTAGAATCTGAGTATAAAATCAACGTATATTTCAGTGAGATGTGATAGTACAAATGAAAGGGGTGCGGGGGGGACGGACAATGTCAAGTTAGCGCCTACTAAATAAAAATAGCAATCCCGTCTTCATCCTTTCGTGATTTATAAGTATGAAAAGGCGTCGATTCCCAACAATCGTCATAAGTCATAATCTGATATTTGGCGACAAATTCTAGACATTTTTTGTGTGAAATCAGATTTTGCAAGTGCTGTAGAAAAAAAAGTGATGCTGGGGTAAGGCTTACCCTGGCACTGCCACCAAACAATGCTTAAATAACTTTTAAGCGGCGCCGGCGTGACGGCGAATTCTGATATAATATTCACGACATTTTTTGTGACCGTCAGGATGGCCTGTCACTACCCTAATTTTATATCGAAGTAATTATTAAAAGTTAGTGCTCAGTTGCTACCAGTTGGTACCGATCGTTAGACAGTTGGTACCCTTAATTTAAAGAAGACAATCTACTTTTTTAGGTGACGCGCCATTGTAGCACCAGGATGGCTGGTCACCTATGCAGTGAGAACAAACTGCGCACATTTATAGAGTTTATTTATAACCAATGGTTGACACTAACTGGTACCTTCATATACGTAGTTTTGGACCTCATAACTTTTAAGGATAAAAAGTTATTATAGATTTACTATTTAGATTTCGTAACGCCTACAGACTTAAAATGAGCAATTCCGAAATTGAACACATAAGCGGTATTCTATCAGCAGTAAAATTAGGATAGTGACAGGCCATCCCATAGACATATATCTCTATGGGCCATCCTGACGGTCATCATTTTTTGGGTGAAATCAGATCTTCGCCACCTGCTGTAGTTATCGAGATAAGCAGTTAATTATTCTGAAGTCGGTGCCAAGTAAATGCAATAACGAGCAAGCGAGCAACGCTACCAAGTACTTGGGGTATGGTACCAAGTACTTTGGGTTTGGTACCAAGTACTTGGGGTTTGGTACCAAGTACTTGGGGTATGGTACCAAGTACTTGGGGTATGGTACCAAGTACTTGGAGTAAGGTACCAAGTACTTGGGGTTTGGTACCAAGTACTTGGGGTATGGTAGTAAGTACTTGGGGTATGTAGTAAGTACTTGGGGTATGGTAGTAAGTACTTGTGGTTTGGTACTAAGTACTTGGGGTTTGGTAGTAAGCACTTGGGGTATGGTAGTAAGTACTTGGGGTATGGTAGTAAGTACTTGGGGTATGGTAGTAAGTACTTGGGGTTTGGTAGTAAGTACTTGGGGTATGGTAGTAAGTACTTGGGGTATGGTAGTAAGTACTTGGGGTATGGTAGTAAGTACTTGGGGTTTGGTAGTAAGTACTTGGGGTATGGTACTAAGTACTTGGGGTTTGGTAGTAAGCACTTGGGGTATGGTAGTAAGTACTTGGGGTATGGTAGTAAGTACTTGGGGTTTGGTAGTAAGTACTTGGGGTATGGTAGTAAGTACTTGGGGTATGGTAGTAAGTACTTGGGGTATGGTAGTAAGTACTTGGGGTTTGGTAGTAAGTACTTGGGGTATGGTAGTAAGTACTTGGGGTATGGTAGTAAGTACTTGGGGTATGGTAGTAAGTACTTGGGGTATGGTAGTAAGTACTTGGGGTATGGTAGTAAGTACTTGGGGTTTGGTACCAAGTACTTGGGGTATGGTCGTAAGTACTTGGGGTATGGTAGTAAGTACTTGGGGTTTGGTAGTAAGTACTTGGGGTTTGGTAGTAAGCACTTGGGGTATGGTGGTAAGTACTTGGGGTATGGTAGTAAGTACTTGGGGTATGGTAGTAAGTACTTGGGGTATAGTAGTAAGTACTTGGGGTTTGGTACCAAGTACTTGGGGTATGGTAGTAAGTACTTGGGGTATGGTGGTAAGTACTTGGGGTATGGTAGTAAGTACTTGGGGTATGGTAGTAAGTACTTGGGGTTTGGTACCAAGTACTTGGGGTATGGTAGTAAGTACTTGGGGTATGGTAGTAAGTACTTGGGGTATAGTAGTAAGTACTTGGGGTATGGTAGTAAGTACTTGGGGTATGGTAGTAAGTACTTGGGGTATGGTGGTAAGTACTTGGGGTATGGTAGTAAGTACTTGGGGTATGGTAGTAAGTACTTGGGGTATGTTGGTAAGTACTTGGGGTATGGTAGTAAGTACTTGGGGTATGGTAGTAAGTACTTGGGGTATGGTGGTAAGTACTTGGGGTATGGTAGTAAGTACTTGGGGTATGGTAGTAAGTACTTGGGGTATGGTAGTAAGTACTTGGGGTATGGTAGTAAGTACTTGGGGTTTGGTACCAAGTACTTGGGGTTTGGTACCAAGTACTTGGGGTATGGTAGTAAGTACTTGGGGTATGGTAGTAAGTACTTGGAGTATGGTAGTAAGTACTTGGGGTATGGTAGTAAGTACTTGGGGTTTGGTACCAAGTACTTGGGGTTTGGTACCAAGTACTTGGGGTATGGTAGTAAGTACTTGGGGTATGGTAGTAAGTAGTGATGTAACGAATATTCGCATTCGCATTCGCATTCGCGAATATCCGCAAATTTTTGAATATTCGCATTCGCATTCGCAAAATTTATGCGAATACTTAGCGAATGTTTTAGCGAAAGTTCATCTTGAGCTACATTAGAGTGGTGAAAATGTGTCGCTTTCTTTTTACATTTGTTAATGGCTGCAATGATTGATTCTTGTGACTTAAGCCCTTCTTTAACAACGAGTTGGATTTGGTGCTTTTTTTTTTTTTTTTTTTTGACGTGACTTATTGTAGATTTGCCGCAGATGGCATTAACTACTTGGCCGGACAAATGGGGAGCGCTGAAGGCTCTCACCCGGTACAACGTTTAAGACAACAGGCCTGAGGGTGCCCAGTTGGGCGCGAACCTCGGCTCAGGGCGTCGTCTGAGAGGAAAAATATTTGAAAGAATTAATCGACCCTAGTGGGTCGATAGCGATAAGCGCTGAATGAGGGAAATCGTCGACCACGCCGGCGGGGTCGGTATCGGGGTCCTGGATTTGGTGCGATGAATAATCAATGTTTTTAATGCTCAATAAAGAAATACCTTTTTTTCATGTTAGTGCCACCATCTCTTACAATACATAATACGTTTTCTTTGGGAATTCCCCACGATGACAACATAGTTTCTAACTTTGCCGCTATATTTTCTCCTGTATGTCGCCCATCGTTGAATACTTCTGCTTTCAATACAATCATTTTTCGTTCAAAATTATTGGTAATTCCGTGACAAGTGAAACTTATACGAAACGTCAAACCTATCAAACATTTTAAGCGCGCTTTTTTGACATTTTAAAATATTCGCATTCGTATTCGCATTCGCGAATGTTGAAGATAATTATTCGCAATCGCATTCGCATTCGCGAATGTGAAAAATCCAACATTCGTTACATCACTAGTAGTAAGTACTTGGGGTATGGTAGTAAGTACTTGGGGTATGGTAGTAAGTACTTGGGGTATGGTAGTAAGTACTTGGGGTATGTTGGTAAGTACTTGGGGTATGGTAGTAAGTACTTGGGGTATGGTAGTAAGTACTTGGGGTATGGTGGTAAGTACTTGGGGTATGGTAGTAAGTACTTGGGGTATGGTAGTAAGTACTTGGGGTATGGTAGTAAGTACTTGGGGTTTGGTAGTAAGTACTTGGGGTATGGTAGTAAGTACTTGGGGTATGGTAGTAAGTACTTGGGGTATGGTAGTAAGTACTTGGGGTATGGTAGTAAGTACTTGGGGTATGGTAGTAAGTACTTGGGGTTTGGTACCAAGTACTTGGGGTATGGTAGTAAGTACTTGGGGTATGGTAGTAAGTACTTGGGGTATGGTAGTAAGTACTTGGGGTATGGTAGTAAGTACTTGGGGTTTGGTACCAAGTACTTGGGGTTTGGTACCAAGTACTTGGGGTATGGTAGTAAGTACTTGGGGTATGGTAGTAAGTACTTGGGGTATGGTAGTAAGTACTTGGGGTATGGTAGTAAGTACTTGGGGTTTGGTACCAAGTACTTGGGGTTTGGTACCAAGTACTTGGGGTATGGTAGTAAGTACTTGGGGTATGGTAGTAAGTACTTGGGGTATGTTGGTAAGTACTTGGGGTATGGTAGTAAGTACTTGGGGTATGGTAGTAAGTACTTGGGGTTTGGTACCAAGTACTTGGGGTATGGTAGTAAGTACTTGGGGTATGTTGGTAAGTACTTGGGGTATGGTAGTAAGTACTTGGGGTTTGGTACCAAGTACTTGGGGTTTGGTACCAAGTACTTGGGGTATGGTAGTAAGTACGTGGGGTATGGTAGTTGTCAGGTAGTTAGAAATTAAGAGATTGGCATGTACCCTCAAGAAAAGAATAAATCAGTCTATAATTGAAACCCGTGTTTTAATACATGACATGGCGCAGTCGGGAAATAGATCGGGAATAAAGGGTTAAGAAGTGATAAAAAGTGTAAAACATAGAAGAAAAAGTTCATAAAATATGGAAAGTGTATTAACCCCACCGTCGCCGTTTAGATTTGATGGAAATTCGTTAGACTTAGCTTCAAGTAGCTTGAGTGACAATTGGGCGAAATGGAAAAATGGATATGAGATTTACAGCAAGGCTTGTGAAATATACAAAAAGGAAAAGGAAGTACAGTTAAATATATTGTTGCATGTGGTAGGTGAACAGTGTCGCGAAATTTTAAAACAATCAACGAAATGTATTACGGCTGAAGATGTTTTTAAAAAGTTGGATGAACACTTTAGAATAAAGAGAAATGTAACTGTTGAGCGGCACAGATTTTTCAAAAGAGACCAAAAAGATCATGAAACCATAGACCAGTATGTGTATGATTTAAGGAAACTGGCTCAAACCTGCGAGTTTGGAACACTTGAAGAGGACTTGATAAAGGATAGACTAGTGTGTGGTGTTATCAGCCCAGCGATCTGCGAGCGACTTCTTCGAGAAGACGACTTGAATTTAAAGAAGGCATTAGAAATATGTCGAGCTGCCATAGTGTCTAAAGCATACTCAGAAAGTATAAAACGAGACAGTGAACCAACATACGAGATAACAAAAGAAAATCAAGAAACAAGCAATGAGAACATCTGGGTCGTGCGTCGTGGCGCGGCGGCATCGTCCCGAGGGCGTGGCGGGGCATGGAGTGGGCGCGGGGCGCGCCGCGAGCGCTGGGCGCGGGCCCGGCCGCCACCAGCCGCCGGCGCCGCGCGTACGTCACAGCGGTCCGCCGCCACCACCGCCCCGCCCGCGGCAGCGTCCTGCATGCATTGTGGTGGGGTGCATAGAAAATACGAATGTCCGGCCTATGGAAAGAAGTGTTTACGATGTCTAAAGATGAATCATTTTGCGCGAGCGTGTCAGGTGTATTATGTGGAAGAATCAGATGAGCAGGTAGTACATTCTATTAATAACTGCGGCGAGTGGAATGTAGATTTGAAAATCAACGAAACTGTTCTTACATTTAAAATAGACACCGGGGCAGATGTAAATGTCTTGCCATGGAAATGTTTAAATAAAATAGGGATACCTGAGTCGGATTTATTGAAAACAAATACTAAATTATGCAGTTACTCGGGAGACAAAATTGATGTTGTAGGGAAAATTAATTTACGGGTATTTTATAAAGATAAAATGTATACATTGGAATTTAAAGTAGCAAATGTAAGGTCAGTTCCGATATTAGGAAGATATGCTTGTTCACACTTGGATGTAGTGAGGCGAGTGATGGCAATTAAAAATACGGGTTTAGATAATATAACTAATAAAGATGCATTACAAATAATACAACAATATGAGGATGTGTTTCACGGGATAGGGTGTTTGCCAGGAAAATATAGGATCAAATTGCAAGAAAATGTTAATCCGGTAATACATGCTCCGCGAAAAATACCTTTTGCGATTAAGGATGATGTAAAAAAGAAACTTCAAGAAATGGAGAAGCAAAAAATCATAGAAAAAGTGGAAGGTCCATCTGATTGGGTAAACAGCATAACTGTGGTCAAGAAGCCGAATGGTGATCTACGCATTTGCTTAGATCCAAAAGAATTAAACATGGTGATTAAAAGAGAGCATTTTAGGCTTCCCACACTCGATGAAATTGTCTCAAAGCTGTCGGGATCAAAATATTTTAGCACACTTGATGCTTCAAACGGGTTTTGGCATGTAGAATTAGATGACACAAGTTCCTACTGCACGTTCAACACACCTTTCGGGCGATTTAAGTTTTTACGTATGCCATATGGAATTAGCTCTGCTTCAGAAGTTTTTCACAAGAAAATGTACGAAAACTTTGATAATTTAGACGGTGTAGTCATGTATATCGACGACTTATTAATATATGGTAGCACGAAGGAAGAACACGATAAAAGACTGAAGAAAGTTTTAGAAAGATGCCGAAAAATAAATTTGAAACTCAATAAACAAAAATGTAAAATAGGATTGGAAGAAATTAAATATTTAGGACACAAAATAACAAAAAACGGATTATACCCTGATGACTCGCATATTACAGCTATCACAAATATGCCAACACCGAAGAACAGAAAAGATGTAGAAAGATTGTTAGGTCTCATCACATACGTTGGCACCTTTATTCCCAATCTATCCGATAAAACATTACTATTGAGGGAGTTGTTGAAGCAGGAAAATGAATGGCAGTGGGGCGAGGAACACGAAAAATGTTTTGGAGAAATTAAAAAGTGTTTAACTAAACGTCCAGTATTACAATTTTATGACTTAAACAAACCAATAACAATTTCCGTGGATGCTAGCAAGAGTGGTCTCGGGGCATGCTTGATGCAGAGTGACCTTCCTGTGTGCTACGCTTCAAAGTCTCTAAGTAAAACGGAGCAAAGATATGCACAAATAGAAAAAGAGTTATATGCTGTTGTATTTGCGTGTGAGAGATTTTATCCATATATTTATGGAAGAAGAGATGTTACAATTGAAACAGACCACAAACCGTTAATTACAATCATAAAAAAACCCATTGTAGACTCACCGGCAAGGTTACAAAGGATGTTGTTGCGATTGCAACGATATACTTTCAATTTAGTATACAAAGCCGGAAAGTACTTGTATATAGCGGACACACTCTCTCGTGCATATGAGCCATCGAGCGCTCAGCACGCTGGCGATGAGTCACTGTGTGACGAAGTGTGCGCTGTGACGCGAGCGGCTGCCACGCGCGTCTCAAGCTACGTCACTGATTTACAGTTTGTCAAGTTACAGAAAGTAACGGAAAATGATCGTGAATTAGCCATAGTAAAAAGATATGTGTTGAAAGGATGGCCTTCACAAAAGAAGGGAATAGATGATGTCGCAAAACCATATTGGCATTATAAAGAAGATTTATCGGTGGCATACGGACTGCTTTGGAAGGGTGACAGAGTAGTGATACCGAAAATTATGAGAAATGAAATGTTGAAAAAACTGCATATTGGTCATATGGGAGTTGAAAAATGTAAATTGAGGGCAAGAGAGACAATATTTTGGCCAGGTATCAATAATGATCTTCAGAACATGATACAGAGTTGCGATATTTGTTCGACACATAGAAGAAGCAATCAAAAAGAGACATTACAACCTCACGAGATACCAGACATGGCTTGGGTAAAAGTTGGCGTAGATTTATTTCAAGTAAAAGGAAATGACTATTTGTTATTAGTTGATTACTACAGTAAATTCATTGAAGTGATAGAACTACAAAGTACAACATCGGAAACAATAATAAATAACTTAAAAAATATATTTTCTCGTCAAGGAATACCTAACATAGTAATGTCGGACTGTGGCCCACAATTTTCATCAGTATTGTTTAAAAAGTTTGCCATAGATTGGAATTTTACCCATCAAACTTCTTCACCGCGTTATCCACAGTCCAATGGGCAGATTGAACGCTCCGTGCAAACAATCAAGAGAATAATAATTAAATGTACCGAAGACAAATGCGATTACCGCATCGCGTTATTGGAATACCTTAACACACCACTAGGAAATGATTTATCATCACCAGCCGAAATATTACAGAGCAGAAAATTACGAAGCATAATACCAATAATGAATAAATTACTCATGCCAAAAATACAGAAAGATATTAAAACAAAACTACTAGACAGGCAAAATAAACAAACAATGTACTACAACAGGCATGCAAGGGATTTACAAAAATTAAAATTGGCACAAAAAGTAAAAGTAATTAATATGCATAAGAAAACATGGGAATCTGGGACAATAACAAAAATACTGGCAAATAGATCTTATGAAATACAGTTAAAAAATGGAATAAAAATCATTAGAAACCGGAAACACATCAATATAGACTATTCCAACAATCATAACTCGCCTCAATACAACTTTGACTATGATGACTTGACAACACAATCCCTACCAGATAACGAAAGTAGTACGTCATCACAAATAAACAATAATTATGTAACTCGTTCTGGCAGGACAGTGAGGCCGCCGAGTAGATGGGGCTACGAGAACACCGCTTGAAACTCCACGGGTTACATAATAATACAAATACACAAACATATCAAATTATATACATATAAATATAAAATAAAATATACATTTAGTTTGTTTTATCATTAATTTTGTTTTATCAAAGGCCTCGTCAAGACTACACTAAAACAAACTAAAACTTTCACATATACTCTTTACCTATAATCTAGTAACTAAAACTTAATAACAATTATAATAAATTGTAATCAAATTGAATAATATTTATAACCTACTTAATCAGATCATAACCATAACAATTAAATTTTTTGAATAAAGTGTATATAATCAATAAATAATAATGAAGTGTATATATTAAAAAAATAATAAGGCAACAAATGCATGTTAGAATTAAATTAAATATGAATTAAAAAAAAAAAAGTGTTATTATAGTAATTATTAATTGGTCAATATTGTATTTAGAATGTGAAGATTATTAGTATTTACAAAGATGTACTTAATTTAGTTAAGTTAGCATCGCAGATATTTTCGATTTTGTTTTGTTTAAAGAAGGATGATGTCAGGTAGTTAGAAATTAAGAGATTGGCATGTACCCTCAAGAAAAGAATAAATCAGTCTATAATTGAAACCCGTGTTTTAATACATGACAGTAGTAAGTACTTGGGGTATGGTAGTAAGTACTTGGGGTATGGTAGTAAGTACTTGGGGTATGGAAGTAAGTACTTGGGGTTTGGTACCAAGTACTTGGGGTATGGTAGTAAGTACTTGGGGTATGGTAGTAAGTACTTGGGGTATGGAAGTAAGTACTTGGGGTATGGTAGTAAGTACTTGGGGTATGGTAGTAAGTACTTGGGGTATGGTAGTAAGTACTTGGGGTATGGTAGTAAGTACTTGGGGTATGGTAGTAAGTACTTGGGGTATGGTAGTAAGCACTTGGGGTATAGTAGTAAGTACTTGGGGTTTGGTACCAAGTACTTGGGGTATGGTAGTAAGTACTTGGGGTATGGTGGTAAGTACTTGGGGTATGGTGGTAAGTACTTGGGGTATGGTGGTAAGTACTTGGGGTTTGGTACCAAGTACTTGGGGTATGGTAGTAAGTACTTGGGGTATGGTGGTAAGTACTTGGGGTTTGGTACCAAGTACTTGGGGTATGGTAGTAAGTACTTGGGGTATGGTAGTAAGTACTTGGGGTTTGGTACCAAGTACTTGGGGTATGGTAGTAAGTACTTGGGGTATGTTGGTAAGTACTTGGGGTATGGTAGTAAGTACTTGGGGTTTGGTACCAAGTACTTGGGGTTTGGTACCAAGTACTTGGGGTATGGTAGTAAGTACTTGGGGTATGGTAGTAAGTACTTGGGGTATGGTAGTAAGTACTTGGGGTATGGTAGTAAGTACTTGGGGTATGGTAGTAAGTACTTGGGGTTTGGTACCAAGTACTTGGGGTATGGTAGTAAGTACTTGGGGTATGGTAGTAAGTACTTGGGGTTTGGTACCAAGTACTTGGGGTATGGTAGTAAGTACTTGGGGTATGGTAGTAAGTACTTGGGGTATGGTAGTAAGTACTTGGGGTATGGTAGTAAGTACTTGGGGTATGGTAGTAAGTACTTGGGGTATGGTAGTAAGTACTTGGGGTATGGTGGTAAGTACTTGGGGTATGGTGGTAAGTACTTGGGGTATGGTAGTAAGTACTTGGGGTATGGTAGTAAGTACTTGGGGTTTGGTACCAAGTACTTGGGGTATGGTAGTAAGTACTTGGGGTATGGTAGTAAGTACTTGGGGTATGGTAGTAAGTACTTGGGGTTTGGTACCAAGTACTTGGGGTTTGGTACCAAGTACTTGGGGTATGGTAGTAAGTACTTGGGGTATGGTAGTAAGTACTTGGGGTATGGTAGTAAGTACTTGGGGTATGGTAGTAAGTACTTGGGGTTTGGTACCAAGTACTTGGGGTATGGTAGTAAGTACTTGGGGTATGGTAGTAATTACTTGGGGTATGGAAGTAAGTACTTGGGGTATGGTAGTAAGTACTTGGGGTATGGTAGTAAGTACTTGGGGTATGGTGGTAAGTACTTGGGGTATGTTGGTAAGTACTTGGGGTATGGTGGTAAGTACTTGGGGTATGTTGGTAAGTACTTGGGGTATGGTAGTAAGTACTTGGGGTATAGTAGTAAGTACTTGGGGTATGGTAGTAAATACTTGGGGTATGGTGGTAAGTACGTGGGGTATGGTGGTAAGTACTTGGGATTTGGTACCAAGTACTTGGGGTATGGTAGTAAGTACTTGGGGTTTGGTACCAAGTACTTGGGGTATGGTAGTAAGTACTTGGGGTATGGTAGTAAGTACTTGGGGTATGGTAGTAAGTACTTGGGGTATGGTAGTAAGTACTTGGGGTATGGTAGTAAGTACTTGGGGTATGGTAGTAAGTACTTGGGGTATGGTAGTAAGTACTTGGGGTATGGTAGTAAGTACTTGGGGTATGGTGGTAAGTACTTGGGGTATGGTGGTAAGTACTTGGGGTATGGTGGTAAGTACTTGGGGTATGGTGGTAAGTACTTGGGGTATGTTGGTAAGTACTTGGGGTATGGTAGTAAGTACTTGGGGTATAGTAGTAAGTACTTGGGGTATAGTAGTAAGTACTTGGGGTATGGTAGTAAATACTTGGGGTATGGTGGTAAGTACTTGGGGTTTGGTACCAAGTACTTGGGGTATGGTAGTAAGTACTTGGGGTATGGTAGTAAGTACTTGGGGTATGGTGGTAAGTACTTGGGGTATGGTGGTAAGTACTTGGGGTATGGTGGTAAGTACTTGGGGTATGGTAGTAAGTACTTGGGGTATAGTGGTAAGTACTTGGGGTATGGTAGTAAGTACTTGGGGTATGGTAGTAAGTACTTGGGGTATGGTGGTAAGTACTTGGGGTATGGTAGTAAGTACTTGGGGTATGGTAGTAAGTACTTGGGGTTTGGTACCAAGTACTTGGGGTATGGTAGTAAGTACTTGGGGTTTGGTACCAAGTACTTGGGGTATGGTAGTAAGTACTTGGGGTATGGTAGTAAGTACTTGGGGTTTGGTACCAAGTACTTGGGGTATGGTAGTAAGTACTTGGGGTATGTTGGTAAGTACTTGGGGTATGGTAGTAAGTACTTGGGGTTTGGTACCAAGTACTTGGGGTTTGGTACCAAGTACTTGGGGTATGGTAGTAAGTACTTGGGGTATGGTAGTAAGTACTTGGGGTATGGTAGTAAGTACTTGGGGTATGGTAGTAAGTACTTGGGGTATGGAAGTAAGTACTTGGGGTATGGAAGTAAGTACTTGGGGTTTGGTACCAAGTACTTGGGGTATGGTAGTAAGTACTTGGGGTATGGTAGTAAGTACTTGGGGTATGGAAGTAAGTACTTGGGGTATGGTAGTAAGTACTTGGGGTATGGTAGTAAGTACTTGGGGTATGGTAGTAAGTACTTGGGGTATGGTAGTAAGTACTTGGGGTATGGTAGTAAGCACTTGGGGTATAGTAGTAAGTACTTGGGGTTTGGTACCAAGTACTTGGGGTATGGTAGTAAGTACTTGGGGTATGGTGGTAAGTACTTGGGGTATGGTGGTAAGTACTTGGGGTATGGTGGTAAGTACTTGGGGTTTGGTACCAAGTACTTGGGGTATGGTAGTAAGTACTTGGGGTATGGTGGTAAGTACTTGGGGTTTGGTACCAAGTACTTGGGGTATGGTAGTAAGTACTTGGGGTATGGTAGTAAGTACTTGGGGTTTGGTACCAAGTACTTGGGGTATGGTAGTAAGTACTTGGGGTATGTTGGTAAGTACTTGGGGTATGGTAGTAAGTACTTGGGGTTTGGTACCAAGTACTTGGGGTTTGGTACCAAGTACTTGGGGTATGGTAGTAAGTACTTGGGGTATGGTAGTAAGTACTTGGGGTATGGTAGTAAGTACTTGGGGTATGGTAGTAAGTACTTGGGGTATGGTAGTAAGTACTTGGGGTTTGGTACAAAGTACTTGGGGTATGGTAGTAAGTACTTGGGGTATGGTAGTAAGTACTTGGGGTATGGAAGTAAGTACTTGGGGTATGGTAGTAAGTACTTGGGGTATGGTAGTAAGTACTTGGGGTATGGTAGTAAGTACTTGGGGTTTGGTACCAAGTACTTGGGGTATGGTAGTAAGTACTTGGGGTATGGTAGTAAGTACTTGGGGTATGGAAGTAAGTACTTGGGGTATGGTAGTAAGTACTTGGGGTATGGTAGTAAGTACTTGGGGTATGGTAGTAAGTACTTGGGGTATGGTAGTAAGTACTTGGGGTATGGTAGTAAGTACTTGGGGTATGGTAGTAAGTACTTGGGGTATAGTAGTAAGTACTTGGGGTTTGGTACCAAGTACTTGGGGTATGGTAGTAAGTACTTGGGGTATGGTAGTAAGTACTTGGGGTATGGTAGTAAGTACTTGGGGTTTGGTACCAAGTACTTGGGGTTTGGTACCAAGTACTTGGGGTATGGTAGTAAGTACTTGGGGTATGGTAGTAAGTACTTGGGGTATGGTAGTAAGTACTTGGGGTATGGTAGTAAGTACTTGGGGTATGGTAGTAAGTACTTGGGGTATGGTAGTAAGTACTTGGGGTATGGTAGTAAGTACTTGGGGTATGGTAGTAAGTACTTGGGGTATGGTAGTAAGTACTTGGGGTATGGTAGTAAGTACTTGGGGTATGGTAGTAAGTACTTGGGGTATGGTAGTAAGTACTTGGGGTATGGTAGTAAGTACTTGGGGTATGGTGGTAAGTACTTGGGGTATGGTGGTAAGTACTTGGGGTATGGTAGTAAGTACTTGGGGTATGGTAGTAAGTACTTGGGGTATGGTAGTAAGTACTTGGGGTATGGTAGTAAATACTTGGGGTATGGTGGTAAGTACTTGGGGTATGGTGGTAAGTACTTGGGGTTTGGTACCAAGTACTTGGGGTATGGTAGTAAGTACTTGGGGTTTGGTACCAAGTACTTGGGGTATGGTAGTAAGTACTTGGGGTATGGTAGTAAGTACTTGGGGTATGGTAGTAAGTACTTGGGGTATGGTAGTAAGTACTTGGGGTATGGTAGTAAGTACTTGGGGTATGGTAGTAAGTACTTGGGGTATGGTGGTAAGTACTTGGGGTATGGTGGTAAGTACTTGGGGTATGGTGGTAAGTACTTGGGGTATGGTGGTAAGTACTTGGGGTATGTTGGTAAGTACTTGGGGTATGGTAGTAAGTACTTGGGGTATAGTAGTAAGTACTTGGGGTATAGTAGTAAGTACTTGGGGTATGGTAGTAACTACTTGGGGTATGGTGGTAAGTACTTGGGGTATGGTGGTAAGTACTTGGGGTTTGGTACCAAGTACTTGGGGTATGTTGGTAAGTACTTGGGGTATGGTAGTAAGTACTTGGGGTATGGTGGTAAGTACTTGGGGTATGGTAGTAAGTACTTGGGGTATGGTAGTAAGTACTTGGGGTTTGGTACCAAGTACTTGGGGTATGGTAGTAAGTACTTGGGGTATGGTAGTAAGTACTTGGGGTATGGTAGTAAGTACTTCGGGTATGGTGGTAAGTACTTGGGGTATGGTGGTAAGTACTTGGGGTTTGGTACCAAGTACTTGGGGTATGGTAGTAAGTACTTGGGGTTTGGTAGTAAGTACTTGGGGTATGGTAGTAAGTACTTGGGGTATGGTAGTCAGTACTTGGGGTATGGTAGTAAGTACTTGGGGTTTGGTACCAAGTACTTGGGGTATGGTAGTAAGTACTTGGGGTATGGTAGTAAGTACTTGGGGTATGGAAGTAAGTACTTGGGGTATGGTAGTAAGTACTTGGGGTATGGTAGTAAGTACTTGGGGTATGGTGGTAAGTACTTGGGGTATGTTGGTAAGTACTTGGGGTATGGTGGTAAGTACTTGGGGTATGTTGGTAAGTACTTGGGGTATGGTAGTAAGTACTTGGGGTATAGTAGTAAGTACTTGGGGTATGGTAGTAAATACTTGGGGTATGGTGGTAAGTACTTGGGGTATGGTGGTAAGTACTTGGGGTTTGGTAGTAAGTACTTGGGGTATGGTAGTAAGTACTTGGGGTATGGTGGTAAGTACTTGGGGTATGGTAGTAAGTACTTGGGGTATGGTAGTAAGTACTTGGGGTATGGTGGTAAGTACTTGGGGTTTGGTACCAAGTACTTGGGGTATGTTGGTAAGTACTTGGGGTATGGTAGTAAGTACTTGGGGTATGGTGGTAAGTACTTGGGGTATGGTAGTAAGTACTTGGGGTATGGTGGTAAGTACTTGGGGTATGGTGGTAAGTACTTGGGGTATGGTGGTAAGTACTTGGGGTATGGTGGTAAGTACTTGGGGTTTGGTACCAAGTACTTGGGGTATGGTAGTAAGTACTTGGGGTATGTTGGTAAGTACTTGGGGTATGGTAGTAAGTACTTGGGGTATGGTAGTAAGTACTTGGGGTATGGTGGTAAGTACTTGGGGTATGGTAGTAAGTACTTGGGGTATGGTAGTAAGTACTTGGGGTATGGTGGTAAGTACTTGGGGTATGGTGGTAAGTACTTGGGGTATGGTAGTAAGTACTTGGGGTATGTTGGTAAGTACTTGGGGTATGGTAGTAAGTACTTGGGGTATGGTGGTAAGTACTTGGGGTATGGTAGTAAGTACTTGGGGTATGGTGGTAAGTACTTGGGGTATGGTGGTAAGTACTTGGGGTATGGTGGTAAGTACTTGGGGTATGTTGGTAAGTACTTGGGGTATGGTAGTAAGTACTTGGGGTATAGTAGCAAGTACTTGGGGTATGGTAGTAAATACTTGGGGTATGGTGGTAAGTACTTGGGGTATGGTGGTAAGTACTTGGGGTTTGGTACCAAGTACTTGGGGTATGGTAGTAAGTACTTGGGGTTTGGTACCAAGTACTTGGGGTATGGTAGTAAGTACTTGGGGTATGGTAGTAAGTACTTGGGGTATGGTAGTAAGTACTTGGGGTTTGGTAGTAAGTACTTGGGGTATGGTAGTAAGTACTTGGGGTATGGTGGTAAGTACTTGGGGTATGTTGGTAAGTACTTGGGGTATGGTAGTAAGTACTTGGGGTATGGTGGTAAGTACTTGGGGTATGGTAGTAAGTACTTGGGGTATGGTGGTAAGTACTTGGGGTATGGTGGTAAGTACTTGGGGTATGGTAGTAAGTACTTGGGGTATGTTGGTAAGTACTTGGGGTATGGTAGTAAGTACTTGGGGTATGGTAGTAAGTACTTGGGGTATGGTGGTAAGTACTTGGGGTATGGTGGTAAGTACTTGGGGTATGGTGGTAAGTACTTGGGGTATGGTGGTAAGTACTTGGGGTATGTTGGTAAGTACTTGGGGTATGGTAGTAAGTACTTGGGGTATAGTAGTAAGTACTTGGGGTATAGTAGTAAGTACTTGGGGTATGGTAGTAAATACTTGGGGTATGGTGGTAAGTACTTGGGGTATGGTGGTAAGTACTTGGGGTTTGGTACCAAGTACTTGGGGTATGTTGGTAAGTACTTGGGGTATGGTAGTAAGTACTTGGGGTATGGTGGTAAGTACTTGGGGTATGGTGGTAAGTACTTGGGGTATGGTGGTAAGTACTTGGGGTTTGGTACCAAGTACTTGGGGTATGGTAGTAAGTACTTGGGGTATGTTGGTAAGTACTTGGGGTATGGTAGTAAGTACTTGGGGTTTGGTACCAAGTACTTGGGGTTTGGTACCAAGTACTTGGGGTATGGTAGTAAGTACTTGGGGTATGGTAGTAAATACTTGGGGTATGGTGGTAAGTACTTGGGGTATGGTGGTAAGTACTTGGGGTTTGGTACCAAGTACTTGGGGTATGGTAGTAAGTACTTGGGGTTTGGTACCAAGTACTTGGGGTATGGTAGTAAGTACTTGGGGTATGGTAGTAAGTACTTGGGGTATGGTAGTAAGTACTTGGGGTATGGTAGTAAGTACTTGGGGTATGGTAGTAAGTACTTGGGGTATGGTGGTAAGTACTTGGGGTATGGTGGTAAGTACTTGGGGTATGGTGGTAAGTACTTGGGGTATGGTGGTAAGTACTTGGGGTATGTTGGTAAGTACTTGGGGTATGGTAGTAAGTATTTGGGGTATAGTAGTAAGTACTTGGGGTATAGTAGTAAGTACTTGGGGTATGGTAGTAAATACTTGGGGTATGGTGGTAAGTACTTGGGGTATGGTGGTAAGTACTTGGGGTTTGGTACCAAGTACTTGGGGTATGTTGGTAAGTACTTGGGTATGGTAGTAAGTACTTGGGGTATGGTGGTAAGTACTTGGGGTATGGTAGTAAGTACTTGGGGTATGGTGGTAAGTACTTGGGGTATGGTGGTAAGTACTTGGGGTATGGTAGTAAGTACTTGGGGTATGTTGGTAAGTACTTGGGGTATGGTAGTAAGTACTTGGGGTATGGTAGTAAGTACTTGGGGTATGGTGGTAAGTACTTGGGGTATGGTAGTAAGTACTTGGGGTATGGTAGTAAGTACTTGGGGTATGGTGGTAAGTACTTGGGGTATGTTGGTAAGTACTTGGGGTATGGTAGTAAGTACTTGGGGTATGGTGGTAAGTACTTGGGGTATGGTAGTAAGTACTTGGGGTATGGTGGTAAGTACTTGGGGTATGGTGGTAAGTACTTGGGGTATGGTGGTAAGTACTTGGGGTATGGTGGTAAGTACTTGGGGTTTGGTACCAAGTACTTGGGGTATGGTAGTAAGTACTTGGGGTATGTTGGTAAGTACTTGGGGTATGGTAGTAAGTACTTGGGGTTTGGTACCAAGTACTTGGGGTATGGTAGTAAGTACTTGGGGTATGGTAGTAAGTACTTGGGGTATGTTGGTAAGTACTTGGGGTATGGTAGTAAGTACTTGGGGTATGGTGGTAAGTACTTGGGGTATGGTGGTAAGTACTTGGGGTATGGTGGTAAGTACTTGGGGTTTGGTACCAAGTACTTGGGGTATGGTAGTAAGTACTTGGGGTATGGTAGTAAGTACTTGGGGTATGGTAGTAAGTACTTGGGGTATGGTAGTAAATACTTGGGGTATGGTGGTAAGTACTTGGGGTATGGTGGTAAGTACTTGGGGTATGGTGGTAAGTACTTGGGGTATGGTGGTAAGTACTTGGGTTATGGTAGTAAATACTTGTGGTATGGTGGTAAGTACTTGGGGTATGGTGGTAAGTACTTGGGGTATGGTGGTAAGTACTTGGGGTATGCTGGTAAGTACTTGGGGTATGGTAGTAAGTACTTGGGGTATGGTAGTAAGTACTTGGGGTATGGTAGTAAGTACTTGGGGTATGGTAGTAAGTACTTGGGGTATGGTAGTAAGTACTTGGGGTGTGGTAGTAAGTACTTGGGGTTTGGTACCAAGTACTTGGGGTATGGTAGTAAGTACTTGGGGTATGGTAGTAAGTACTTGGGGTATGGTAGTAAGTACTTGGGGTATGGTAGTAAGTACTTGGGGTATGGTAGTAAGTACTTGGGGTATGGTAGTAAGTACTTGGGGTATGGTGGTAAGTACTTGGGGTATGGTGGTAAGTACTTGGGGTATGGTGGTAAGTACTTGGGGTATGGTGGTAAGTACTTGGGGTATGTTGGTAAGTACTTGGGGTATGGTAGTAAGTACTTGGGGTATAGTAGTAAGTACTTGGGGTATAGTAGTAAGTACTTGGGGTATGGTAGTAAATACTTGGGGTATGGTGGTAAGTACTTGGGGTATGGTGGTAAGTACTTGGGGTTTGGTACCAAGTACTTGGGGTATGTTGGTAAGTACTTGGGGTATGGTAGTAAGTACTTGGGGTATGGTGGTAAGTACTTGGGGTATGGTAGTAAGTACTTGGGGTATGGTGGTAAGTACTTGGGGTATGGTGGTAAGTACTTGGGGTATGGTGGTAAGTACTTGGGGTATGGTGGTAAGTACTTGGGGTTTGGTACCAAGTACTTGGGGTATGGTAGTAAGTACTTGGGGTATGTTGGTAAGTACTTGGGGTATGGTAGTAAGTACTTGGGGTATGGTAGTAAGTACTTGGGGTATGGTGGTAAGTACTTGGGGTATGGTAGTAAGTACTTGGGGTATGGTAGTAAGTACTTGGGGTATGGTGGTAAGTACTTGGGGTATGGTGGTAAGTACTTGGGGTATGGTGGTAAGTACTTGGGGTATGTTGGTAAGTACTTGGGGTATGGTAGTAAGTACTTGGGGTATGGTGGTAAGTACTTGGGGTATGGTAGTAAGTACTTGGGGTATGGTGGTAAGTACTTGGGGTATGGTGGTAAGTACTTGGGGTATGGTGGTAAGTACTTGGGGTATGGTGGTAAGTACTTGGGGTTTGGTACCAAGTACTTGGGGTATGGTAGTAAGTACTTGGGGTATGTTGGTAAGTACTTGGGGTATGGTAGTAAGTACTTGGGGTATGGTAGTAAGTACTTGGGGTATGGTGGTAAGTACTTGGGGTATGGTAGTAAGTACTTGGGGTATGGTAGTAAGTACTTGGGGTATGGTAGTAAGTACTTGGGGTTTGGTACCAAGTACTTGGGGTATGGTAGTAAGTACTTGGGGTATGGTAGTAAGTACTTGGGGTATGTTTGTAAGTACTTGGGGTATGGTAGTAAGTACTTGGGGTATGGTGGTAAGTACTTGGGGTATGGTGGTAAGTACTTGGGGTATGGTGGTAAGTACTTGGGGTTTGGTACCAAGTACTTGGGGTATGGTAGTAAGTACTTGGGGTATGGTAGTATATACTTGGGGTATGGTGGTAAGTACTTGGGGTATGGTGGTAAGTACTTGGGGTATGGTGGTAAGTACTTGGGGTATGGTGGTAAGTACTTGGGGTATGGTGGTAAGTACTTGGGGTATGGTAGTAAATACTTGTGGTATGGTGGTAAGTACTTGGGGTATGGTGGTAAGTACTTGGGGTATGGTGGTAAGTACTTGGGGTATGGTGGTAAGTACTTGGGGTATGGTAGTAAGTACTTGGGGTATGGTAGTAAGTACTTGGGGTATGGTAGTAAGTACTTGGGGTATGGTAGTAAGTACTTGGGGTATGGTAGTAAGTACTTGGGGTATGGTAGTAAGTACTTGGGGTTTGGTACCAAGTACTTGGGGTATGGTACCAAGTACTTGGGGTATGGTAGTAAGTACTTGGGGTATGGTAGTAAGTACTTGGGGTTTGGTACCAAGTACTTGGGGTATGGTACCAAGTACTTGGGGTTTGGTACCAAGTACTTGGGGTATGGTACCAAGTACTTGGGGTATGGTACCAAGTACTTGGGGTTTGGTGGGGTAGTGACCCTGATGCGGAGCATTTTACGAAAATCGGGAAGTATTTCCATACTTTACATGACGTTCCGATCACTACCCCGATATATATTTCATACCCCCGAGACATTTTCTGGATAAACAAAATTTTGTATGGCGGCCATCTTGTTTTTCCGACATTGTGTTTTTTTTTCACCCGCGATGAAAATTGACCAAGATTTAAATAGGTGTCGTGAAAGAAAAATTGGTTCACGTGCGATAGTTTTGCCAGGCCGTAGGGTGTTTCTCGGACGCGGAGCAGTTTTTGGTGACCAGAAAGTATTTCCGTACTCTACATGACGTTTTGAGCAAGCGCACCATGCATTATTTTTACCCAAGGGGGCTTCTTCTAAAAAAAAAACAAAATTTTGTGTGGCGGCCATCTTGTTTTTCCGCCATTTTGTTTTTTTTACAGGCGATTGGATTTGATCAAGATTTAAATACGTTTTGTGAAAGAAAAATTGCTTCAGGTGCTATAGTTTAGCTTTATAGCTTCACCGTGTTTATAGTTATAGTTTAGTTTTAATTTTAAATAGTTTAATTTGAATTTGTATTAGATTTTTACTATTTTAATTGTTTGTGGTATCTATTTTAATGTATGGATTTTTAGATCTGAAATAAACGATATTATTATTATTATTAGCCAGGCCATAGGGTGTCTCCCTAAAGCTGACCAGTTTCCGAAGGTCTGGAAGTTTTCCGGGAGCCTTGAGACCGATCCGATCAATTTGACTTTACAAATGCACTAGTCACCGCTACGATTTATGAAAATTCCCCTCGATTTATTTGGTCTGCCATCATCAGACCCTGACTTCCTTGACATGGGACCACCTTGGGAATATCTCCTTTCGATCAAAAAAAGAATTATCAAAATCGATTCATACACGACGAAGTTATCCCCGAACAAACATAAAACAAATATACATACGGTCGAATTGAGAACCTCCTCCTTTTTTGAAGTCGGTAAAAACAAAAGCTGTGTCAATTCATTGAGTATGAGTATGACGGCGCCTCATAGAGCGCCATCTGTACGGATTAGAGTGAACTACGCTGACGTTCGCTCTAGCGGAACGTCGTTTGCATATGGCGGCGGGGCGGTCGTCTTGTCAGTGTGACAGTTCGAGGGACAGCCGCCTGCGCACCGTACCCGCGACGGATCGCTTTAAATCCGAGGAATCCTTAACCATTTCTGTTGATTAATAGTGATTTATGTGCCTTAATAGTGTGATACAATAATTTAGAAGTTCATTTTGTTTCAAAGTACTTTAAATTAAATAACGTGTGATTAAGTAACTATTAAATTGTTTTAAATACCCACGTCCAGTGCTACATTAGAAAAATGACTGAGTCCGATGAAGGCCCTACTGCGCCTTTAAGTACAATTATTTGTTATACAATAAACGGCCGCGTGTGGACCCGAAGCGCTCACTCGGTTTTATTTTATTAAATGCACTGCTATTGTATCTGTTGTTTCTATTACACTCCACACGACTGAAGATTACACCCCTACCCGCCCTGTCTCGGTTACGAACCGTGAAGAAAGCGATATTTAACGTAAATAGTAACGTATATCTGGAGTATGTCTACCCCGTAAGAATACTGTCATCACAGCCTTTCACAAAATCAATCAAGAACACCGTATTTTAATTTCTTAAGACCGCAGAAACGGATGATGCGATAAGTAAACATTTTACCCTCCCTGAGCCGGAGGTCTCGCAAAAGAACACAAAAAGCAACAAAGCTGCCGGACCGGATGAAATACCCCAAATTTCTACAACATTTTGGAAAAATAAGTAAATAAGTAAATGATTGAATGAGTGAATGAGTAAATAAGAAAAGAAGAAATCCAAAAATTGTCAAAATTGTGAGTGGTTTTTTCTATGCAGATATGTGACCGTGGCTTCCTAATAAATCGCAACAGGGAGGGTGGGGGGGCGATTTTTTGCGTTCCCGGCGTCCTAGACCCGCGAGAGAGGCCTTAAAATTTTCGTAAAGACGAGGGCTACCATATAACGCAATAAAATAGAGAGACTTCTATAACATTTTGTTGCAGTAGACTGATATTTCGAAATTTCTTTGCTAATTACACGAAAAATACATGAATACTCAAAAAAAATTATTTAAACCTATTAAATTGCAAAAAATATAACAGCCAGAACAAAAACTAAACACTACCCACACCCGAAACAAAGAAAATTGAAACATAATTATACCCTAACCTAAAACCATGTAAACCAAAATAACCCAAATATACCCAAACCTAAGAAAACCCAAAACTAACAAAATCCAAACCTAACAAAATCCAAACCTAACATAAATCAAACCTAACAAAACCCAAACCTAACAAAACCCAAACCTAACAAAACCCAAACCTAACAAAACACAAACCTAACCCAAAACTAAACAAACCCAAACCT